>NC_055992.1:1075000-1675000 GCF_018446385.1 Zingiber officinale | reverse complement strand
TGGGGATCTGAACAATCCTTATCTCTGGCCATCGGAATTGCGTGGGATCATTCTGTTAGAGAGGGGTCCATAGTATTTATGGTTTCACATTTGTTTAAAGCATGATAAATGCAGCGGAATAAAACATGATATTATCTACCCATTTAGCTAGCACCTCTCTGGCCAAATTAACCTTCAGGATAGTTAGTTGGCGTTCTTAATAGCTAGCGCTAGCTACCTAGTTCTGCACGCCCCATTCACTTAGTTACTCAGTGGGCCTGCTAAGCTAAGTCTTCATAAGTCTTCGTTCTCTACTGAGTCTTCGTTCTCGTGGTTACTCCGTGGTCATAACTAGCTTAGGGTCAGCTATAAGGTCATATAATTTATTTTTATATATATATAATTTAGAGACTGTGAACAATGTCTAATAATAATAATAATATACTTAGAACTATTTTTGTAAATAAATTTAAAGTTTTGTTTAAAAAAATAACCATTATTTAAACTTATCAAAACTAGTAAAGAGATATTACAAAAATACTTTTGATAAAATATATTAAAGCAAGCTGAGTGTAAATAAAAATTTTAATTTAACAGAGTAAATAAAACTGATTCAAAAATTATCTTACGGTCCAAAAGTAAACAAAAAAAGCAGCCACTTTGTGCTTCTAATATTACCGCACATACATTACATCTACGCATGCATTCATCATCTTTATTTATAAATTGCATTAGTTATACCATTCATGGAAATCATTCATCTCCAAACAACATGTCCAACTCCCAATCCCAATCCCAATCGTCAAGCATTTCATCATGCACCTGTGTGCACACACATGGCGAGAGCGGATCCTTTGATTCACTTTTCCATACTCCTCTTTTGATTCCTTTCGTAATTACGGTCGGATCATGGATGGAATCTGACTGTAATTGACTATGATCTCTTCTTGGGTTCGGATTCTCATTCAGATTATAGTTTGAGTTGGGACAAATAGTCGGAGGTTGTTGGAGGTGGGCGGATGTCCAGGCTGTCGGGAGCCAAGCGAGGGGCGGCCTCCGAGCGACTTTTGGTCGTCTGTCCCAACCCAAACTATAATTCGAATGAGAATGTGAATCTGGGGAGGGATCACAATCAAATACGGCCGGATTGCAGTTGCGATTCAGCTGTAATTGTGAAGGGGGATCCGCCCTCGCCCGCGACATATCAAGATCCCCATTGAAGAAGACATTCTCATAGCTCTGATCGTCGACTTTAGCATCGGTACTAGCAGCTACAAGCGATGGAGAAGACGATGACGAAGAGGACGTGATCAGGCGATCAGAGGTCGGCAGCGGCCAAGAGAGCTTTTGAAAAGGGAGACCTGTTGTCGACTCGGATAATTTGCAGGTATGGCGAGCGGTGTATTCCACGGTAAACTTTGGTGGATCCGCATGGCCGTCCTCTTGCTGCACCGTCTTCTTGGCCTCGCAGCCTTGCTCCTCTTTGTATGTGCATCTGAAGTAGCTCCTGCATAGATGATTAATTAATTAATTAATTAATTAATTAAGAAGATCTAGAGATTAACTAGTGAGAGTCTAATTCTAATTATAATAATTAATTACCTCGGATGCTCAGTATTGTTGATGGCCTTCTGTCCGTACTTGCGCCACTGGCGACCATCCTCGTACGGCACCGTCGTCACGACTGCCCATTTCTCCTCCTCCACCCTCCTCCTGCTATTGATCTAGCTAATTAGTTGTCAATTCGGCCAATTCCAAATATATAAAATAATCAAATTTATAAACTAATTAATTAAATTAAATTGCCTTTTCTTTCTTCCCCAAGTAGTAGTCCTCTTCTCGCCGGCGATCCCCTCGCTGGATTGAAGGGCGGAGAGGGCCGACGCGGTGAGCTTCAGTATGTCCTTGATGATGTCGCCGCCCAATTGCGACCAGGTGGAGCCGACGGGGAACTGAAGTAACACAGCCTGCAGCTGGGTCATCAGATCATGGGCTCGGTTGATGTCTCGGATCGCCACGCGATGCCCGCATCGCCATGAATCCTCCGGCGCCAGCGACGGGGGATCGGCGGCATGAGCTTGTGGTTTGCCGAACTGCATGGTCGATCGATCGATCGATCGGCCACCTCTGCTAGCTTTAATTATTTTTGATCGATACTTAAAGCCCGGAGTTAGACTTAGGGGTGTGAATGAGCACGTGGGTAGGGGATAAGGTTTCGTTGATGAATATGATGTCATTCTAAGTCGTCAATTGTTGGCGTCAGCCGATCTTTCGTTTTAGAAAACTTTAAAACACCCGCACTTCACATGTCCCATAGTAGCATAGGTGGAATCCATCCCCTCGGATGGGTCTAGTGGTTAACGCATAAAATATTATTATAATGAAGTCTGAGATTCGAATCTCAATAAAGTCAGGTAAATACCTCTCTTATGTGCTAGTCACTATTCCAAAAACTAATAGCCGTCTGTGATTTACCTCCTCCGTGCTAGCCTTGGGATAGGTTGACAGAGACACTGGGACGAACGTATTCATCTTTTGCTATAATATAATGGAATCTCAAATTCGAACCTTAACTTTTTTTTTCTTAACATGATTGGAAAGTCTTCAATTTTATTATCTTCTGTTGTAATGGAGAATCACGATCTTTTAAATTTTAGAGGATTATAATTTAATTTATATTTGAGATGAAAATCATATTATATGCTCATGTGTGAAGAATTTAGAGATTTATATTTTTATCAGAGATTATCAAGTTTAAGCCTCAGAATTATATATATATATATAGATGTACACGTGTCATACCTCATATCGCAGCATGGGCTTGCCAGAACAGCATGTTTGTCTCCATGCCGCTACAGTCTGAGCGTCTGATTGATGGGATAGCAGAATAATCGATCATACCATACTGCGTATGGTTTAGTCTTCGAACATGCCTGTTGTCAGCAACAGGGGTTACTGAGATGACGTCTACACTGTCCCCTACTCTTTGACTTCCTCTTCTAGGATCGACCATCCAGCCGCTCGGCCAGCGCACTCGTCTTTAGTCCGAGGTAGGTGGTTACCCGTACGGGAAGACTGAGGGTCGTTGTTCTTTCGCTCGGCCCTTCGTTCCTGGTCAATCGAGCGCCAGAACCCCGACTCCTGCCGAGGCACCTGTTGCCGTTGGTTACTTACCGATCGACCGGGCGGGAGGTCGGCCCCTCCTTCTCAGGTCGGCCGACCGGTCCGCCCTTCTCCGGTCGGCCACCTGGCCCTTTGACCATCACGTGGCGTTGATCCCTCAAAATGGGGGTCCCCTGTTCTAACCGCCGGATCACTTGCCTCCCCCTCAAGTCTAGTCGAAGGAGGCGATTAGTCCGACTGACTGGACCACGAGTCTAGCCAGGCGGCACCTTCGTGCCCTTATCCTCCGCTCGGCCTAAAGTTTTAATTTTAATGCAACATTCCCCTTTCACGTACTTTGTCCTTTTGCTAGTTAATATGTGTGTTGTCCGCTCGCCTATTATCACACCTCTGGCATTCGAAAGAGATTTTTGTGAAGTACTTGGCGTTGCCCTTCCGCACGGCTAACTATTTCGAATGCGTAACATTCCGCTCTGATAACAGAGATCGCTCGCTAAAAGCCGACAAGTACCTTTGGGCTCTGAGCCGAGTAGGACGTAGAGTCGGTCGAACGATATTGACGGCGAATTTCTCGGACACTTGCAGTCCCTTTTTATTTCCTTCTTCCGCTCGGAATATTTATAGACGCCAGCTCGTCTCTCGATATTTAACGTCGGAGCTCGACGGTCTTCCGCTCGGTGGGTTTATAGACGCCGGCTTGTCTCTCGATATTTAACGTCGGAGCTCGACGGTCTTCCGCTCGGCGGGTTTATAGACGCCGGCTCGTCTCTCGATATTTAACGTCGGAACTCGACGGTCTTTCGCTCGGCGGGTTTATAGACGCCGGCTCGTCTCTCAATATTTAACGTCGGAGCTCGACGGTCTTCCGCTCGGCGGGTTTATAGACGCCGGCTCGTCTCTCGTTAAATTTAACGTCGGAGCTCGACGGTCTTCCGCTCAGCCGTTTATAGACGCCGGCTCGTCTCGATATTTAACGTCGGAGCTCGGCGGTCTTCCGCTTGGAGGGTTATAGACGCCGGCTTGTCTCTCGATATTTAACGTCGAACTCGGCGGTCTTCGCTCGGAGGGTTTATAGACGGCTCGTCTCACGATATTTAACGCCGGAGCTCGGCGGTCTTCCGCTCTGGTTTATAGACGCCGGCTCGTCTCGATATTTAACGTGAGCTCGGCGGTCTTCCGCTTCGGCGGGTTTATAGACGCCGGCTCGTCTCGATATTTAACGTCGGAGCTCGGCGGTCTTCCGCTTGGAGAATTTATAGGCGCCGTTTCGATTTTAACGTCGGAGCTCGGCGGTCTTCCGCTCAGCGGGTTTATAGACGCCGGCTCGTCTCGATATTTAACGTCGGAGCTCGGCGGTCTTCCGCTTGGAGGGTTTATAGGCGCCTTGTCTCGATATTTAACGTCGGAGCTCGGCGGTCTTCCGCTCGGCGGGTTTATAACGCCGGCTCGTCTCGATATTTAACGTCGGAGCTCGATGGTCTTCCGCTCGGCGGGTTTATAAACGCCAGCTCGTCTCTCGATTTTTAACGTCGGGCTCGGCGGTCTTCCACTCGGCGGGTTTATAGACGCCGGCTCGTCTCGATATTTAACGTCGGAGCTCGGCGGTCTTCCGCTCGGAGGGTTTATAGGCGCGGGCTCTCTCTATATTTAACGTTGGAGCTCGGCGGTCTTCCGCTCGGTGGGTTTATAGGCGCCCCTCTCTCGATATTTAACGTCGGAGCTCGACGGTCTTCCGCTCGGCGGGTTTATAGACGCCGGCTCGTCTCTCGATATTTAACGTCGGAGCTCGACGGTCTTCCGCTCGGCGGGTTTATAGACGCCGACTCGTCTCTCGATATTTAACGTCGGAGCTCGACGGTCTTCCGCTCGGAGGGTTTATAGACGCCGGCTCGTCTCTCGATATTTAACGTCGGAGCTCGACGGTCTTCCACTCGGCGGGTTTATAGACGCCGGTTCGTCTCTCGATATTTAACGTCGGAGCTCGACGGTCTTCCGCTCGGCGGGTTTATAGACGCCGACTCGTCTCTCGATATTTAACGTCGGAGCTCGACGGTCTTCCGCTCGGAGGGTTTATAGACACCGGCTCGTCTCTCGATTTGTAACGTCGGAGCTCGACGGTCTTCCGCTCGGCGGGTTTATAGACGCCGGCTCGTCTCTCGATATTTAACGTCGGAGCTCGACGGTCTTCCGCTCGGAGGGTTTATAGACGCCGGCTCGTCTCTCGATATTTAACGTCGGAGCTCGACGGTCTTCCGCTCGGAGGGTTTATAGACGCCGGCTCGTCTCTCGATTTTTAACGTCGGAGCTCGACGGTCTTCCGCTCGGCGGGTTTATAGACGCCGGCTCGTCTCTCGATATTTAACGTCGGAGCTCGACGGTCTTCCGCTCGGCGGGTTTATAGACGCCGGCTCGTCTCTCGATATTTAACGTCGGAGCTCGACGGTCTTCCGCTCGGCGGGTTTATAGACGCCGGCTCGTCTCTCGATATTTAACGTCGGAGCTCGACGGTCTTCCGCTCGGCGGGTTTATAGACGCCGGCTTGTCTCTCGATATTTAACGTCGGAGCTCGACGGTTTTCCGCTCGGCGGGTTTATAGACGTCGGCTCGTCTCTCGATATTTAACGTCAGAGCTCGACGGTCTTCCGCTCAGAGGGTTTATAGACGCCGGCTCGTCTCTCGATATTTAACGTCGGAGCTCGACGGTCTTCCGCTCGGAGAATTTATAGACGCCGTCTCGTCTCTCGATATTTAACGTCGGAGCTCGACGGTCTTCCGCTCGGAGAATTTATAGACGCTGGCTCGTCTCTCGATTTTTAACGTCGGAGCTCGACGGTCTTCCGCTCGGCGGGTTTATAGACGCCGGCTCATCTCTCGATATTTAACGTCGGAGCTCGACGGCCTTAAGGCTAACTTCAACGCAGCCGTTCGGTGAACACAATAGCCATCCTTTAAATCATTTTTGCTTCCTGCATTACAAGGACACGGGCGACCAGAATATACACAAAAATGAGTTACATCAGTGCACATTTCATCCAGCTCGATAAGGCTGGAGATGATTCGCGCTCCAAGGTCGGTCCAGCTGGCGACCGTCTTTATCCTCCAGATAATAAGCGCCCGAGCGGAGCTTTTCAATAATTTTGAAGGGGCCCGCCCAAGGAGCTTCTAGCTTGCCGACGTCGCCGACCGGCTTGACTTTCTTCCAAACAAGGTCGCCGACCTGGAATGATCTGGGGATTACGCGCCGGTTGTAGTTTTACTTTATCCGTTGACGATACGCCATCAGCCGGATGGACGCCTTGGCTCACTCCTCATCAATCAAATCCAACTCTATGTTCCTCCGCTCGGCGTTGCCTTCATCATAATTCTGGATCCGGACGGACTCGACGCCGACTTCGACAGGAATCACCGCTTCGCCGTCGTATACCAGATGGAAAGGCGTAACGCCCGTTCCTTCCTTTGGAGTCGTTCGGAGGGCCCATAGGACGCCCGGCACTTCATCCACCCAACTTCCTCCCAAATGGTCGAGCCGAGCACGCAGAATGCGAAGAATTTCCCGATTGGCTACTTCAGCTTGACCATTGCTTTGGGGGTATGCCACGGACGTGAAGTGTTGCTCGATGCCATAACTTTTGCACCAATCTTCGAGCAACTTTCCGGTGAATTGCCGTCCGTTGTCGGAAACAAGTCGACGGGGGATATATGCCGAACTGACAGATAATGTGCTGCCAGATAAACTTCTTGACCATCTGCTCGGTGATCTTGGCTAGCGGCTCGGCCTCCACCCACTTGGAAAAATAATCGACCGCCACTAGTAAAAGTTTCCGCAGCCAGGTCGCCATAGGGAATGGACCCACAATATCCATTCCTCATTGGTCGAAGGGACAGGACACAGTGGCTACTTTCATTTCTTCTGCCGGTCGGTGGGAGAAGTTATGACACCTTTGACAAGAAAGGCATGTCCCGACGGTCCGAGCGGCGTCTTCTTGTAGGGTTGGCCAGAAGTATCCAGCCAGCAGGATCTTCTTAGATAGCGATCGTCCGCCCGGATGTCCCCCGCACGATCCTTGGTGCACTTCTTGGAGGATATATGCTGCATCTTCTGAACTCACGCATTTCAGAAGCGGGCGGGAGAAGGCCTTCTTGTATAATTGATCTCCAATGAGTGTGAACCGACCGGCTCTCCTCCTTAACAGCTGGGCTTCATTCCGGTCGGACGGTGTGACACCCGAGCGGAGAAACTCCATGATGGGTGTCCTCCAGTCGCTCGGAAACGTGAGACCCTCCATCCGGTCGACGTGCGCCACCAAGGATACTTGTTCAATTGGCTGCTGGATGGCGACCGACGTTATTGAGCTCGTGAGTTTGGTTAACTCATCGGCCGCTTGATTTTCCGCTCTGGGTATCTTCTGGACGATGACTTCTCTGAAATTGGCTTTAAGCTTCTCAAAGGTTTCAGTATAGAGCTTGAGCCGAGCGTTGTTAATTTCAAAGGTACCAGAGAGCTGCTGAGCGGTCAACTGCGAATCCGAATGAAGCGTTACCCGACCGGCTCCAACATGCCGAGCTGCCTGCAAGCCGGCTATGAGGGCTTCGTACTCTGCTTCATTGTTTGTAGCTTTATAATCCAGCCGGACGGATAAGTGCATCTTTTCTTCTTGGGGAGAGAGCAGCAATATTCCAATACCGCTTCCGAGCCGAGTGGACGATCCGTCCACATATATTCTCCACATAGCTTCTGGCTCTGAATTCTTCACCTCCGTCACAAAATCCGCCAAGGACTGTACTTTAATTGCCGAGCGGGGTTGATATTGAATGTCGAATTCACTCAACTCCGTTGTCCACTTAATAAGCCGTCCGGACGCTTCTGGATTCAATAATACTCGTCCGAGCGGGCTATTAGTTTTGACAATGATGGTATGCGCCAGGAAGTGTGGACGAAGGCGCCGAGCGGCAAGGACCAGAGCGAAGGCTAACTTCTCGAGCCCAGTGTAGCGAGATTCAACATTTTTTAAAATATGGCTCAGAAAATATACAGGCTCTTCTCCGCTCGTCCTCACTAATGCCGAGCTGACTGCTGGCTCAGAAAATATGACCACCACGTGGCATTGATCCCTCAAAATGGGAGTCCCCTGTTCTAACCGCCGGATCAAAATAAATAAATAAATAAATAAATATATATATATATATATATATATTAAATCCTGAATCAGTAACAAAAAAATTTTATATAGTAGATGCTACAATGTAATTTGTAAATATTTTTGAAGAAGTTCAGTCCATAAGGTATTAATATATATATATATTAAATCCTGAATCAGTAACAAGAAAATTTTATATAGTAGATGCTACAATGTAATTTGTAAATATTTTTGAAGAAGTTCAGTCCATAAGGATTTAATACATGCATATGTGTCAGAAAAAACTTGTTAGAGGTGTTTGTTTAAAATCATGCATAATTTTTGGAATATTTATTTTAGAAAAAAATTAGGAATTTTTTTATTAATTCCGTAATAATGTAAAACATCATACGTCTAAGATAATTACATTCTTGGTCAAACTATTCATCCTATTCCTTCAATTTTTTTTTAGTAAATTCTTCTTCAGCTCAGTGTATCCATTTATTTTGTTAAACCAAGTAAAACTGAATTTGGACAACCAGTCTAGTTTTATGGAAATTTTCTATTTGCCATTAGGATGAAGCGAGAAGTGTTTGGGATAGGCGGTCCAGAATCTCAACATTCCGCCGTTACGTGCCTCATTTGAAGATTTTTTTTTTTTATAAATGTGTTGTAGCTAGGGATCAAATCACTAGGAGCATAGTCAAAATACTTATTAATTATAACTTATTAATTATTACAGAGTTATTAATTTTTTCAACCAACTCCCATCAAACTTATTAATTATTGCATAGTTATTAGTTTTTTCAACCAACTCCCATTCAATATAGATGATTATAGAATTTGCTAAAAACATATTCTATAAAACTACAGTTAGAAAATATAGAATTGGAATACAAATAAATAACTTTTGATCAAACCGAGAGTATACAAATTAAGAACTTTGAGAGTTGAAGTATCAAGAATTATGAGTAAAGAGGTAAAATTGAGTAATTGATCATCATTGTACAAGATTATCTAGAGGATGAAAAAAATAGATTTGACATCATATTAATATATGTTAAATAAAAGTAAGAGACATAACATATATTTGCATACCTAGAATTATGTCACTCATTGCCTAGCAGGACAATGATCATCTTGCGTGTGGCCACTAACGGAGCGATTGCATGAGACAACGTCCGCCTTATGTGCAGAGCCGTACCTATGTTCGACAGGGTCTGAAGCGCATACTAAAAAGTGACTTTTTGATATGATAAATAATAATAAAATTTAGTTTACAAATAAATATATACTAAATATATAAATAAACCAAAAAATAAATATATTACATCAATAAAAAGTTAATAAATATTTAAAATCATATATAAACACTACTCGTCTAGTTATTTTAGAGATAAAAATATTTATCAAATCTGTATAATCAATTGTCAGACTATTTTTTTTCTTAATCGATAATATTGATAGCTCATTTAGTGCATCCTGTAACACGGAGGCCAATGCAGTGGCTGCAGGCAGTAGCAAAGCGACAAGTAGTAACCACCATGCAATTAGGTCGCAGTTCGCACAAGCGACTAAGGTAGAGTGCAAAAGCCCCATGCTACGTAATTAGATCATGTGACCAAAGGCCAACTGTTAGCCCGTGTCGCGTGAGATAGCCACTGTGAGAATCGACGCGATTAAGTCCCACAAACGGTCATTATTGCATGATTAGGTTACAATTAGTGTCATGTGTTCTAAGACGAAGAAGATTATGATTACCTCTTATTCAGCGGATCTGTGCCTTAGTAGAAAGAACGCTGAAGAAGAAATTGTGTGCAAAGAAGAGCAACACCGGAGAAGAACTTATGTGAAAAGAAGAGTCATGAGTCGATGTATGCCTCGGAACCGTGAGAATAGGTTTAGCGGCCATTTAGGGTCCATGTCTCTCATTTTTTTAGTACAATTAAAAAGATACTAAAAAAAAATGGGCCCTTCATTAGGTTAGGCCCTGAGACAATTGTCTCTCTGGCCTTATGGAAGTTACGACTTTGCTTGTGTGTGGTTGCTTTGCGAGCGACCGCATGTGAAGTGGTTGCTAGTTGCCTAGTGAAGCCGCATCTGACTCTCGTTGGCTCTTTGTCGCTGATAGAATTTTATTTTGTTGAATAAGAAATAAAAAATTTAGGTGACCTTTGAGCAGTGAATTCCTTGTTTGTTGCGGAGAGGAAAAGAGATAGTGCCCCAGAGAAAAAAAGGAGACTATGCTGCCAGCAAGTTTAGAGTAAAAAAATTAAACAATGTGAAATTAATATGTTTATTAATTTATAAATATAATGGCTTTATAAAATTTATCATTCTAATTTAATACATTTTAAAAAATTAATTATTTTTAATTTTTTATTTTAAAATTTGTATTTTATGATGGGGCTAATACATAAAAAGTTAAAGCTATTAATTATATATATATATATATATTTTTTTTAAAAAAAAAGGAGGTGGGGCTGGAGCCCACCCTAGCCCAAGGGTGGCTCCATCCCTAGAACCATGAATGCTTAAGTGACAATTTGATGCATGTAGGTTCAACTCATGATGAAGTCCAATATAATCCTTCAAACTTCAAAAGGGTATAACTTTTTGAGTCAGGACCTGTAATCAGGCTCTGTCAATGATCATACGTGCAGAATTTGAAAACTCATGTTTGTTATGGGTGAAACCATAACCACCAAGTTTTGGCCCAAAATTCCACCATTTAAACCCTTTTTGGAGTCTTTTTTGCTATTTAGTAATTTTTATTTTTATGATATTTAGGGTAATTTTTGTATTCCTGGTATTATAGGAGAGGATTTATCTTAATCCGTGTCCTATTTTGAGTTAAAATAATTCAATTATGTACTTTCATTTTTGGGTAAAACAACTATTTACTTTCTGTTGGAGTTTATCAAAGTTCCACATTAATAAGATTTGGTAAAGATCATGTGTTGAAAAGGATGTAGAATATCTCCATTTGTCTGAGACCTTTTGGAAAGAGCCTAAGAGCAAAGTCATGAGGGTCTAGGCTCAAAGTGGCAATATCATACTATTGTGGAGATATGTGGGTATCCTTTATGTACAACAATTGGTATCAGAGCAAGGTCGCTTCAGAAGGACTAACCGCCGACTAAAGCACAAGAAATGGCCGGAGCTAGTATCTACCCACCAATATTTGAGGGGGAGTTTGCCTTTTGGAGACATCGAATGGAGCTATAGTTTAAAACCGATTTCAATTTAATTATGGTTTTGATATGCCCAAAAGCGAAGAAGGAAAAGAACTTGAGGAGCATCAATGGACCGAGAAGCAGCGCAACGATTTTTTGAAAAATGGTAAGATCGAGTTCCACCTTCTGAATGTTCTACCTGCTCAAGATCTCGACAGAATCGGCAAATACAAAAGTGCAAAAGAACTCTAGGAAAAGTTCTTGAAGCTCTACGAGGAACCAAAAGAAGTCAAATCCAACTCCTCGATGGACACCAAGTCATCGTCAGAAGAATTCGAGACCGAGGAAGTTACTAGAACAACTCTTTTAGCCGAATACTTACTTGAAGACAATGAAAGCTCGTCCAAGACAAGCATTGATGAAGGGGGAAAGTCTTCGAAAGAGAGCATTGATAAGGGGGGAGGAACATCAGAAGAAAATAGTTATATAGGGGGAGCATCAGATTCTGAGATCGACAAGGTAAGTCAGATACGATATCTAACTTCGGATAAATTGTTTGAATTTATAAAAATATTGTCAAAAAGATCTTGCAAATTAGAAATGGAAAAAAATTATTAAAAGAAAATAATGAGTTAAAAGGAACTTTAGTAGCATCTTGTCGATTAGAGGATTTTGATAAGATAAAAATAAAAAATGGACAATTAAAAATAGAAATAAAAAATCTTGCATGCTCACATGTTCAACAAGCTCAAAATAATAATAGACTAAATTGATAATTTAGATATCATCAGGGTCAAATTAGAAAATTATCATCAAAAAATATACCTAAAATTTTTTTAATTAATCCTGTTAGATGGAATATATATTGGGTTCCAAAATTATGTTTAATTTAAAAAATCATTATGCATGTTTTATTTGTAATTCGATTTCATATTCTTGTTTAGAATTGTCAAATAAATTGTTGTGCATAATTTTTGTTAGAAATTAATTAAGTTTAAATTTTTCTAAGAAATAAAATTTCATTACTCATCTATAGAAAAAATTTTAAGTTTTTTTAACCATTGTATTATTTTTCTATGATTTTTTCAGAAATTAGTATTCTTCAAATTAAAAATATCTTGCAGTGCTATTTTTTTTTATAAAATATATTTTTTGTGAAAACTCATCCTGTTATCAGTCCAAGGAAAAATTTCTGAAATTTTCTGACCGTTAATGAATTTTGTATAAATTATTTATCCAAATAAAAAATTTTAATATTAAAATTTATGAAAATTTAATTTTTGAAATTTTATTTTTTCTGCAAATGTACTTACTATTATACATTTTCAAAAAATATTTTCAGATTTTTCGAGGTTAATAACTATTTTTAAGCATTTTTTCAAAAATATGTCTATATGTAAAAAAGAATTTATTCCTACTTTAAAATATATATATATATATATATATATATATATATATATATTAAAAATTGTATATCTGCTTTATATATATGACCGTCCAATTATTATAAATTCTTTTCAGAATTTGTTCGTGTCTAATTTTTTTTAAAATTTAATTTCCTAAAAATAGTTTATAAATTGAAAATTTTTGCCTTTCAAAACTTAAAATTTCTTGATTTTTTAGTCACTATATTTTATCCCTTAGACTTTGCTTCTATTAATTTCCAATTATTTGCATAGATTATCCTATTTTTATGTGATCACAGGAGGAGAATTAGAGATAAAGTCTAGGGGGAGGGTATCATTCATTAATTTTTACATATTTTGTACTTGCAAAGTTCATTACCTTACTGTTATTTATGTTTGATTTACCCTAACTTAACTTAGGTTGCTCACATAAAAAGGGAGAGATTGTAAGTACTCCATGATAATTTTGATGTGATCAAACAAGTCAAGTTAGGTTCTGTTAAGTTTTGATACTCTATGTCTAAGTGTACAAGAACTTAGGAGTATAGGAAGTCGAGCGAAAGACGCAGCTAGCGAAAAGGACAACACGGGAGAGAGTCGACGGGCTCGGTACGTCCGAGGGACCAGGTGTTGCGGAAGAGTACACTAGCGGATGAGGAGACACGCGAAGTTTCTGAGGGATAAGAAGTCGAAGCGGAAGGTTGCTCGAGAAGGCTGAAAAATGGGTTCGGATGAGCCTTATTCCGGATAGTCAAAATCACCCAAGCGAGTGGAGGCAGAGTGGAAGAACCGCATCCAAGTGAACGGAATCGGAACGGAAGACCCGGACTGAAAAGTCAACTAGGAGTTGACTTTTAGGTCTGGGCGCCGATCACCTGGGCGCCCCCTGGGCGCCTCGCCCAAGGGGGTTGTGTCAACTTAATCTGGGTGCCTGGAACCCTTCTGGCGCCTAGACCAGAAACTTTATCAAAACACAACATGACGTATTTGTTGGAACCCCAGGATTGTTTTGATGTGATCAACAAGTTAAGTTAGATTTTGTGTTATTTTAACCTTGTGTCTAATTGTGCAGGAGCATAGGAGAACAGGGAATTGAGCAGAAGACGCAGCTAGCGAGAAAGACGACACAAGAGAGTGCGTCTGAGGGACAAGGCGTTGCGGAAGAAGACACCGACGGACGAGAAGGAAGCGTGCGGTATTTTCGAGGGATGAGAAGCCAGAGCGAAAGATTGCTCGGGGAGTAAGAGACGCAGCTAGCGAGAAGGTCGGCACGAGGTGCGACCGAGGGACGAAGAGCTGCGGACGAGTACGCTGGAGGATGAGAAGGAAGCACGCGACGATTCCAAAGGACGAGAAGCCGGAGCGGAAGCCTGCTCGAGAAGGCCGAAATTGGGTTCAGGTAAGCCTTATTTTGGTTGACTGAAATCACCCGCGCCAGTGGAGCCGGAGCGAAAGACTCGGACCGAGGCGAGTAGCACCGGAGCAGAGGGCCTGGACCAGTCCGGGCGCTCGGAGCCATTCCGGGCGCCCGGAATCAAGCTTTGACCAGGATCATGTCAAACGTGATCCGTTGCGAAGGGGATAAAAGTTTATCCCCTCCCAGGTGCCGGGAACCCTTTCAGGCGCTCCGACCAAGGCTATAAATACAGTCTTGGTCCAGAAGCTAAAGAACAGACAAGCAATTAGCATTTCCAACACTTGTGTGCTTCATTTGTAGTTTAGCTTCTTTATTTTCTGTGCTTAAATGTTGTAACAGGCTTCTCCGCCTGAAGGAGATATTCTAGTGCGCGATTTTTTCCTTGGATTAACAACCTCTTCGATTGTAACAAAGTAAAAATACTTGTGCCTCTTCTTTTAGTTTCTTTCTGTTTATTTAATCTATTTTATGCAAGTGTCATTTTGAAAGATCGAGAAGGGTTGTGTTTTATTTTTATAGGGCTATTCAACCCCCCTTCTAGCCGGCCAATGTGATCCAACAAGTGGTATCAGAGCGAGGTCACCTCAGGAGGACTAACCACCGACTGAAGCAACAAGATGGCCGGAGCGAACATCTATCCACCAACGTTCGAGGGGGAGTTCGCTTTTTGGAAGCGACGAATGCAGGTTTATTTTAAAACTGATTTTAATATTGTTGGAGTGTATACTGAAAGCCTAAACTTTTGTAAACATTTATGTTAAATAAAGAATCACATTTGGTCAATTTATCTACATTTGTTTGTAGTTGTTCAATTAATTTATATTGTAGATAACATAGTATGTGGTGTCACATATAGAAGATGATGTTATCAGTACCTTATAAATTATAAACAGTAGCTCACGACCAAAATGGAAAGGAACAAACCATTGGAAGGTCGTAGTGTAATTAGGAATTAGTTTATCTTGACTATATAATTACACTAGTACACTTAGAGTGTATTGAGTAGGACCATTTGAGATCGTTTCTTTTATACTGACTTTATAAAGAAACAAAGACCTCGGTTATTATGGAAGTGTGTGCTCTTAATCCTAATATAATAACAAGCACATATATTTGATATTTATTTCTTTAATTTATCAATGGGTGAGATTTAGTTCGATGAATCAATAAGCCCGATAAGTTGGGAAATGGTATCACTTATAGTGTGTGTTGTTGATTATAGAAGGAAACTGTGTCCTAGAGATACTAGGTTGATAATGTCCCCAAGAGGAGCTCATAAAGATTGTCATGTTAAACCCTGCAGGTGGACTTAGTCCGACATGACGATAAGGTTGAGTGGTACTACTCTTGGACTAAGATATTAATTAAATGAGTTGTCAGTAACTCACTTAATTAGTGGACATTCGATATCTTAAACACAGGGAGACTAACACACTCATAATAAGAAGGAGCCCAAAAATGTAATTTGGGATTGGTGCGGTAGTTCAATAATAGTTCTCTAGTGGAATGAATTATTATTGATAAAATTAAGTTGTGTGTTCGGGGCGAACACGGGATGCTTAATTTTATCGGGAGACCAAAACCAATTCCTCCTCTCGGTCCCTATCATAGCCTCTTATTTATAGAGTACTATACCCACCTATACCCACCTTCTATACCCACCAATAGGGGGCCGGCCAAGCTAGCTTGGGAACCAAGCTAGGGTCGGCCTAGGTATAAATTGGGGTGGTCGGCCCTAGCTTGAACCCAAGCTAGAGGGGCCAGCCATATTAATTTGAAAAGGGATTTTAATTTTAATTTTTATTATGTGGGAGATATAATTTATTAAAGAGAATTAAAATTAAAATATCTCTCTTGTAAAAGATCTACAAAAGATTAAAGAAAGAGAATAGATCTCTTTCCTTATTTGTAGATTGGTGAGATATTTTATTTTCTCTTTAAAAATTATTCACATGTTGTAAAATTAAAATTATAGAAATTTCCTTTTATCAACCATGAAGAGATTTTTAAAGAGAAATTTTAATTTTAAAATTTCCGGAAACAAATTAGGAAGTTTTAATTGTTGATTGAAACTTGTCCAATTTGTTCTTCATGATATGGCCGGCCACTTGAATTTAATTGGGGAAATTTTATTTTATTTTTCTCAATTAAATCATGTCAAGGAAATTAAGGAAATTTTATTATAATTAAATTTCCTAATTTACCTAGGCCAAGGAATATAAAAGAAGGGGTGAGGGTGCCTTCATGAGACACAACCTCTATTATTTTCTCCCCCTCTTTTGTTCCTTGGTGTGGCCGGCCATCCTTTCCCTCTCTTCCTCTTGTGGTGGCTGAACCCCTCTCTTTCCTTGGAGCTCTTGTGGTGGCCGGATACTACTTGGAGAAGAAGAAGAAGAAGGAGAGGAAGCGAGCATCTCTTGGAGCTTGGTTAGTGTTTTGATTTTCTTCCTTGGTGAAGCTTCTTTCTTTGTGGCCGAACCTAGCTAGGAGGAGAAGAAGGTGGTTGGTGGTTTCTCATCTCGGAAGATCGTTGCCCACACAACGTCCGAGGTTAGAAGAGGAATACGATAGAAGATCAAGAGGTCTTTCTAAAAGGTATAACTAGTAATTTTTCCTTTCCGCATCATACTAGTTATTTTTGGAAATAATACCAAATACAAGAGGCTTACGATTCTAGAATTTCGAATATGTTTTTCGATGTTGTGTTCTTTTGTTTTTTCTTTTCCTTGTGATTTGATTGTTTTTTTTCGGTTAACCTAAAGTTATTTTAGGAAATTAAATATTAGCTTTCTATAAAAGGTTTTGTCTAGTCGGTGGTGGTTGCTCCCATATCCAAGAAGGTCATGTGCCTCGCCATGTCAGTACTGGGAACCAATTATGGAAATTAATATTTAATGGAATTAATAACTTAAGGCGATTTGGGTCGAACGTGTTAAGTTCCGCAGGAGACCCAAGTCAAAACCTAGAAGAACGAGTAGATTAAGTTTTGGATCAAGCGTGTTAAGTTCCGCAGGCGATCCAAAATTTAATTTAAAAGAACACATGGTAGCTAGGAAAATGTTCAGATCTTTGTACAAAATTTTTGTACAGTGGAACCTCTAGATTTTCCGAGTAGCAACCAACAAATATGTTATTAATAATGACGTATGGTTATGAAACTCCAAAGGATACAAAAGGAGAAGAACTTGAGGAGCATCAATGGACTGACGAGCAGCGCGATGAATTCATGATAAATGGTAAGGCTAAATCTCGCCTTCTAAGTGTTCTACCTACCCAGGATCTCGAAAGAGTCGGAAAATATAAAAGTGCAAAAGAACTTTGGGAAAAGTTCTTGAAGCTCTACGAAGAACTAGTTGAGGTCAAATTCAACTCCTTGATGGACACCAAGTCACCGACAGAAGAGTCCGAGATCGAGGAAACTGCCGGGATAGCCCTAACAGCCGAATTCCATCTCGAGGACACAGAAAACTCATCCCAGATGAGCATCGATGAAGGGGAAGAGTCTTCGGAAGAAAACAGCTCAGCAAGGGACAATCAAAAGCCAACAAGGTAAGTCAGGTATGGTCTTCACCTCCTGACTAATTAATTAAGTCAATCAAAATGTTGCCGGAAGATTTTTGCGAATTAGAAACGTTGTCAAGAGATTTTTATAAATTAGAAATTATCTTGTCGAAAGAATTTTACGAATTAAAATCTAAAAAATTATTTACTAAGAATAGTGAGTTTAAAGAAACTGAAGCAACAGCTTGTCGATTAAAGAATCTCGACAAACTAACAATAGAAAATAACATGATAAAGGAAAGAATTAGGGTTGGCAATTTCACCCGAATCCGATGGAGGATCCGACATCCAACCCGAATGGAGGAGGATATGGAGGGACTATCAATACCCGATACCCGACCCGAATATCCGATTAAATAATATATATACATATATTAAAGAAAATTTTCTTTTTCCAAAATCAACTTACTATTTTTGTTGATATTAAGAAGAGACTATATAGATGTTTAATCTATTTTTTTAATTATATATATATATATATATATATATATATATATATATATATATATATATATATATATATTAATAGGTTATTAATTTTAATATATTTTTGTTGAATGATAATAGTTGGATAGAAAGAAGAAAAATTATAACTATAGAAGATATCCGATCTTTTAATGGATATGAGTATACCCATCGGAGATCCTATAATCGATGGGTATTGGGACGGAGGATATAGAATCCGACCCGAACCCGACCCATTGTCATCCTTAGAAAGAATGTAACTTTCTGCATGCTCAATATTTTCTGCTTCAAATTTGAAAAATCATGATTTGAGAAATTATGATAGACTAAAATGAAAATTTAGATATCATAATGATATTAAAGAAATGACAATAACTTAAGAATGAATTTTGTTTAAATAATAATAATAATAATAATAATAATAATAATAATAAGCTAGTATTATTCTTTTTACAAATTGTTAAATCATGAAAATTTCATTTAAGTTATCCCTGCCTACATAAGAATTTTTTTTAAATTAATTGTTTTTTGTTTGCTTATCTAAAATGCAATTTGTGATAAATCTTGAAAATGCATGCTCTATTTTTTTTCAAGATCTCAAAAATTGAATTAAAAAAGCTATCAGAAAATTCTTTTGGTTTTTATCTTTCAAAGTATTTCATATAGATATACTTTGCTTATTTCAAAGGATTAACCCTTAGATTTTTTCTTGGAACCCCATTTTTTAATGTGATCAAAGAGGAAGAAGGTAATATAATATTAAGTCTAGGGGAAGTAGCACCAAAATTAAAATTTTTTTATCTTTTTGCACTTTCATTGCAAAATTTAATTACTTTTAATTTATGCTAGTTACTCTAGCTTAACTTGAATTGCTCACATCAAAAGGGAGGAGATTGTTGGAACCCCAGGGTTATTTTGATGTGATCAACAAATTAAGTTAGATCCTGTGTTGTTTTAACCTCATGTCTAAGTGTACAGGAGCTTAGGAGCACAGGGAATCAAGCAGAAGACGCAACTAGCGAGAAGGACGGCACAGAAGAGTGCGTCTGAGGGATGAGGCGCTGCGGAAGAGTACACCGGTGGACGAGAAGGAAGCGTGTGGTGTTTCTGAGGGACGAGAAGCCAGAGCGGAAAAGATTGCACGGGGAGCAAGAGACGCAGCTAGCGAGAAGGTCGGCACGAGGTGCGACCAAGGGACGAAGAGCTACGGTGAGTATGTTGGTGGATGAGAAGGAAGCACGCGATGATTCTGAGGGACAAGAAGCCGGAGCGGAAGCCTGCTCAAGAAGGCTGAAATTGGGTTCGGGTGAGCCTTATTTCGGTTGGGTGAAATCACCCATGCGTTTGGTGGTCCGGGCGCCTAGAGCTATTCTGGGCGCTCGGAATCAAGCTTTGACCAGGATCGTGTCAAATGCAATCTGTTGCGAAGGGGATAAAAATTTATCCCCTCCCAAGCGCCTGGAACCCTTCAAGGCGCCCCGACCATAGCTATAAATACAACCTTGGTCCAGAAGCTAAAGAACAGACAAGCAATTAGCATTTCCAGCACTTGTGCGCTTCATTTGTAGTTTAACTTCTTTATTTTCTGTGCTTAAATGCTGTAAGAGGCTTCTCCGCCTGAAGGAGATATTCTAGTACGTGATTCTTTCCTTGGATTAATAACCTCTCCGATTATAACCAAGTTAAAATACTTGTGCCTCTTCTTTTAGTTTCTTTCTGTTTATTTAATCTATTTTATGCAAGTGTTATTTTGAAAGATCGAGAAGGGTTGTGTTTTGTTTTTACAGGACTATTCAACCCTTCTTCTAGCCGGCCAACGCGATCCAACAGTATTCTGTTACGATGGGGATAAAATTCTATCCACGTCCAGCTGCCTGGAACCCTTTTAGACACTTGATTAGGGCTATAAATACAGTCCTGATCCCAGAAGCTAAATAGAACACTTGTAAACTATTTCATTTGAGTTTAGCTTTATGTTTGTGAGCTGTGATTGCTGTAAGAGGGTTCTCTGCCTGAATGAGACTTTAGTGGGATTTCAACATTTTGGATTAGCAATTTTCTAATTGCAAACCAAGTAAATTGTTGTACCTCTTCTTTCTTTAATTAGTTTCTTATTCCTTTTATGCAAGTGTTTATCTTAATAAAGCTGTAAAGTTCGAGAAGGATTTTTGTTTCTTTTATTTTTGTGCACAGCTATTCATCCCTCTCTAGCCGACCGCCAAGAGACCAACACTTTCTTTACAAGATTGGAATTAAGATCTATTAATTATAATTTCTTTCCTTTATTTAGGTCTTAGGTTATAGTCTACATAAGAGTCATGTTTAAATGTTGATAAATTATCTTTTATTCATAATAAAAAATTGTATTGCGGTAAAACTCATATAGCGGTGTATTTCTCTTCGTTCTAGGAGGATTCTCTTCTTGTTTTTAACCTCAATCTTCCTTTCTTAGTAACCCATAGGATAATCACTATCCTGCCCAGTGTTAGTGTCAGAGCTACGTGAAGGTCATTGTCAGATCCAATGACAAGTCATCGTGGTCTTAGTCGTGGTCGCAACAAAGGTAGACTTTGATGGAGGAAGCCGAGCACCATGTATAGTCGTAACATCTGGAACATAATGACGATTGAGGATTTACGGAGGAAAGTTACAAAGTTAACCTAGCGTCTAGCAGTGTGGGATCTTGAAGATCATGAGATTTCTGATCATGAATCTGAGTCTTCCTTCGAGAATTCATATCACTAACAGGATACACCTCAGGAATGCCGTGGGCGAGTGGAGCCTGCTGGAGACTTCGAATTTCAAGATCTACCTGAATTTTTTGGTTTGTTGTGAGCAAAGGACTTCATTGACTAGATCAACGAAGTAGAGTGGATCTTTGATTACAAGCAAGTTTCAAATCGGATGAAGGTGAAGTTAATTATGTTAGGATCCTTCGTACGGCTAGAGAGGGGGGTGTGAATAGCCGACCCCAATCTTTCGCGTTTCTTTCTACAAACTAGGGTTAGCGCAGCGGAAACTAAATACAGAAAGAAAACAGGAGAAGAAATCAAACCTCAACGCAAGGATGTAACGAGGTTCGGAGATGATACTCCTACTCCTCGACGTGTCCGTAAGGTGGACGAAGCCTATCAATCCGTCGGTGGATGAGTCCCCGGGAAAACCGGCTAAATCAAACTCCTTCTGGGTGGAGAAACCTCGCCACAATGTCTTGCAACAGCAAGATAAACAGGAGTACCAGAATACAGCAAGAAACTAAGTACAATACAAGAATGTAATAACCCTAGCTTGCCTTCTTGTCGGCTGGATGAAGCAGCAACTTCAAGCGACGCCTACAACAGCAGGAACCCAGCCGGAAGCTCACGCGAAGCTTTGGAGGAGCTCAACAAAGCTCAAGCACAGTAGCACTTAGGGACAGGAAGAAGGAGAAGAAGAAGAAGAAAGCACCAAATCCTTGATCTCCTTTTATAACCTGCGAACCTGCACAGCAAAGACAGAAGCCAGCGGCGAAGACGGAGCGACCCGTTGTGACTCAACGGTCGAATGCGGACCGATCAGGTTCCACCCTGATCGGTCCAGGACCCTTCTGATCGGTCTGGGGACCGATCAGGCCCTGGGCTGATCGGTCCCTAGACCGATCAGATTGCTCCATAGAAAGTTGCCCAACTTTCTGTTCGTTTCCTGATCGGTCTGTGGACCGATCAGGCCACAGCTGGATCGGTCCACAGACCGATCCCACCTCTCTCGGCTGCGTCTCTGATCGGTCGTGGAGACCGATCAGGCTTCATGCTGATCGGTCCCCAAACCGATCAGTAAGCTCAGAACTGCGCTTTGCCTTCTGTTTGTTATCTGATCGGTCACCAGACCGATCAGATATACAAACGTATCACTGGATCGGTCTGCAGACCGATCCAGAGCTTGGTTTTTGCCCAAACCAAGTCCGAACCAACATCCGGTCAATCTTGACCTGTTGGTACATTATGCCTAGCATCTGGTCACTCCCTTGACCTGCTAGCACTCCCCGCTAAGTGTCCGGTCAATCCCTTTGACCCACTTAGACTTTTCCACACCAGATGTCCGATCATCCCTGATCCATCTGGATTTTTCACTTCGTGCCAAGTATCCGATCACTCCCTTGACCTACTTGGACTTTCCAACACCAGAAGTCTGATCATCCCTGATCCATCTGGATTTTCCCTTGCCTGGCTTCACTCACCAGGACTTTCACCTCACCTCAGGATTTCCACCGCCTAACATCCTCCCAGGACTTTCTCACTGCCTGGCTTCACTCACCAGGACTTTCCAACTGCCTAACATCCCAGTTAGGACTTTCCCACTGCCTGGCTTCATTCACCAGGACTTTCCAACTGCCTAACCTCCCAGTTAGGACTTTCCCACTGCCTGACTTCACTCACCAGGACTTTCCAACTGCCTAACCTCCCAGTTAGAACTTTCCCACTGCCTGGCTTCACTCACCAGGACTTCTCCGTGCCAAGTCTCCATACTTGGACTTTTCCCGTGCCAAGTCTCCATACTTGGACTTTTCGCGTGCCAAGCTCCCTGCTTGGACTTTTCCAGTGCCAAGTCTCCATACTTGGACTTTTCCAGTGCCAAGCTCCCTGCTTGGACTTTTCCCGAATCAGGTCAACCAGGTCAACCTTGACCTACGGTTGCACCAACCACCTCCCAAACATCTATTCTTGTCCCATATCAAGAATAGAACTCTCTCACGAGTGTCAAACATCAACATGCAACTCAACTAGGTCAACCTTGACCTAAGGTTACACCGACAATCTTCCCAAGTCAAACATCAAAATACAACTCGAGTCAAGTCACCTCGAGTCGGATCAACTAGGTCAACCTTGACCTAAGGTTGCACCAACAATCTCCCCCTTTTTGATGTTTGACAAAACCCATAATCAAGTTAGATTAACCCGATAACCTAACTTTGGTTTTCCAACCATCTTCCATTGTCCAATGTTCTTTCCTTGAACATTCTCTGGACATTCTCCCCTTAGGTTAACCCGATAATCTAACTTGGGTTCTCCAATAATTCTCCCCCTTTTTGACACACATCAAAAAGAATTCCAATGTTCTTCCTCGAACATTCCTTGACATTCTTCCCCTAGCTTAGGTTAATCCGATAACCTAACTTGGGTTCTCCAATAATTCTCCAATGAACACTCTCCCCTTTTTGACACACATCAAAAAGAAAAAGGAGAATATCAAGGTCAAGAGTTTCTTCCTAATGAAAGTCCCATACCTTTCATTGACACTCTTAATTTCCCCCTTGATACTAAACTTAACAATCAACTTAGTGATAATCCCATATCACTAATCCTCAAAAGTCTTAAGGAGTAAAAACTCCCCCTAAAAGTCAACTCCCCCTTGACAATTAGTTAAGACTCCCCCTAAAGGTCAACTCCCCCTTGACCATTGCACCAACAATGTCTTGGAGAGTTTCAAACCTTTAGAAATCCGAAAATCCACTTCCATAACTGAAATTTCGACAACAAATTAAAAATCGAAATTCAGATCGGTCCCCGCATCGATCACTTCTTCACCAGATCGCACTCGTGCTACTGGAACTCACTAGATCGGTCTACAGACCGATCCACAATACTCTGGATCGGTCCACAGACTGATAAGATCTTCCCTGGATCGGTCCCCGGACCGATCCAGCCACTGAAATCAGAACTTCTGATTTCCCCTTCCGGAAAATCAGAAACTCCTAATAAATTCAAGAAAATTCCAAAAATTACGAAACTTTGAGGATACATTCCTCATATCATATACTATCATGGAAAAATAGTTTTCTATGAAAATAACTTCCATTTTTCAATCTTGATACAAAGTTCAAAAACTTTGAAATAGTTCAAGTTTAACTCAACTTTGTATCACAATGTTCAATGATGAATGCTATCACTAGGAAAGCTTCATCAAGGTTTTTCAAATCAATTTTAAAATGCTTTTAAAAGCATTTGAATTTAGGACCATAATCTTAGGGCTAGATGTACATGACTTGTACACAAGCTTTCCCTATGATCCTTAATTTCTTGAATTAGGGTCATCTAGGTACAAGGACTATGCACCTTGATCCTAACTCATGATCCTAATATCTCACACACATCTAAGGTGTATCAAACCACATTCAAGTCAATTTGATGTGAGATATGGATTAAGGTCAACTTAGGCTAAGTTCTCATGCATTTTCTAAACACCAATTTGATCTCAATATCAAATTATATGTTTGTCCTTAAATCAATTTCATTGATTATAATGCAAGAGATGATGACATGGCATATAATGATATCATAAGTAAAAACATGTGCCAATGTCATGATGTCATGGCATAAAGTTTGAAAACTTAAATAAAGCATGACATATAAACTAGCCTAAACATTATCATGACATTTCAAATGATAATAAAACTAAACATGATGTCATGACATGTGAGGGCAAACAATCATGGCAAGATTTAGCATAAATAAATATACCTAGATTACCTATCTAAGTATCCTTAACCGCTTTGCTAACCTAAAATTTAACCCTTGATTGCCCTAAAATGCCAAAATCCTAATTTTGACACTTCTTGAACTCTAGATTAATTCATGCCACTTAAAGATCAAATTTATCCTCAAAACTTGGCATGTTTCATTTTTCCTCGAGAGTTCTCTAGATTTTCCCAGATTGTGCCAATTAAAATCATTCTTTTCCATAATGGCACATTTTACTCTTCCAAGGAATAAATGATAATTCCATTTCATTTTCAAAGATTCACAAAACCTTAAAAATGCTCCTTGAGTGTCAATTTCCTCAAAGTTGGGTTAACTACCCTTCTTATTGGAGTTGACACTCTCTAACCCATTTATGGGGTAGAGAAGATGCTCCTAGGAACCCAATACCTATTTGAGCTCATTGGGTTCACTAAATATTCACTAGGGATAACTTCCCTAGGAACCCTCCTAATGACCCTCTTAGGCTTTGAAGCCTTGGATATTTGGGACTCATCAAGATCAACTCTAGGGGTGACTCCCCTTGTGACCTTGGTGGTGGTCTTCCTAGCCCTAGGTTTTGTTCCATAATCGAATGGAACATTGTGATAAGTGGGCTTGACCACTTGGGACTTAGATTTGTGACCCAAACCTTTCTTGTCCTTGGACTTGGGTTTTTGACCCTTAGACCCTAGAGTTGACTTCTCTAAATTTTTATGGGCCTTTTCCAAAGTATCAAGTCTTGACCTCAAGACTTGATTCTCCTTCTCTAATACCTCAATTTTTAATTTGTCATTTTTCTTTGAGGTATTCCTAGGCATATGTCTAGTAGTTTTGGGATTTCTACCTAGATTATCCTTAACCTTAGATGAGTTATTCCTAGGGTTGACATTTCTAGAGTTGTCCTTATTCAAGCTAACATGTTTAGCACCTAAGCACATATATTGATTCCTATAATTAACATGCTTATCATTATTAGCAATTGCAATCAAACTACTAGCATGTGTTCTATTTGAATTGCAAAAGTGAGCCTTAGAGATTACCTTAGGGTTTGCCTTAGCTCCCCCTATCGATGTGCTCGTCTTCTTGTCCTTGTGAGGTTGCCTCCCCCTCGGACATTGGCTCCGATAATGTCCCCTTCGCTTGCATTGGAAGCACACGATGTGCTCCTTGCCCTTGCGTTTCGGGACTCCGGCTTCCTTGACCTTTGGCGCCGGTGGAGTCTTTCTTACCCTCTTTGGACACTTACTCTTGTAATGTCCATGTTCCCTACACTCAAAGCACATAATGTGTAATTTAATTGAACTTAAATTGCTTGAGTTACCTAGGGTTGAGGGTGGATGCGAGCTCTCTTCTTCATCCCTTTCGGAGGTAGAAGCTTCTTCTTCTTGCTCCGAACTTGAAGAAGAACTCTCCTCCTCTTTGTCCTTAGATGTTGAGTAACCCTCAACTTCTAATTCCTCTCCTCCATGATGTGAGCTACTTGATGACTGACTTGTCTCCTCTTCATGATTTGAAGTGGAGCTCTCCTCATGGTACTTGGCCAAGTTATCCCATAATTCCTTGGCATTGTTGTAACCTATCTTACACAAGATGTTAGTAGGCAATGAAAATTCAATTATTCTCGTTACCTCTTCGTTGATTTCGGATTTGTGAATTTGTTCTCTTGTCCACTCCTTCTTCTCAAGTGGTTTTCCTTCCTTATCCACCGGAGGAATAAAACCTTCTTGTACACAAAACCAATTCATTATGTTAGTCATAAGAAAGTACTTCATCCTTACCTTCTAATACGCGAAGTCACCGTATTCGTAGAAGGGTGGAATGGTGACGTCTTCTCCATAGAGATCCATTCTCTAGCTTTGCTCCCACGGGTGTGAATCCGACGAAGAGCGGCCTCGCTCTGATACCACTTGTTAGGATCCTTCGTACGGCTAGAGAGGGGGGTGTGAATAGCCGACCCCAATCTTTCGCGTTTCTTTCTACAAACTAGGGTTAGCGCAGCGGAAACTAAATACAGAAAGAAAACAGGAGAAGAAATCAAACCTCAACGCAAGGATGTAACGAGGTTCGGAGATGATACTCCTACTTCTCGGCGTGTCCGTAAGGTGGACAAAGCCTATCAATCCGTCGGTGGATGAGTCCCCGGGAAAACCGGCTAAATCAAACTCCTTCTGGGTGGAGAAACCTCGCCACAATGTCTTGCAACAGCAAGATAAACAGGAGTACCAGAATACAGCAAGAAACTAAGTACAATACAAGAATGTAATAACCCTAGCTTGCCTTCTTGTCGGCTGGATGAAGCAGCGCAGCTAGAAAACCAGCCCGAAGCTCACGCGAAGCTTTGGAGGAGCTCAACAAAGCTCAAGCACAAAGCACTTAGGGACAGGAAGAAGGAGAAGTAGAAGAAAGCACCAAAGCCTTGATCTCCTTTTATAACTGCGAACTCGCATAAAGCGCGTGGCCACGGAGAAGAGGAGCGACCCGTGACTCAAGCGGTGACGCGGACCGATCAGTTCCACCGATCGGTCCAGACCCTTCCGATCGGTCCGGGATCGATCAGCCTGGCTGATCGGTCCCTAGACCGATCAGATTGCTCCATAGAAAGTTGCCCAACTTTCGTTCGTTTCCTGATCGGTCTGTGGACCGATCAGGCCACATCTGACCGATCAGGCCCTAGGCTGATCGGTCCCGAGACCGATCAGCTGTTCCTTTCTCAGCTCTGTTGCCTTCTTTGATCGTCCGATCGGTCACCGGACCGATCAGATATACAACGTATCACTGGATCGGTCTGCAGACCGATCCAGAGCTTGGTTTTTGCCCAAACCAAGTCCGAACCAACATCCGGTCAATCTTGACCTGTTGGTACATTATGCCTAGCATCTGGTCACTCCCTTGACCTACTAGCACTCCCCGCTAAGTGTCCGGTCAATCCCTTTGACCCACTTAGACTTTTCCACACCAGATGTCCGATCATCCCTGATCCATCTGGATTTTTCACTTCGTGCCAAGCATCCGATCACTCCCTTGACCTACTTGGACTTTCCAACACCGTAAGTCGATCCCCGATCCATCTCGATTTTCCTTGCACGGCTTCACTCACTGTGACTTCACTCACCAGGATTTTCAACGCCTAACATCCCAGTTAGGACTTTCTCACTTCCTGGCTTCACTCACCAGGACTTTCCAACTGCCTAACATCCCAGTTAGGACTTTCCCACTGCCTGGCTTCATTCACCAGGACTTTCCAACTGCCTAACCTCCCAGTTAGGACTTTCCCACTGCCTGACTTCACTCACCAGGACTTTCCAACTGCCTAACCTCCCAGTTAGAACTTTCCCACTGCCTGGCTTCACTCACCAGGACTTCTCCGTGCCAAGTCTCCATACTTGGACTTTTCCCGTGCCAAGTCTCCATACTTGGACTTTTCGCGTGCCAAGCTCCCTGCTTGGACTTTTCCAGTGCCAAGTCTCCATACTTGGACTTTTCCAGTGCCAAGCTCCCTGCTTGGACTTTTCCCGAATCAGGTCAACCAGGTCAACCTTGACCTACGGTTGCACCAACCACCTCCCAAACATCTATTCTTGTCCCATATCAAGAATAGAACTCTCTCACGAGTGTCAAACATCAACATGCAACTCAACTAGGTCAACCTTGACCTAAGGTTACACCGACAATCTTCCCAAGTCAAACATCAAAATACAACTCGAGTCAAGTCACCTCGAGTCGGATCAACTAGGTTAACCTTGACCTAAGGTTGCACCAACAATCTCCCCCTTTTTGATGTTTGACAAAACCCATAATCAAGTTAGATTAACCCGATAACCTAACTTTGGTTTTCCAACCATCTTCCATTGTCCAATGTTCTTTCCTTGAACATTCTCTGGACATTCTCCCCTTAGGTTAACCCGATAATCTAACTTGGGTTCTCCAATAATTCTCCCCCTTTTTGACACACATCAAAAAGAATTCCAATGTTCTTCCTCGAACATTCCTTGACATTCTTCCCCTAGCTTAGGTTAATCCGATAACCTAACTTGGGTTCTCCAATAATTCTCCAATGAACACTCTCCCCTTTTTGACACACATCAAAAAGAAAAAGGAGAATATCAAGGTCAAGAGTTTCTTCCTAATGAAAGTCCCATACCTTTCATTGACACTCTTAATTTCCCCCTTGATACTAAACTTAACAATCAACTTAGTGATAATCCCATATCACTAATCCTCAAAAGTCTTAAGGAGTAAAAACTTCCCCTAAAAGTCAACTCCCCCTTGACAATTAGTTAAGACTCCCCCTAAAGGTCAACTCCCCCTTGACCATTGCACCAACAATGTCTTGGAGAGTTTCAAACCTTTAGAAATCCGAAAATCCACTTCCATAACTGAAATTTCAGACAACAGCTAAAAAATCAGAAATTCGGCACGCCCTGATCGGTCCCCAGACCGATCAGAAACCCCATAGATCGGTCTCCAGACCGATCAGGATCGGTCCACGGACCGATAAGATCTTCCCTGGATCGGTCCCCGGACCGATCCAGCCACTGAAATCAGAACTTCTGATTTCCCCTTCCGGAAAATCAGAAACTCCTAATAAATTCAAGAAAATTCCAAAAATTACGAAACTTTGAGGATACATTCCTCATATCATATACTATCATGGAAAAATAGTTTTCTATGAAAATAACTTCCATTTTTCAATCTTGATACAAAGTTCAAAAACTTTGAATAGTTCAAGTTTAACTCAACTTTGTATCACAATGTTCAATGATGAATGCTATCACTAGGAAAGCTTCATCAAGGTTTTTCAAATCAATTTTAAAATGCTTTTAAAAGCATTTGAATTTAGGACCATAATCTTAGGGCTAGATGTACATGACTTGTACACAAGCTTTCCCTATGATCCTTAATTTCTTGAATTAGGGTCATCTAGGTACAAGGACTATGCACCTTGATCCTAACTCATGATCCTAATATCTCACACACATCTAAGGTGTATCAAACCACATTCAAGTCAATTTGATGTGAGATATGGATTAAGGTCAACTTAGGCTAAGTTCTCATGCATTTTCTAAACACCAATTTGATCTCAATATCAAATTATATGTTTGTCCTTAAATCAATTTCATTGATTATAATGCAAGAGATGATGACATGGCATATAATGATATCATAAGTAAAAACATGTGCCAATGTCATGATGTCATGGCATAAAGTTTGAAAACTTAAATAAAGCATGACATATAAACTAGCCTAAACATTATCATGACATTTCAAATGATAATAAAACTAAACATGATGTCATGACATGTGAGGGCAAACAATCATGGCAAGATTTAGCATAAATAAATATACCCAGATTACCTATCTAAGTATCCTTAACCACTTTGCTAACCTAAAATTTAACCCTTGATTGCCCTAAAATGCCAAAATCCTAATTTTGACACTTCTTGAACTCTAGATTAATTCATGCCACTTAAAGATCAAATTTATCCTCAAAACTTGGCATGTTTCATTTTTCCTCGAGAGTTCTCTAGATTTTCCCAGATTGTGCCAATTAAAATCATTCTTTTCCATAATGGCACATTTTACTCTTCCAAGGAATAGATGATAATTCCATTTCATTTTCAAAGATTCACAAAACCTTAAAAATGCTCCTTGAGTGTCAATTTCCTCAAAGTTGGGTTAACTACCCTTCTTATTGGAGTTGACACTCTCTAACCCATTTATGGGGTAGAGAAGATGCTCCTAGGAACCCAATACCTATTTGAGCTCATTGGGTTCACTAAATATTCACTAGGGATAACTTCCCTAGGAACCCTCCTAATGACCCTCTTAGGCTTTGAAGCCTTGGATATTTGGGACTCATCAAGATCAACTCTAGGGGTGACTCCCCTTGTGACCTTGGTGGTGGTCTTCCTAGCCCTAGGTTTTGTTCCATAATCGAATGGAACATTGTGATAAGTGGGCTTGACCACTTGGGACTTAGATTTGTGACCCAAACCTTTCTTGTCCTTGGACTTGGGTTTTTGACCCTTAGACCCTAGAGTTGACTTCTCTAAATTTTTATGGGCCTTTTCCAAAGTATCAAGTCTTGACCTCAAGACTTGATTCTCCTTCTCTAATACCTCAATTTTTAATTTGTCATTTTTCTTTGAGGTATTCCTAGGCATATGTCTAGTAGTTTTGGGATTTCTACCTAGATTATCCTTAACCTTAGATGAGTTATTCCTAGGGTTGACATTTCTAGAGTTGTCCTTATTCAAGCTAACATGTTTAGCACCTAAGCACACATATTGATTCCTATAATTAACATGCTTATCATTATTAGCAATTGCAATCAAACTACTAGCATGTGTTCTATTTGAATTGCAAAAGTGAGCCTTAGAGATTACCTTAGGGTTTGCCTTAGCTCCCCCTATCGATGTGCTCGTCTTCTTGTCCTTGTGAGGTTGCCTTCCCCTCGGACATTGGCTCCGATAATGTCCCCTTCGCTTGCATTGGAAGCACACGATGTGCTCCTTGCCCTTGCGTTTCGGGACTCCGGCTTCCTTGACCTTTGGCGCCGGTGGAGTCTTTCTTACCCTCTTTGGACACTTACTCTTGTAATGTCCATGTTCCCTACACTCAAAGCACATAATGTGTAATTTAATTGAACTTAAATTGCTTGAGTTACCTAGGGTTGAGGGTGGATGCGAGCTCTCTTCTTCATCCCTTTCGGAGGTAGAAGCTTCTTCTTCTTGCTCCGAACTTGAAGAAGAACTCTCCTCCTCTTCGTCCTTAGATGTTGAGTAACCCTCAACTTCTAATTCCTCTCCTCCATGATGTGAGCTACTTGATGACTGACTTGTCTCCTCTTCATGATTTGAAGTGGAGCTCTCCTCATGGTACTTGGCCAAGTTATCCCATAATTCCTTGGCATTATTGTAACCTATCTTACACAAGATGTTAGTAGGCAATGAAAATTCAATTATTCTCGTTACCTCTTCGTTGATTTCGGATTTGTGAATTTGTTCTCTTGTCCACTCCTTCTTCTCAAGTGGTTTTCCTTCCTTATCCACCGGAGGAATAAAACCTTCTTGTACACAAAACCAATTCATTATGTTAGTCATAAGAAAGTACTTCATCCTTACCTTCCAATACGCGAAGTCACCGCATTCGTAGAAGGGTGGAATGGTGACGTCTTCTCCATAGAGATCCATTCTCTAGCTTTGCTCCCACGGGTGTGAATCCGACGAAGAGTGGTCTCGCTCTGATACCACTTGTTAGGATCCTTCGTACGGCTAGAGAGGGGGGTGTGAATAGCCGACCCCAATCTTTCGCGTTTCTTTCTACAAACTAGGGTTAGCGCAGCGGAAACTAAATACAGAAAGAAAACAGGAGAAGAAATCAAACCTCAACGCAAGGATGTAACGAGGTTCGGAGATGATACTCCTACTCCTCGGCGTGTCCGTAAGGTGGACAAAGCCTATCAATCCGTCGGTGGATGAGTCCCCGGGAAAACCGGCTAAATCAAACTCCTTCTGGGTGGAGAAACCTCGCCACAATGTCTTGCAACAGCAAGATAAACAGGAGTACCAGAATACAGCAAGAAACTAAGTACAATACAAGAATGTAATAACCCTAGCTTGCCTTCTTGTCGGCTGGATGAAGCAGCAACTTCAAGCGACGCCTACAACAGCAGGAACCCAGCCGGAAGCTCACGCGAAGCTTTTGAGGAACTCAACAAAGCTCAAGCACAGCAGCACTTAGGGACAGGAAGAAGGAGAAGAAGAAGAAGAAAGCACCAAAGCCTTGATCTCCTTTTATAACCTGCGAACCTGCACAGCAAAGACAGAAGCCAGCGGAGAAGACGGAGCGACCCGTTGTGACTCAACGGCCGAATGCGGACCGATCAGGTTCCACCCTGATCGGTCCAGGACCCTTCTGATCGGTCTGGGGACCGATCAGGCCCTGGGCTGATCGGTCCCTAGACCGATCAGATTGCTCCATAGAAAGTTGCCCAACTTTCTGTTCGTTTCCTGATCGGTCCGTGGACCGATCGGCCCATGGATCGATCACGCAACATCCTATCGTCTGCGTCCCGATCGGTCGTGGAGACCGATCAGCTGTTCCTTCCCGAGCCTGTTGCCCCAGTCGAAAATCAGCTTTTTATCACGCCCGATCGGTCACCGCACCGATCAGATATACAAACGTATCGATCGATCGGTCTCGAGCTTGGTTTTCGCCCAAACCAAGTCCGAACCAACATCCGGTCAATCTTGACCTGTTGGTACATTATGCCTAGCATCTGGTCACTCCCTTGACCTGCTAGCACTCCCCGCTAAGTGTCCGGTCAATCCCTTTGACCCACTTAGACTTTTCCACACCAGATGTCCGATCATCCCTGATCCATCTGGATTTTTCACTTCGTGCCAAGTATCCGATCACTCCCTTGACCTACTTGGACTTTCCAACACCAGAAGTCCGATCATCCCTGATCCATCTGGATTTTCCCTTGCCTGGCTTCACTCACCAGGACTTTCACCTGGCTTCACTCACCAGGATTTCCACACTGCCTAACATCCCAGTTAGGACTTTCTCACTGCCTGGCTTCACTCACCAGGACTTTCCAACTGCCTAACATCCCAGTTAGGACTTTCCCACTGCCTGGCTTCATTCACCAGGACTTTCCAACTGCCTAACCTCCCAGTTAGGACTTTCCCACTGCCTGACTTCACTCACCAGGACTTTCCAACTGCCTAACCTCCCAGTTAGAACTTTCCCACTGCCTGGCTTCACTCACCAGGACTTCTCCGTGCCAAGTCTCCATACTTGGACTTTTCCCGTGCCAAGTCTCCATACTTGGACTTTTCGCGTGCCAAGCTCCCTGCTTGGACTTTTCCAGTGCCAAGTCTCCATACTTGGACTTTTCCAGTGCCAAGCTCCCTGCTTGGACTTTTCCCGAATCAGGTCAACCAGGTCAACCTTGACCTACGGTTGCACCAACCACCTCCCAAACATCTATTCTTGTCCCATATCAAGAATAGAACTCTCTCACAAGTGTCAAACATCAACATGCAACTCAACTAGGTCAACCTTGACCTAAGGTTGCACCGACAATCTTCCCAAGTCAAACATCAAAATACAACTCGAGTCAAGTCACCTCGAGTCGGATCAACCAGGTCAACCTTGACCTAAGGTTGCACCAACAAATTACCATCGGACTCAAGGGACGAGCATCAACATAGTAGGGATAGATGCAGCGCTCTTGAAACAAATAAGCTCGAAACAAACAAGGTAAATCTCAAATAACTGACTGAGAGAATATGAAACAAAAAAATTAATGAATACTTCCTTTCCTTTGCCTACACCCAAACTCTATTCCAGCGACTTTACTCGTTCAAATAGGGTGGGTCGACGAATATATAGATGAGTTTTTCCTGCTTGTGGACTGAAACGATCTATCCGAGATGGAGGAGCAGAAGGCAGCACGATATATACTTAGAGGTCTACACTTGGCCTTGCAAGATGTCTTTAGTGTTCATTCATTTTCAACAATGTCAAGGACCTTTTAGCGTGTATTGGCGATTGAAAAACAACAAGATCGGACACCAGAAAGAAGAAGCGATCAGAATAGTCGACCAACTCGCTCTCAAAGTTCTCGTCCTTCACAACATCAACCATCGCAGCGACCATCACAGCGATCACCACAAGTTTATTCTAAGAACTATATCAAATGTTATCAATATGATGAGCCAAGTTTTGACCTCAAATTCTACCATTTAAATTCTTTTAAGAGTCTTTTTTGCTATTTCGATAATTTTTAGTTTTAGGACATTTAGGACAATTTTAATATTCTTGGTATTTATAGGAGAAGATTTATCTTGATTCACATCCTATTTTGAGTTAAGATCGTTTAGTTATGTATTTTTCTTTTGGGTAAAAGATCTTTTTCTTTTTTACAAGATTAAAATTAAGATCTATTAATTATAATTTATTTTTTTATTTGGATCAGATTATATATAGAGGTTGAAAAATTATCTTTTTTTTTTTATTATGAGAAAACTCAAAGAGTAACATATTTTTCTTTTAAAATTTTAAAAGTGACTTCTTTGCATTAACCCATAAGATAATTTTTATCCTATTTAATATCAGACGTTTTCTACACCGTAACCCGAGGGCCACATCTAACCATTTACCTAGCACCTCTCTAGTCAAATTAACTTTTTGGTCAGTCCTTTCGAATGGATCTAGTGACTAGCGTATGAGGTATTATCATAATAAGATATGGGGTTCAAATCTCGATAAAACTGAGATAATACCTCCCTTATGTGCTAGTCATTATTTCAAAGGCTAATAATCGTCCATGATTTACTTCTTCCGTGTTAACTTGGAACGGATTAACAGAAACATTGAGGACGAACGTATTCACCTTTTGCCACAAATTAACCTTCCGGACAGTTAGTTGGCGTTCTTAATAGCTAGTCTTCTCGTAGTGTGGGCGGCTAAGTTATGTCTTCCTTCTTGTGATCAGATTAATGAGTTGTAGCTATCAGCAATTATGCATTTATGTGGTCCAGCTCAGCCCGTCCTGGGCTATAGGCTAGCCTAATATTTTTTTTTTACATATTTAATCATCTATTTTAAATCACAAAAAATACTACAGAAAATTAAAAAAAATCATTTACCCTGAACAAATCATGCCTGAGAAAGATTTTACATTAATTATCCCTACCTCATATATTATTTAAATTTAATCAAGTATTTTTATTATTATTATTTTTAATTTAAAACGTTATAAAAACGATTTTTTTATAATTATATATTTTTATTATATTAATGAATGAATAAAATACCAAAGAATAAATAAGAAGAATTTATTAAGTCAAATTAATCATATATATTAAAATAAATAAATCTCATTAACTGTGAAATAGCATATATATATATATATATATATATCTGTATATTGAAAAAAAAATTCAACTCATTTTAACCTATTAGGATTGTCCTATACTCTAAATAATCTTATTCAAAAAATAAATTATATTTTATAGTCTATAATTTAACATAAAAAATTAATTTATTTAATTGTATTTGATATTTAATTCATTTTTCTATATTCAAGTTTCTAGATCCGTTCCTAGTCCAGCTGGTCCTTACAGAATAAAATAATTAGTAATTTTTCCTGTCTCATTCATTTTCTTACCTCTTTTTCAAATCACTGAATTTATGCCAAAATGTTGACCACCCATAATATACTCTGAACTATTTTTGCAAATAAATTTATTTTTTTAAAAAAAAATTAACCATTTTAAACTTATCAACACTACTAAAGAGATATTAAAAAAAGATTTTAGATAAAAGATTTTAAAGCAAACTGAATTTGTCATGCAATTTTTAATGGTGCAAATAAAACGGATTCAATAATTATCTTACGGTCCAAAAGTATACCCCAAAAAAACAGCCACTTTGTGCTTATAATGTATAATTACCGCACAGAGACATCAAAGTTCTTTATAAAAAAAAAATTAATAAAAAGTTTAAACACAAGCTAATTTACACAAATAAGATCACTAATATTTAGGGTAAGTCCTCGGGTTGGAAATAAACTAAGCGTTCGTGAATAAGTTTAGTGTTCAAGTTAGTAAAAATTTATTTATGTTCGTTCAATATATATAAAATTAATTAAACAAACAAGTTTGAACAGCTCGTTAAGCTAAACAAACAAGCTTGAACATATATGTGTTCAGCTCGTTAACGTTCGTGAACAATATTCGTGAACAATGTTCATGAACAATGTTCACGAACTATGTTCATTAATAAAATTCTTTTCAATATGTTAAATAAATAATAAAATAAATAAATAAATTTTAATGATCAAGTTCAATAATCAATCAAAAACTAAAAATTTTAAACAATCACACAAGTTTGAATTGAGAGCTTAATAACATCTAAACGAACTAAGCTCAAGTCAAGCTTGAATTGAGAGCTTAATAATCTCTAAATGAACCAAACTCAAGTCAAGATTCAAACAAGCTCAATCTTATAAAAATTAAACCATGTCAAACTTGAACACTCATTTCAAAAGTTTATTTCATTTTAAGCTCGACTCAGCTTGATTTGATTAGCTTATCAAACAAGCTTGAATATCCTAAAATTCTATGTGACTCGACTTGTTTATAATCCTAGGGTCAACTATGATAATTCTGATGGTAATTGAAAGCTTAAGCACTTTAAGATTACCAACACGATTATAGGGGGATAAAACAAATTTACTCAAAGTTTTCTTTGAAAAATTTAATTAAAGATTCTACCAAGAGCCAATTTTCAAATCAAGTAATTATTTCGGATATTCTAAACTGCAATGATTCCTTTAAGAATAAATCAACTACTAATTTAAAATGAATGAGATTTTCTCTTTGAATAATTATGGGCGATGTGTGACAATATTATATGCGAGTGTAAGGTCCAATCAACCTGAGGCCTGTTGAGATAAAAAAAATAATGAAAAAATAATAAAAAAAATTAGCATGCACGAACCATCCCTCTAGCAGTGACAGTTTTGCATATTGATATATTAAAGCAAGATTATTCTAAATGAATTTGTCATGAAATTAATTTTTATTTTGGGAGAGGGGGAAATTGATTCAAAAATTACAGCCACAAAAGTAAATAAGAAAATATGCACTTTGAGCGGACATCGAAATTGCTTATAAAAAATTATTTTAATAAAAAATTTAATCACAAGCCGATTTATGAATAAAATCATTAATATTTAGTGCCAAATATAATAATTCTGTCAATTGAATATTTAGGCACTTAACCAGGTAAACGATTGTAGAGACAGAACAAATTTACTTTTAAAAAATGATTAAAATTTCTACCACATACAAATTTAAGAGATCATTGTCAAATTTAATTTGCACGATGACAAAGTTTAACACTAACATTGCTTCTTGATGAATGAGGTGATTTGATAGATATACGAAACTCTAAATTTGTATATCATATAGAAAAATTGGTATAAAAAAAAAATCACATCCAATACTACTGTATTAAAATTTCAGTATATCAAAATTTTTCATGTACTGATTTTTTAATATGATATAAATTTTATATTATTTATATTAAAATTTCAATATCAATATCATATATGTGATATATTGATACTCAAAAATTTATTATGATACCATCAAAAACTTTAAAAATACTAATACATCGATATGATTTAATATATTTTCATATAGTATATATGACTACTATATAGTATATTTTATATTGTTTCCCTTAGTAGTCAGAATATTACTGTATTCTGACTACTAAAGGAAACCACGTAGGGCACCGAGTGGAAACTTCTGTTGATTTATTTATGTAAATTTAATAAAATGTTGCTGTGCATCAGGTTACAAATATATGAGTAAGTTAATGAAATAATATTGAATAATTAACAATGAATATTATGCTGGACAAGGAAAATCATGAAAAGATAATATTATCTGCATTTTATATATATATATATATATATATATATATATATATATATGTATATATATATATATATAACGGATCAATTGACACAATGTAAATCAAAATCAAAGTGGTTAATATCAAATTTATAGTTATCTTGATTAGTAAAAGAGTGGTCGAGCGGACATCACTTGGTCGGTCGGGGCATCATGAACTGATCGGTAGTGAAACAAGCCGTTTGGACCGCCCGTCTGACGTAAGGAATGATGCTATCCAGGAAGAAACGAGAAAACAAAAGGGAACATGTCATGTATCATTAAATACAAAGAAACCAAGGTAAAAAAGAAGACTATATTTATCATTAATGCACAGAAGTCAAGACAAATAAGTCTTCCTCTGGCAATTAATATCATTAAATAAGGGTAGATAAACGATCACAGAAAAATGTATAAAAGAGGACGCCAATTTTAAGGAAGGTAAGATTTTCCATTTGGTTGATTACTCCATTCTCTCTTCCTGATTTTTTACTTAAGCGTCGGAGGGCCAACGCCAAGAAATCCTTCCTTGGTTTTGGTTTTATTTCGCAGGGTCGAAGTATTTATCTCGTCAGCAATCACCACATTCCTGACTTTCCAGCTTCCTTTATTCAGACATGATCAATTTAGTATCGTCTGTGAGAATGTTACCTGTATCTGAATAAGAAGATGGAAGACGCTGGACAACTCACAACGGTGACATTGAAACAAGAAGAATTCAATGCAGTCATACAAGCTCGAGTGACGAAAATACTGGAGCAACAACAATAGGTGTTGGCTGATCGGTCAATGCATGAGCCTGCTGCCTCTGCAGTAGGTCAACAGGCGGAAAGAGAAAGAGAAGATTGAGCGGACCAACTTTTCACTTGAGAGCCAAATAGGAGACCGATCGGCTCTTATAAGGACGCCTGTAATGCGCTGGTCCCCTTTAACCGCGCGAGTGATATCATGGGCTCCCTCGGAAGTAAGAGGCCGAGCGGATAGAGACCGGGGATCTTCTTTGGATGAGGCACCCGTTCGGGATGCATGAAAAGGAAAAGCGCCGAGGAAAGACGACTCGCCTGAGTGAATCAATTAATAATTTTTGGAGGGGATCCTAAATGACCCTCTGCTAAAGTATTATACCTCATTAACGATTAAAGAGTATAATGGAATAACCGAACCCGATGACCATTTGACCAAGTTTGACAATGCAGCCACCCTTTACCAGTACACGGATGGGGTGAAATATCGACTCTGTTGGAGGATCGGTGGTCGGCTAGAAGGGGGGTTGGATAGCTAAGCCACCCCAAATCGATTTCTTTTCTACAAGAAGGTTAGTACGCAGCGAAATACACTAAACAAAACAATGAAAGCAATCAAGGAAAAATACAAATGCTAACACGCTCGATGTAACGTGGTTCGGAGATGATGCTCCTACTCCACGACGTGTCCTTGAGGTGGACGAGCCCTTGATCCTTCGGTGGATCAGTCCCCGGCAATCTCCGGCTAAAGCTTTGTTGGTGCGGGAAGCATCCGACGATCGAACCTGAGTTTTGACAATGGCAAAGGATTCAAAGTTAAGTTAGTGTGTGATCTAACATGTTTGAATGAGTGTCTCAGGAAAGTCCTACCTGTGGTTAGGCAGGTGAAAAACCCTAAGGGGTGGTAACCTTAGGTCCTAGGGGGCGGTAACCCTAGGTGGAGGAAAACCCTAAGGGGCGGTAACCTTAGGTCCTAGGGGGCGGTAACCCTAGGTGGAGAAAAACTCTAGGGGGCGGTAACCCTAGGTGGAGAAAAACCCTAAGGGGCGGTAACCTTAGGTCCTAGGGGGTGGTAACCCTAGGCGGAAAGTCCAGTCGGTCTGGAGGACCGGACTGGCATCAAGTAATCTCTCCTGATGGGAGTAGGTGAGGACGCGTTCCCCGTAGAGGGAACAGTAGGCGTCGGGTCGACCTAGGATTTCCGGTTGGGAATTCGAAGTCAGACTCGGACAGTCCGAAAACTGTCAGTTATTCTTTACTATGAATTATCAGATTCTAACATTGTCTTGCAAGGTATGAAATTGCTCGGACTAACCTTGTTTTGCAGGAGAAGCGGCTCCTGGAAAAAGGAGGTCCGGGCGCCCGGGACCAAATTTTGTCCCCTGCGCGACTTCACCACGTGGAGCAACCTAGTTGGCTGGCCACGTCACACTCCAGGCGCCCGGAAAGGTCCCAGGCGCCCGGAACCTCATATAAAAAGAGGGTTGAGGTGCAGCTTCAATATACAACGATCTTCTAAGCATTCTCCGTGCGACAAGCTGCTAAACGTCTCGACTCAGAAGTGCTGCAACGACAATTCGGAGCTTCAGCTTTATTCTTTTTATTGTCGGTACAATATTCTTTTCTGTTTAAATTGTACTTAGCGTGTAATAGATTTTACGAATTATAGTTGTTGCCCACCGGAAGCGATCAAGGATCGCGGGCCTTCGACTAGGAGTCGTCACAGGCTCCGAACGAAGTAAATCCTTCGTGTCTATTTTATTTACTTTTCCGCTGCGTTATTTCTGAACAAGCTTTTACGATTTCGAAAAACGAAATAGCCACGAGCGCTATTCACCCCCCCTCTAGCGCTTTCGATCCATCAAGCTTCTCCTTCTCGGTGGAGCAAACCTCTCACAAAATGATCTCTTCCTCTTTACAAGATGGAGTTTAGATTGAGAGGAAGAGAAGAGAACTTGGAAGCTTTGAGCAAGACTAAGAAGATTTACAATTAGCACCAGTAACCTTCTTCAAGCCCCCAAAGCATCCCTTAAATAAGAGTAGAGAGTTGATCAACAATCAACTCAAACCCCGACACCAGTCGACTGACAAAACCATCAGTCGACTGGTGTTACCGTTAGAGGTAGCCAACGGTTACTTTCCAGCACCAACGGTCATTTACCAGTCGACTGCTAAAACTAGCAGTCGAATGGTAGCTATTTTCTGAGCGAACAGAATCTTTCTGTTCGCTGCCAGTCGACTGCTAAAACATGCAGTCGACTGGTGCAGTTGACTGCTAAAAGTTGCAACCGACTGGACTGCACCTTATTACACACTCTTACTCATCCTCTCCGGAGTCGCCCTTGAAGTCCTCTTCTTTGGCCTTCGTCCCTCAGATGCACCTGAGCCCGCGGCTCCTCTCCGTGCCATCCTTCACGTTGCCTTGAAGTCCACTTCCCTTGGCTCCACTTCGTTGCTCCTCGTCCGGCGGTCCCTCGGATGCCTTCCACACCATCCTTCACCGACTCAAGGATCCGAGCCCTAGGATGAGCTTCCCAAGCTTAATTACACCAAGCTCCTTATGTGTGTTTCACCAAGTCCTGCAAGACTCAACCACGCATATCAAACACATATGAAAGCCTAACTTAAACTCTTTGACACACACATCAAAACCATGATCGTACCGATCAAACCTATGTCGATTGCATAAACAATCTTCCCCTTTTTGATGTGTGGCAATATGTTTAAGTTAGACATTAATAACAACATGAAAATTAAAAGTAATATGTAAACATGAAGCATAATTCCCAAGCTCCCCCTTAACATATGCTCTTCAACCTTAATTTTCAAGTTTTGCACATAATTAGGTTTCTAACTTAAACCTTCCCATTTCTCCCTCTTTGACACCATCAAAAATTGTACCAAACATGTACACATACCAAGGTTTCAATGTTGACTTAAAATGACCCAAAACCAGCTCTGGACAGTGCTAGAAAAGAGCTACCAGTTGACTGCTAACTGTCGCAGTCGACTGGCATAAACCCAAATCGATTTTCAGCATTCTGAAGCCAACTTCAGAAATGCATAAAAAATTCCAGAAAATTCAAAAAATCATGAAATTTTGAACACATATTTCTTATAATGTTATTTAACAAGGAAAAATATTCTTCTATGAAAATTCATCATATTTTTGAAGTTTTGATAAAAACTCAAACACCTTGAAAAACACTCAAGTTTGTATCAAATTAAACCCTAGTTTTGAATTCATATGTTTTAAAATAACTACGCACTGTAAATGAAACATAGAATTATTTTCAGAACATTTGAAATGTCCAACTATGATCTATGGGTAAGATGTCCATTAATTAAACATTTGCTTTCCCCATAGTTGACCTATGATCACTAAAAATTGATACATCACATAACTCATCAAAATTCCATAAGCATAAGTGACTTATTATTATCATCCCATTATCTCACATTTATGGTTGGAAAATCATACAAGTCATTGTGAGATAAGGTATAATGGTAACCTCTACTTAGCCCCCTTGATCATGAATTTCTATCAAGGCTAAGTGCTCCCCCTTAAGGTCTCAAGTCAACCATTTTTTCAAGGATTTGAACTATGATTTCATTGGTTGACTAAACCCAAAATCCTCTAACCCTTGAGGATTGATTTTGGCACCAAATAGAAATTCTTTCTAATTGGGTTAACCAAATATTCCTTGGGGATCCATTTTCGTTCTATGGTCTTGGTTTTTGATTGCCCCCTAGCAAGTAGACAATGGTAGGTCTTGTCATTATTTGGTTCATTGTATCCTATCCCATTTTTCTTAAAACTTGCCCTTTGACTCCCAATGATCATATTTAGGGTTTTAGAGCCAATTTCAAATTTCCTAAGGGCATTGGTAAGGTATTCTACCTTTTCCTTAACTTCCTATTTTCTTCTTCTAAGCATGATTCATTTGAACTTGAAGAAGAAGAAGCATGCATATCATTGTCCTTAGAAGACATGGATTCTAATTTTTCTTCAAGCATGCTAATATTATGTTTTAAAGACTTGTTTTTCCTTTTTACCTTGAACAAGTCATCATTTGTGCTTGAAATAATTTTAATTAAAATATGAGGAGGAAGATTATGTACCTCACTTACCGAGATGTCCAAATCCGATGTTTGACCTCCCCCTTCACTTGAGCTCCCTTCTTTGTCTTCACTTGAGCTCTTTCCTTCTTCATTTTCGGATGAGGTGGAGGCTACATCATTAATTCCCATTAGAGAAAAATTGACTACATGGTGCTCTTCTTCCTCCGATGATAATGAAGGATCATCCCATGTTGCCTTTAGGTTTTGAGCCTTCTTCCCCTTTTCTTTTGTCTTCTTCTCCTCCCTCTTCTTCCCTTCCTTCTTCTTCAAGAGAGGGCAATCATCTCTTATGTGTCCCTCTCCTTGGCAATTGTATCAAATTACCCTCCTTGTTCTACTTTTGCTTCTTGAGATTTTCCTAGCATGAGATTTGTTAGTAGAAAACCTTTTAAATGTCCTTCTCATTTTTCTCACCATATACGCCTCTTGATCACTATCTATTGAGGCACTTGATTCTTTGGAGTCGGAGGATGGTAGGGATGAAGACTTCTTCTTCTTACCCTTTCCCTTGTTTGCCACAAGGGCTACTCCTCTTGATCTATGTGCTTCTTCATCTAATCCTTCAACTCTTGTTTCGTGGAGCTCCATTCTTGAGAAGAGTTCATCTAGAGAGGATTTCTCTAGGTCCTTTGATATGTAGTATGAATCTACAATGGAGCTCCAAGTTGTGGTTCTTGGGAAAGCATTTAGGGCTTTCATCATCATGTCTCGATTTGAGAGTGTCTCACCTACACTTGTTAGTCCATTAATAATTTCCTTAATTCTAGAATGTAAAATTGATACCTTTTCTCCTTTCTCAAACTTGATGTTGTTGAGTTGAGTTCGAAGGAGGTCTCTTCTTGCCAATTTTGCTTCCGATGTCCCTTCATGAAGCTCCACTAGCTTTTCCCATAACTCCTTGGCGCTTGAGTAGGTTCCAACCCTTGTTATTTCTTGTTGGGGAAGAACATTGTGTAGATGATGGATTGTCTTGGCATTTGCTAGATGCTCTTCTTTTTATCTTTTGGTCCATCTTGTTATGTCGATTGTATCATTGTGTTCATCCTTGGGCTCTTCAAAACCACTTCTCATGATTAGCATAATGTCAAAATCAGTATTAAAAAATACCTCCATTCTATTCCTCCACCAAGAGAAGTCGCCTTCGAATTTGGGTGGATGAATGTTTAAGCCGACCATTTTGATGAGTGCTCTTCTTGGCAATTAGTCCGTTAAAGGGCAACCTTGCTCTGATACCACTTGTTGGAGGATCGGTGGCCGGCTAGAAGGGGGGTTGGATAGCTAGGCCACCCCAAATCGATTTCTTCTCTACAAGAAGGTTAGTACGCAGCGAAATACACTAAACAAAACAATGAAAGCAATCAAGGAAAAATACAAACGCTAACATGCTCGATGTAACATGGTTCGGAGATGATGCTCCTACTCCATGACGTGTCCTTGAGGTGGACAAGCCCTTGATCCTTCGGTGGATCAGTCCCCGGCAATCTCCGGCTAAAGCTTCTCCGTCTCTGTGAAGCAAACCTCTCACAAAATGATCTCTTCCTCTTTACAAGATGGAGTTTAGATTGGGAGGAAGAGAAGAGAACTTGGAAGCTTTGAGCAAGACTAAGAAGGTTTACAATTAGCACCAGTAACCTTCTTCAAGCCCCCAAAGCATCTCTTAACTAAGAGGAGAGAGTTGATCAACAATCAACTCAAATCCCGACACCAGTCGACTGACAAAACCATTAGTCGACTGGTGTTACCGTTAAAGGTAGCCAACAGCTACTTTCCAGCACTAACGGTCATTTACCAGTCGACTGCTAAAACTAGCAATCGACTGGTAGTTATTTTCTGAGCGAATAGAATTCTTCTGTTCGCTGCCAGTCGACTGGTGCAGTCGACTGATGCAGTTGACTGGTGCAGTTGACTGTTAAAAGTTACAACCGACTGGACTGCACCTTGTTACACACTCTCACTCATCCTCTCCGGAGTCGCCCTTGAAGTCCTCTTCTTTGGCCTTCGTCCCTCAGATGCACCTGAGCCCGCGGCTCCTCTCCGTGCCATCCTTCACGTTACCTTGAAATCCACTTCCCTTGGCTCCACTCCGTTGCTCCTCGTCCGGCGGCCCCTCGGATGCCTTCCACACCATCCTTCACCGACTCAAGGATCCGAGGCCTAGGATGAGCTTCCCAAGCTTAATTACACCAAGCTCCTTATGTATGTTTCACCAAGTCCTGCAAGACTCAACCACGCATATCAAACACATATGAAAGTCTAATTTAAACTCTTTGACACACACATCAAAACCATGATCGTACCGATCAAACCTAGGTCGATTGCATCAACAGACTCTTCCTTACTACTTTGTCTGGATCGGCGCAACGGTGATTCAAGCGGTTGCCGAACAGTTCTATATATAGCTTCAAGGACTTCCGAGCAGTATTCCTACACCACTTTGTTAGTAGTCACCACCACCAGAAGACTAGAGTGAACTTATTCTCACTAAAGCAAAGGCCCGAGAGGCCTTGAGGGTCTATATCCAGCGCTTCAATCAAGTGGCAATTAGGGGTGAGCAAAAATTTCGAAAAACTGAATTAACCGAACCGAACCAAACGAATTTAGAAATTTGGTTCGATTAATTCAGTTTTCGATTTTCTTTTGAAAATTCGGTTCGGTTTTCGATTAATTCGGTTCGGTTTCGATTTTGAATTTTGTAATTTGGTTAAACCGAATAAGAATATTATTTTAATTAAATTTTATTTTAAAATATAATTAATTAAATAAAATCTTTTTTTAAAGGTAAAACCGAATAGGGTTTTAAAATTCGGTTAATTCGGTCGAAAACCGAATTAACCGATATCTTATCGGTTTGGTCGGTCCGGTTTCATAGGGAAATTCGGTTGGTTCGGTTGGTTGAAAAGAAATTCGGTCTATTCGATTTTTGGTCTATTCGGTTCGGTCGGTTCGGTTTTGACCGAATGCTCACCCCTAGTGGCAATGAACATTCCATCAGTCTCCTCAGATGTATTGGTGAACACCTTCACCCAAGGGCTCATCGAGGAAGAGTTCTTCCGATCACTCATTCGACGGCCTCCGAAGTACTTTGGTCATCTCTAAAAGAAGGCCAACGAGTACATTAATGAGGAAGAAGCCCAGGTGGCAAGGAAGAAAGAAACGACCGCCAATCCCGCAATGGAATCCGAGCGGCGTCAATCAAGCAGTCGCCAACCACCAAAAGGACCTCGGATGGGAGCCCCTTCACACCAGGAGACTAAGCCACATGTCGTACAGCAAGTGGCGGCCACTTGTCCAAGAGGTAAGAGGTGGGCACCAATGTTTTACAATTTCCACCAGTCAACAATGCACAATACCAGGGACTGCTATGACATGGCAACTAATAGGTCGATTCCACATGGATACCATTACCGTTTGTCGCCTCCAGTTCGACGTCATCAAAGCCAATCTGTAGAACAAAAGAAGGAGAGGATGGTCGAGCCATGCCACCACTATAGGGACCGAATCCCTACCCAAGCCTCTTCCAAATGAACCAGACCATCCACGAGGGAAGAAGAGAACCGGAGTAATGCTGCTCGAGGAGAGATAGGAATGATCGTCAGCGGGCCAACTGGTGGAGATTCTAACCGAGCAAGAAAGTTGCATTCTTGGCAGTCGAGATACATTCTGTTGGTTGTAGTAAAGAAAAAGCTGAGGACCCGAGATTAGAATTCGGCCCTAAGGATTTGAAGGGAGTGGAGGTCCCTCACGACGATGCATTAATCATCCGAGCGGTAATCTACTAATCTCCAATTATATAGTCCATTGAACTTTTATTGATACAGTTAGTTTAGTAAATATCATATACAGGAAAACCTTCGATCAATTGCAAATTGACCGGAGTCAACTACTGTCCATGAATCGGGTTAGAAGAAGGAAGAACAAATACCAACCCCCGGATCTGAGTAGGAAAGGTCGAAGAAGACCAACCAGGATCGCATTGGGCGTACAACTCATCAACATCTGCGCACAACAGAAGGAAATCATGGTCGGTCAGCGAGGGGGAAAAAACAAGATAGAGGAGGAAGGGAGAGGGCGCAGACGATGTCGGCTCAACGACCGCTATAGCCAGTTCCAAGCGTATTTTAAATTTTAATAGACCGTTTGTGTTGGATCATGAATTTCGATAGGGGGGTGAATATCGATTTAAAATTTCATTGAAAAGAGTTAAGCACAGCGGAAAAAGAATAAGCAAGAAAAGAGCAAGGCTAACACAAGTTCTTTTTACTTGGTTCGAAACCTGTGTTGACTCCTACTCCAAGACCCGTACTCATTGAGTATTTTTGTTGGGAAATCCACTAACAGTTTGAAGATATAATTATAAGATTAAAGTACAAGAACTATTGGAAAAAGAAATACCGACAATAGAATAGAAAAATAAAAACAGCACGTTGTCGGTCGCAGCGTCGCAGGAGCATGGCAGAGCAAGCAATGAAAGATCTTGTCGTTGTTGATTTAGTTCCAGCCTTGACCCTCCTTATATAGGAGGTTTGGGGTGCCCATAGCCCTTCGGGGCGCCCTGAAGTGACGAAGCCAAGCCAACCAGGAAGCTCCACGTGTCGAGGCGACGAAATGGATAATTTTTGCACTCCGGGCGCCCGGATCACTTCCGAGCGCTCGGATCCCTTTCGGGTGCTCGGACCACTCTTTCTCCAGTAAGTCATTCTCCTGCAAGAAATGATTAGTCCGAGACAAAGTGCAATTTAAATTACCCTGCAAAACAAAATGTTAGCATAGTTATAATCAACAAGGAGAGTATTAATTAGATTCCGTCTCATCGAGACCAGAATCTAGTCAAGATCTCGACTTAGAGTTCCGAAATGATTCTAAGTCAGATCGAAGCCTAAGTTCCCTTCTCGAGAACGCATCCTGGCAGTCATTCTCCTCTAGTGACTTACCTTCTCTTACCTACCAGCGTCCGATCAGCCATTCGACCCGTCTGGACTTCGCGCCAGCTATCCGGTCAGCCCGTCGACCTAGCTGGACTTCGTGCCAACTATCAGGTCGGCCTGTCGAACTAGCTGGGCTTCATGCCAAATGTGGTCAGCCCGTCGACCCATTTGGACTTCGTGCCAGCTATCCGGTCGGCCCGTCAACCTAGCTGGGCTTCGTGCTAGACGTCCGGTCAGCTCGTCGACCTGTCTGGACTTCTCCTGCACACTCGATCAGAGTGTTAGACCACAAACAAAACTAACTTAACCTATTTTGTCATTCATCAAAATATGGGTTAGACCGTTAGTACTAACCACACCAACAGTTTGTTTAAGTCATTTCCTTTATTATAGTAAACACAGTCTCTACCTCATGCTAAGGAGGCGGGCATTGAGTATAAGCGGTAGTTTTTATTTTTTATCGAAAACAATAAATTTTTGATGGTTTATCAGATACTCTATCTCCATTCATGTGGGAGATTGTTGAATATGTGTGAATGAAGAAGAGGTGGAAGAGGCTAGAAGCTCCATTGTGAATGGAATTTTAATCCCACATTGGGAGTTTCTTGGCATATTGGTTGGTTTATATTCATTCACATGCATTGAGGATGTGAACAAATGCATGGGGAGAGACTTTCTCTCACGCGTGGGTGCAAATCTAGGGCTTTGATTGCACTGAACCATGTTGACTCGTATGTGGGCACGACCTATGCACGCCAAATGTCTGACCGGTCGGAGCAAAATTTACCTAAGTGAAACAACTTGCATTTTACCACGTAAACCTTTTGTTGTTGTGAATGGTGGGCGTTTCACTGCTCGACGAGTAATGGTCATGAATCGACCATTAACATTGTCGTTGATCTAAGCTACTATATAAGGAGACTGCGATCACAGACAGAGAACACACAGTAACACAAACAGAAGTTCTCCATCTTTATTCCCCTCCTCTGTCGTGTAACTCCTACTCTGTAGAATGCCCGTAATAGTAATCAGGTGCCACTCGGGTCAACCGTTGTATCCTGGAAAATAGATGACCCTGGTAAGCCTCAAAGCACATTCGGAGGTGAGCGAATCTGTTTCAAGGAAACTACGTCAATCGCAGGCCTCAGTCCGCTGCTCAAAGCCTGATTGGCCACTTTTGTAACGACCTAATTTTCCTCATTAGGAGTTCTAAAAGTTCTTAAAAATATTTAGAAATACTCTAGAAATATTCTAGAGATTTTTAGAGTATTTTTATGTAATTTTTGGAGATCGTTTGGTATTTTTACAAAACGAAAGAAATTTTGACAAAATTATGTCCAAGCTGAGGTTTGAACCGGAAACCTCGAGTTAAGTAGAGATTCGCTTAACCAACAGACCAGCCAAACTTTTCTTAACTAAACCTATATCGAAATATATTTAAGTAGTATAGCTAACAAAAACATGAGAGTATTAAAAGGAGAACTTAGGTGTTAATTGTCGTAACCTAATTTTCTCTCCTCACCTCTCTCGCGCGATGATGGCGGCTCGGGCGGAAACAGAGAAAAGGCTAGGGCACGTCTCCGGCGCCGACGAGTGGCTAACTCCGAGGATCTCCTTCACCTTCGTGATCCCCTCGTCGAGAAGAGCAAGTGGGCGCAAGGAGAGGTCGAGAGCTCGAGTTCTACTGAAGCCTAGCTACCTAATTCGGATTGTAAGTTCAAGAAACCCAAGGTAAGTGCTACTCACCTGCGGTAAGAGTTGTTTCGAGTTTTAGTTTCCTTCTTTTGTTTCGGATTGTGTTGTGCCGAATTCATATTTGCTAGGGATTTTGATCTCTTTCTTTGCTTCCGGAGTGATGTGCAGAATTGAGTTTTTGCTAGAGGGTTAAGTGTAGTTCTGAGAATTGATTCCTCCTTTGTGTTTCTGCGGTAGCATGCTCAAAGATTGAATAAGTTTTGCATAGGTTTTATTTTAAAAACAAACCAGTAAGCATAACTTAGTATTGTGCAATGAAAAGGGTAAAAGCAACTTCTCTTGAAGTGTTCTGTGGAGTTCGGTTGAGTTGGGAAAGGGGCACGAGCAGTTCCCTTTGGGGCTTGCTGTGCAATTCGGATATTGTTGCTGCCAGGCAATGAACCTGTGATGGTTTAGATTTTTGAGCATGTGGTTTAGGTTCTAATTTTCCAGCAAGTTCTGGGTTGATTTACGCTACAATAGGGGCACGAATAGCTTCATTTGGAGCTTAGAGCAGCCACATTCCTTTTTGCATTTCTGTAGGCGTGATCATCTTTGTTTAGAGCTTAGAACAACCCCTTTTTGGAGTTCATTCCAGTCCATATTTCTTTGTGTTTGCTGCAGAAACGCAAAGCTCTATTTAGAGCTTAGAACAGTCTATAGTGCCAATGCAGATTTATTTCTTTTCAAGCCTTTATGTAGGATTTAAATGGTAGCAGATTTCTAGTTTAGTTCTGGAAGTGTTTAGTTAGATAACAGTGGCTTAGTTGTTTCTATATAGAAGTCCAGTTGTCAAATCTGAATGCCACGGAAGTGAATCTCTAAATTATGTTCCTATCCTTGCTGTTGATCCATATATGATAGTATATGTTAAGCATTTAGTTGGCATTCAATTACATGTTTCAGTTACATGTTGCAAGTTATTGATTCTGTTTTTGTAGGTAGAAATTCGGTTTCCAAAGGAGTTAATGGTTAGACCTGAAGTTGAAGATATTATTTGATTTGATCTTCAAACATTGAGAGTATTTTGAGTAATCTTCTTCATTAAGTTAGGAAAGATGAAGTGAAAGAGATAAATTAAGCATCCAGGACCTACTCTCTTAAGTTAACGTGGGAAGAGAATACAGAACAAAGTTGGAAATCAATTTGGAAGTTTTAATGAAGTTTAGATCTCCTTGTAGTGCAGAATTTTAATGCAGTTTAGATCCCTTCGTTGTACAGATTTTATTAAGCTAGTATGCAAATTTCTATTAAGTTAGTATGCAGATTTTTATTAAGCCAATATGTAGATTTCTGTTAAGTTAGTATGCAGATTTTTATTAAGCTAGTATGCAGATTTCTGTTAAGCATTAGTGTAGATTTTTGTTAAGTATTGTATGTGCAGATTTCTTTCGTGTTCTATGCATGATTGCGTGTTACCTAGTTAGTTTCACTTATAGATGCATATGGAAGATACCCTAACAATATTTTGGGTTTAAGAAAAGTATAAGAAAGATAAAGAAAAGTATAAGAAAGATAAAGAAAAGAAAAAAAAACCAAGGCCTTAAGTAGATCCCAAAGTCAAGACTTTAGGGATTTATGGCACACAAGGTGCTTATTAAAATGCCAAGGCATTTAAAGAAGAAGTAAATAAGATAATAAGTATTTTACTTTTAAGAAGAGGCTAGTACCCGACTTCACAAGGTTATCGTTAAACAAATCCAGGTGTCCAATTCCAAGGTCTTGGCCCTGGTAGACCAAGGTCTGCTCTTTTAGGATTGGTGGCTCGCTACCCCAACCAATTAGGGAATGCGCATAAGATGGTACTAAGCCTGGGCCCAAGAAGAAGTTGATTGTTATTTTGAAGTATTATAAGTATAAGTTTTTGAACAAACAAAATAAGTTTCACATAAGTATAAAAGTATAAAATAATAAGTTTAGAACAAATGAATTAAGTTTCACTTTGTTTTAAAATCAGCAAGTTTAGTTTCCTTTTATGCTAGCATGTTATTTAGATTAGCTTACTGTTCTTTGCTATTAGAAGAGCATGAGTAGCTTTACATGTTTATCACTTCAGTGTGTTTGTTTATTTACTAGTAGATGAGCATGAGTAGTTTTCCTTTTGAGCATTCAGTTTTAGTTTTTAGTATATTCACATGCATATCGAGTTTTTGTGAGTTAGATAGCGCTTACTAAGCATTTTGCTTATAAATTGCATTTCCTCTTACTGCAGATAAAGGAAGGCGACAAGGTGGCGCGGATGGTGTGTGATGCCAAGACTATGGAAGCCTTGGGACTTAGTTTAAGAATTTGTTAGAGTAATTCTGTATATAGGTTGATATAGAAAATTTTGGAGTAAGAAGCTGCATTTTATTTTGTTTCCACTATTCATTATTTGCATGATTTGATTTTATTAAACTGCGTGGTGATGTTATTTCTTTTGTGTGTTTGACATATGTTCCAGCCACCTGTGACTGATGTATATTATGTTTGTATCTCAATTTAAGGTCTAGGGGAGATTCTGCCGAAATTTTTCGGTAGGGATTCCTTGTGACTTTGATCATACCGGTTAAGTAGAGTTAGTAGTTAAGTAACGGTCATCCTTAGAGAGTGGTAGTAGTAAGAAGGGTGGTCGTTACAACTTGCTTGGTCAGCCTCTCTGCTCGGCATCTTTGCCCGGTCTGCACTGTACGCCCGACCGACACCATCTCGACCTCCCTGTTTGTTCACCCGACCAGCCTAGCTCGGTCTACCTACTTGCTCGATCAGCTCTCTATCTGGTCGAACTTGCTCAGCCTTACTGTCCGATCAACCTCTTTCTGCCCGCTTGGTCAGCCGTTCTACCCGCCCAATCATATTGCTCGGTCGGCCTATCTAATAAGATAACTGCTCTGAATGAGCGGAGTTTGTGATCTGTCGATGACTCACAATGTTCTCTTGATGCTACGCCTACTCGAGCTGCTCTGCCCGATCAGCTGAACTACCCGATCAATCCGCTCGGCTAGCCACTCGCTCGGTTTGCTTCGAAAGCTGTCGATCTTCCCGCTCAGCGACTTAGTCTGCTTCGGCTTGTAGCAAAAACCAGCTCCTACTGGCAACTTGAGATTATCCGCTCAGATCATCTCGACTGTAAGTTGAATTTACTTCAGTATAGTTTAAGTTCAGTTAATATCCCATAAATCTCCGACAACAGATTATTTCTTCCTACATAAGCTTCATCGAACTCAATATACTACTATCTAAGGAATCCAAGAGGCACCTGTATTCCCACCGGAAAAGAATCATGAGATTGTGTAAGTTTATCCCGGCTAGACGGGGTCACTCGAATAGCTACCAACCTCCATCCAGAGCTTAACCAAGAGTTAATTACATACTTCTCATGCAATCATGGTGTCTTCGTCTGGTCATTGAAAGACGTTATAGGAGTTTCCCCAACTGTAATGATTCACTGACTGAAGATGTTACTGGAGCTTAGGAGCACAGGAAGTCGAGCGGAAGACGTGGCTAGAGAGAAGGATAGCACGGGGAGAGAGCCGACTGTTAGGATGTATATAGGGATGACAATTTTCCCCGCAGGTTTGGGGCCCCGCGGGGAAAACCCGAAATGAGGATGGGGATCCCCGATTTTTCGGGGATGGGGCGGGTTTGGGGCGGGTATGGGAATACTATCCCCATCCCCGAACCCGCCCCGAATATTATTATTATTAATATTAATAAATAATAATATGATTTTTTAAAAAAATATTAATAATAGTGTTAATATTAATATTAAAAATTTTGAAAATATTATTAATAATATTATTGATATTGATATTAATATTAATATTATCATTAATAATTATTATTAAACAATAATAATAATATAAATTAAATTTAGAAATGGGGCGGGGATGGGGAATCCCCGAACCCGTGGGTTCGGGTTCGGGTTCGGGGAATCCCCTAACCCGAAAAAATGAGAACAGGGCGGGGATGGGAATGGCAAACCCGCCCCGCCCCGCCCCGTTGCCATCCCTAGATGTATACTAAAAGTCTAGCTTTTCGTATAAATATTTATCTAGAAATAAGAATCACAGTGGTCAAATATCTACATTTATGATAAATGTAGTTGTTCAATTAATTTATATTGTAGATAACATGGTGTGTGGTGTCACACACAGAGGATCATGTTATCAGTACCTTATAAATTATAAACAGTAGCTCACGACCAAGATGGAAAGGAACAAACCATTGGAAGGTCGTAGTGTAATTAGGTATTAGTTTATCTTAACTATATAATTACACTAGTACACTTAGAGTGTATTGAGTAGGACCATTAGAGGTTGTTTCTTTTATACTAACTTTATAAAGGAACAAAGACCTCAGTTATTATAGAAGTGTGTGCTCTTAATCTAATATAATAACAAGCACATATATTTGATATTTATTTTTTTAATTTATCAATGGGTGAGATTTACACTACAAAAAAATTGGACATTAGGACCAAAATATTAGCAGCGGTTGATGAAGCGGTTGTAAAAGCATACCCAATAGAATCGGTCAAGTGTAACCACTCTTAAAACCTCTTCAATTGAGTTTTTTTGAAGCGGTTTGTAAACCGTTGCTATTGGACACATATAAAATCGGTTATTAGAACCGTTCCTATAAGTTTCTTTTAGAAGTGGTTCTAAACTGCTTCTAAAGGTTATATACGACCGCTTCTAAAAGGATACATACGAGATTAATAAAAAAAACATGCTCGCATCTCATATTATTTTCACAATTCTAGTAAACCTTTCTATTTCGGCGATCCTCTTTGTTCCAGCGACCTTCTCTTTTCTATCGATCATCTATGTTCCAGCGATCCTCTCTATTCTAGCGACCCATCAGATTAATTGCACCTTAGTATCATCCTTCGACATCCACATCATAAATCGCCTTTGATTTTATTTTTTGAGGCAATTCTTGGTTTAGTTTTTGTATGGTGACAATGTTTTTATATGTTAATGGTGATAAAAATTATAATCGATTAGGGTTTAATTTGTGTTGACCGATAGATTTGTAAATTTTTTCAATGAATCCCTTAATTTAATTTGTCTTTTTCTACAAGTTATCCATATTATTTTTCAAGTTTATTATTGTAGATATTTATTTTTGATATAATAACAAGCACATATATTTGATATTTATTTTTTTAATTTATCAATGGGTGAGATTTACACTACAAAAAAATTGGACATTAGGACCAAAATATTAGCAGCGGTTGATGAAGCGGTTGTAAAAGCATACCCAATAGAATCGGTCAAGTGTAACCGCTCTTAAAACCGCTTCAATTGAGTTTTTTTGAAGCGGTTTGTAAATCGTTGCTATTGGACGCATATAAAATCGGTTATTAGAACCGTTCCTATAAGTTTCTTTTAGAAGTGGTTCTAAACTGCTTTTAAAGGTTATATACGACCGCTTCTAAAAGGATACATACGAGATTAATAAAAAAACATGCTCGCATCTCATATTATTTTCACAATTCTAGCAAACCTTTCTATTTCGGCAATCCTCTTTGTTCCAGCGACCTTCTCTTTTCTATCGACCATCTATGTTCCAGCGATCCTCTCTATTCTAGCGACCCATCAGATTAATTGCACCATAGTATCATCCTTCGACATCCACATCATAAATCGCCTTTGATTTTATTTTTTGAGGCAATTTCTTGGTTTAGTTTTCGTATGGTAACAATGTTTTTATATGTTAATGGTGATAAAAATTATAATCGATTAGGGTTTAATTTGTGTTGACCGATAGATTTGTAAATTTTTTCAATGAATCCCTTAATTTAATTTGTCTTTTTCTACAAGTTATCCATATTATTTTTCAAGTTTATTATTGTAGATTGCTTACTGTTAGGACCAAAAGTAGCTAGAGGGGGGGTGAATAGCTCGTCGCGTTTGCTCGGTGCTTGGCGTTGCTTGTTTCTTCAAGAATATGCAGCGGAAAATACATAAACAAACACAAATACGCTAACACTAGGAGTTTACTTGGTATCCACCTCCAACGGAGATGACTAATCCAAGGATCCACACCACGCACGCACCCTCCACTATGAAAACACTCCTTTTCGGTAACTACCGAGGGCGGAGAAGCCCTACAAGACTCTCAGTACAAGAAGAAGAAAGGGTAGTAAAGAATAAGCAAAAGCTTACAACAAATGCAGTAAAAACCCTAGCTTCTTCTTCTTCTCGTTGCAACTCGCCTCTTGACTTGGATGAACCTCCAAGAACCTTCAAGAACTGGCGGTGAGGAGCTTAGAGAGTGCTGGGGAGGAGCTGTGTTGAATCTGGAATGAATCGGTGAAGGTGTACCGCAGCCATCGAACCTATGCGACGGTCGAATCTCAATCGATTGATTGCTCCCAATCGATCGGGAGGCTTTGGATCGATCCACGGATCGATTCGAGGCGCCTCCTCTCGGAAAAGCGCGGATCGATCCACGGATCGATCCAGTTTCTGATCTCGACCAAAGGATCCGCTGATCGATTGGGACCTCTGGATCGATCACCCGATCGATCGGTTCTGTTCGCGAGGACTCACCGGATCGATCGGCGGATCGATCCAAATCTCTGGATCGATCCGATCGATCCAGATCTCTTGAATCAATCACGGATCAATCAAACTCGGATCAATCCACGGATCAATCCAACACTTGGATCAATCCACGGATCAATCCAACGCTGGATCAATCCACGGATCAATCCAAACCTTGGTTTTTGCCCAAAACCAAGTCCAAAGCCCCCTAAACCAACATCTAGTCAACCATGACTTGTTGGTACATAAGACCTAGCATCCGGTCACCCTTGACCAGCTAGGACTCTCTCACCAAGTGTCTGGTGAATCCCTTTGACCCACTTGGACTTTTCTCTTCTTGCCAAGTATCCGGTCAGTCCCTCTGACCTACTTGGACTTTTCTTTCTCGTGCCAAGTATCCGGTCAATCCCTTTGACCTACTTGGACTCTCACCAGATGCCTGATCAACCTTGACCCATCTGGATTTCTCTTGCCTGGCTTCACTCACCAGGACTTTTCCAATTGCCTAGCTTCACTCACTAGGTCTTTCACCTGGCTTCATTCACCAGGATTTTCCTCCTGCCTAGCTTCACTCACTAGGACTTCCCAATTGCCTAGCTTCACTCACTAGGTCTTTCACCTGGCTTCACTCACCAGGATTTTCCTCCTGCCTAGCTTCACTCACTAGGACTTCCCAGTCAAGTATCCGGTCATCCTTGACCTACTTGACTCTTCTTCAATCAACCTTGCATTGTCAAACATCGAAACCCAAACCAAGACTCAAGTTTGGTCAACCAGGTCAACCTTGACCTGAGGGATGTTGCACCAACACTTACAGTGTGTCTATAATGCTAAGCTTCATTTATTGTTTTATGATCAATCATTTTTTTCTAATTATATATTAATGTTGATATTGAACAGTGAAATAAAAAATGAACTGAAGAGAAGATAGTTATGGCCAACGCCCAAGTAATTCTCAATTGTATGGCATGGTTAGAATGTAATTTCCGAAATGATTTGCAAGACAAGTAATTTCACTACAAGAATAGTAACATTTTATGATGCATAGTGCAACACACGTTGCTAAATATAACCTTTTGGCGATGTTTAACATACTTGCGTTGCCAAATGATTGAACTATGATGGGAAAATTTTCCATCATTATTTTGGGTCTTTTAGCGACACAACAAAGTGAATGCGTCGTTGAAAGATAATCCGTTGGATCATTTTCCGACGTAAAAGAGTTCACACGTCGCTAAAAGATAGGTAGATCATTCCGCGACGCATTTTAAACTTGGTCTAAGTAATAATTTTACAATTTTTCACATTTTATATTTATTTTTTTTTTAAAATATTTTTTAACAAAAAATTGTCTTATGTTTTGTCTAAGTTATTATTTATCCATCTGATCCCCACTCTGTGAAACCTAAGGGCGCGCGACCTCTTTTTCTCCCGACTTTTTTTTCTTCCTTCGGCAACCTCCTTTTCCCTGATCGCGACCTCTTTTTCTTTTCTTCGGCGATCTCTTCCCCCCCCCCCCCCCATGTTAATCAAGAGCGGTAGATTCATTGCCTCCACTGCCTCTGGTTGCCTCCCCGCACCGTCTATAGTGATCAATTCATCCTAGCTGTGCTGGATCCAAGTTCGCCCTCTTCGGCGTCTCGTCCGCACCTTCCGTCGCCTCATCTGACGCTGGAAGGAGGACGGATTTGGAGCCTACGCTTCTCTCCTAAGGGTTGGCCTCTTTGGAGTAGATCAACCACCATGCTCGAACTCTCGCCGGGGGCGGTTAGGAGGGGTTCCTCATCTACCTCAACGCCCTCTTCGTCTTCGTCGGCGTTTTCGACACCCAGTAGCAATATTTTTCGATACAAGGTTAACGTGCATCGGCGATTCCTTGTTGTGCAGTTTGGGTATGGGCTTCTAAGGTTCTCGCAGGGCGTCGACGAAGGTGCCAAGATCACCTTACAAGGTGAATACTTTTGCTTAGTTTTGTCTTTGTGCTTAAGTTTACAGGTTTTAGGGAGAAACATTGGACTTCGATGAATTTGATAGACTCCGAAAATGATGTGCCAGAAGTTTGTGTTAGTGTGCTACCACAACTATTCCCACGTTCAGAGTCTTTGGCACGAGGGCCTGGTGTGCATCTGTTGCACCACCTAGCCGAAGGTGTTGTTCTACAGGGTGCCGAGGGGGACATGCCATTGGCCGCCAAGGTGCCCTATGCTGCAGGAGAAGTAGAGCTGCGACTTCAATTGATTCTTCTCTCCTGACCTCTTTGTTGTGGTTTGACTCCTACATTTTTTATTATGGCTTTTTCTTTACTGTAAGAACCAAATGCTTGATGAAATTAACTAAACAGATTGAAAATTTTCTTCTCATCTTTGTTCTTTTGCATGTTCAGTTAAAGCTTCTCCTATTCCACACTTGTATGCAACTTCAATTTTTTTGCATCTATTTTTCTTCACTAGATTGGTTTGTTTCAAAAACTTGTTGGATATTGTGCAAGTTCAAATAGGGTTGTAGATATAGAATTCTCCTTCTAGATTCCCATTACTTTTCTTGTAAAGAAACTTCTTGGTTTGTGGATTATTATAGGAAATGTGGTACTCAATTGACTAGAACTCTTTTTATTTATAGAAAAATTTATTTCTTGTTAGAATTTACTTAAAGAGGCTGTAGATCCTCTCCTCCAAGATAAACCTGAAGGAACACAACCACTGAAAGTCCATTAGGAGACATTTCGGTAACAATTTACTTATAATTTCATTTCATTTTTGTAAAGTTGTTACATATGGTTCGACTTTAATTATATTCTTTAAGAATTGATTGTACATGTACTACTTGATCTATATCTATCTAATAATTAATTCATTTCATTTCATTTTCTCTTCTGATAACTAATTCCTTTTTTGAAACTGCCAATTAATGTTTCTCAATATCTCTTGATAGCGTGCAATGAGAGAGGCTTGCAAATATGTTGAAGAAAAGTTTTATGTAAAGGTATGAACCTATTAATTAGTTTGTCAATATTGTATACTTTCTAAGTACTAGTTCAATTTTCAATTTCCTCTGCAAGTAAGGATGCCATGTCCACATTCATGTCCTCAAAATTAATTGCAATTGACAGTAACTTTTTTGTGAATTTGGTAAGATCAACACAATTACTTGTCTTTTTGTTTAACTTGTCTCTTACAATGTGTTGAATGAAGCTAGAACCTTGAGAACAGAGGACAACATAACTGCCATCTACTTAGATTTTGATGTTTTGTGAACAGAATCTTGTACCATTGAAGTGTAATCATACAAGTTCCACAATTCCACTATTTCTTCAGCATTTCTTGTCTAGTTGATAGTTTCATAGCTTTCGATAATCAGTTAAGCTGCTTCGATTGTGTTGGTTGAACTCAGAGCATGCTATTTTCTTTGATGGGGTTCATTTCCTTTTGTTTTGTGAAAGTTGTGGGTTGGTGTTGTAGGTGGGTAGGAGCACCTTTTTAATTCAACCTTTTTAATTTAGTACAATCTTTTGTTAAATATTTTTTTCATTATATATTGAAATATGTTGATAGAATATAATTTGGTGCTGCTATTGAAGGTTGCTATTGAAGGTTGGAGCAAATGTTTTTTGTTGCTTGAAGCAAATGTCTTTTGTCATTTGGAGCACATGTCTTTTGGTGTTTGGAGCACATGCCTTTTGATATTTTTTTGGTGGAGAAAACTTGTTATTGAAGGTTGTATATGTTGGTGCAACCTTAGGTCAAGGTTGACCTAGTTGACCTGACTCGAGTTGTATTTTGATGTTTGACGAGAATAGAAAATCTCTATTCTGATGTTTGACGAGAGTAGAAAAGTTGTATTATGATGTTTGACATAATACAAACTTGGGAGATTGTGGGTGTAATCTTTGGTCAAGGTTGACCTGGTTGACCCGAGGTGAGTCGACCTGATTCGGAAAATCCTGGTGAGTGAAGCCAGGTGAAAGTCCTGGTGAGTGAAGCCAGGCAAGGGAAAGTCCTGGGAGTGAAGCCAGGCAGTTGGAAAGTCCTGGTGAGTGAAGCCAGGCAGTTGGAAAGTCCTGGTGAGTGAAGCCAGGCAAGGGAAATCCAGATAGGTCAAGGTTGACCAGACATCTGGTGAAAAGTCCAAGTATGGAGACTTGGCACGGGAAAAGTCCAAGTATAGAGACTTGGCACGGAAAAGTCCAAGCAGGGAGCTTGGCACGGGAAAAGTCCAAGTATGGAGACTTGGCATGGAAAAGTCCAAGCAGGGAGCTTGGCACGGGAAAAGTCCAAGTATGGAGACTTGGCACGGAAAAGTCCAAGCAGGGAGCTTGGCACGGGAAAAGTCCAAGTATAGAGACTTGGCATGGGAGAAGTCCAAGTATGGAAGCTTGGCATGGGAAGTCGGAGAGGGCTCGGCAGCTTGTTCTCCAGACTAGGTCAGAGAGGGCTCGGGAGCTCGTTCTCTGGACCAGACGAAGTCGGAGAGGGCTCGGCAGCTCGTTCTCCGGACTAGGTCAGAGAAGGCTCGGTAGCTCGTTCTCTGGACCGGACGAAGTCGGAGAGGGCTCGGTAGCTCATTCTCCGGACTAGGTAGGGTTTAGGGATGGGAGCTCTAAACCTGGATCGGTCTGGTGACTGATCCAGTATACAGTGGTTGAATGGCCTCGGTAACCAACGATGTGTTTACTTGCACGAAAGCAACTTAATTCCAAGAAGATGGAGAAGTGAAGAGGGATCGTCCGTTGCCGATCCATATTGAACTTCCAACAAAAGATTTGCTCATTGACTCTGAGTAGGTCGATGATCTAGGGACCGATCAGCCTAAGGCTGATTGGTCCCAAGACCGATCGAACACTCTGGACCGATCGAGTGTGCCGATCGATCGAGCCCTAAGCCGTTCGCGACAACGGCTAGTTTATCTGTCTTCTTTTTCGTAGGTTATATATCAAGATCGAGGGCCTCTACAGTAAGAACTCTTCTTCCTCCTAACTGCGACTTGAGCTTTGCTGAGCTCTCGGTTTGCTGAAGCTTCGCGTGAGCTTCGTGCTGGTTTTCTAGCTGCTGGAGCCGTGAAGCTGCTGCTTCATCAACGGACTCCGACGAGAAGGCAAGCAAGTGTGTTTACAATTTCTATTGTTCTTGTTTGTTTCCTCTATTGTTGTACTCCTCTGTTTTGCTGTTGCAAAGACTTTGTGGCGAGGTTTCTCCACCTAGAAGGAGTTCATATTAGCCGATTATCCGGGGTTTCATCCACCGACGGATTGATAGGCTTCGTCCACCTTGCGGACACGCCGAGGAGTAGGAGTTTCATCTCCGAACCTCATTACATCGCTGTGCTTGAGGTTTGATTTCTCCATTTACGTTTCTGTTGTTATTTTTCCGCTGCGCTAACTTGATTTGTAGAAAGAAACGCAAATTTAAGGTCGGCTATTCACACCCCCCTCTCTAGCCACTATCCGAAGGTCCTAACAATATATATTTTGGAGATTGAAGAAAATATTGTGTTTGTGTTATCGTGTGGACTTAAATATTATATGTTATTAATATTTTGAAATGAAATACAAATTGTATGTGTTGATTTGGTAATCCAATTTATATTTATGTGTTATAGAAATAAATTAGGTTTGTGAAATGAAATATGAATATTGTCAATTGATTTAATTTGAGCATTTGATTTGGAATTCTACAAGTATAAGAGAATATATATATATATATATATATATATATATATATATATATTTGTAAAATTGGTAATTCAATAATAGCAGCGATTTTAACCGTTCCTATAACTAGACCTCTAGAATCGGTTATAACCGCTTCTAAAGGACAGTTTTCTAGATTGGAAAATTCTATAAAGGCGGTCATTAACCATTTCTATAGGTATGCATCAGGATCGGTTATTAATCGCTTCTATAGGTATCCATCAGGATCGATCCTTAACCGCTTCTATAAGTATGCATCAGGATCGGTCATTAACCGCTTCTATAAGTATCCATCAGGATCGGTCATTAACCGCTTCTATAGGTACCCATCAGAATCGGCTCTTAGTCATAAACCACCGGTCAACTTTACCGCATATGTTGGCTTTAGTGTCGCCAACATCCGCAACGGTTTTGAACCGGTGCAATAGATTTAGCAGCGGGTGAAAACCGTAGCTATAGGTGTCTTAAAACCGCTTCTAAAGGTTTATTTTTTTGTAGTGTTAGTTCGATAAATCAATAAGTCCGATAAGTTGGGAAATGATATCACTTATAGTGTGTGTTGTTGATTATAGAAGGAAACTGTGTCATAGTAATCTAGGTTGAGAATGTCCCCAAGAAGAGCTCATAAGGATTGTCATGTTAAACCCTGCAGGTGGACTTAGTCCGACATGACGATAAAGTTGAGTGGTACTACTCTTGGACTAAGATATTAATTAAATGAGTTGTCAGTAACTCACTTAATTAGTGGGCATTCGACATCTTAAACACAGAGAGACTAACACACTCATAATAAGAAGGAGCCCAAAAATATAATTTGAGATTGGTGCGTTAGTTCAATAATAATTCTTTAGTGGAATGAATTATTATTGATGAAATTAAGTTGTGTGTTCGGGGCGAACACGAGATGCTTAATTTCATCGGGAGACCAAAACCAATTCCTCCTCTCAGCTCCTATCGTAGCCTCTTGTATATAGAGATTTATACCCACCTTCTTACCCATCCTATAGGGGCCGGCCAAGCTAGCTTGGAGACCAAGCTAGGGCCGGCCATGGCTTGGTTCATGGGTAAATTAATGTGTCCGGCCCTAGCTTGAACTCAAGCTTAGGTGGCCGGCCCTATTAAAATAAAAAGGAATTTTAATTTTAAAATTTTTTCTTATGTGGATAACATGATTTAAAAGAGAGTTTAAAATTTTAAATCCTTCCTTTTATAAGATTCTACAAAAGATTAAGAGAAGAGCTAAATCTCTTTTCTTATTTATAGATTAAAAAGTTGATTTTAATTTTGGTAAAAACTTTCCTTTTAACCATGTTCATAATTTAAAAGAAAGTTTAAAAATTAAAAATTCTCTTTCATTAGTTTCTACAAAAGATTAAGAAAAGATTTGATATCATTCCTTATTTGTAGATTGAAAAGAAATTTTAATTTTTAGAGATAACTTTCCTTTTTGAAAATTATCCACATGTTTAAAAGAAAGATTTTAATTTATAAAGTTTCCTTTTTAACCAATCATGAAGGAATAAAAATTATTTGAGAAATTTTTTATAAATTTCTGGAGACAAATTAGGAAGTTTTAATTAATTAAAACTTTCCTTGTTTTGGGGAGAAGAGTGGTCGGCCAAATAAATTAGAGAAGAGAAAATTATTTTTAATTAAATAAATTTTCCTTTTCATGGCAAAAGAATTAAGGAAGTTTTTATTTAAATTTCCTTATTTGCCAAGACCAAGGATTATAAAAGAGGGGGTAGAGGTGCCTTCATGTGAACGACTCTATTCTTTTTCTTCCTCTCTTTTCTTCCTAGGTGTGGCCGGCCCCTAGAGGTTCCCCTTCTTCTTCTCTCTTCTCCTTCTTGTGGCCGAGACTTCATTATCTCTTGGAGACATAAAAGTGGTCGGATCTAGCTTGGAGAAAAGGAGAGAAAGGAGGCTTGTTTCTTGCATCCCTTGGAGCTTGGTTGGTGGAAAAAGTTCTTCATCCTTTGGAAGTTTTTGCTTGGCCGAAACTTGAAGGAAGGAAGAAGAAGGTGCCTTGGTGGTTCTCATCTCGGAAGATCATTGCCCACACAATGTCCGAGGTTAGAAGAGGAATACGGTAGAAGATCAAGAGGTCATTAAAAGTTCACAAAGGAAGGTATAACTAGTAATTGTTTTCCGCATCATACTAGTTTTATTTCTTTGTAAAAATACCAAATACAAGAGGCATGTGATTCTAGGTTTCGAATTAGTTTTCGATGTTGTGTTCTTTTATTTTTCTTTTCCTTGTGATTTGATTATTCCTTTTGGTTGACCTAAAGTTATTTAAGGAAATTAAATATTAGCTTTCTTTAAAAGGCTTTGTCTAGGCGGTGGTGGTTGTTCCCATATCCAAGAAGGTCATGTGCCTCGCCATGCAGTCCTGGAAGCCAATTTAGAAAATTAATATTTAATGGAATTAATAACCTAGGTGATTTGGATCGAACGTGTTAAGTTCCGCAGGAGATCCAAGTCTAAACCTAAAAGAACAAATAAATTAAACTTAGGATCAAACGTGTTAAGTTCCGCAGGCGATCCGAGTTTAATTTAAAAGAACACATGGTAGCTAGGAAAAGGTTCAGACCTTTGTACAACATTTTTGTATAGTGGAACCATTAGGTTTTCTGAGTAGCAACCAACACCGACGGGCTCGGTGCGTATGAGGGACGAGGTGTCGTGGAAGAGTACACCGGTGGACGAGAAGAACATACGCGACGTTCGAGGGACGAGAAACCAGGGAGGAAGGCTGCTCGACGAGAAGGTCGGAAGTTGGGTTCGGGTGAGCTATATTCCAGATAGCCGAGATCATCCAAGTTAGCGGAGCCGGAGCGGAAGATCCGAATCGAGGCGAGCAGAACCAGAGCAGAGGTCCCGGATGAAAAAAGTCAACTGAAGTTGATTTTGAGGGTCCGAGCGCCCAGAACCATTCGGGCGCTCGGAACCATCCAGGCGCTCGGAACAGTTCGGGGTGCCCGGAACCCTTTCGGGCGCCCAGATCGAGTTTTTATCCAGATCACGGTCAAACCACGATCCGTGCGAAAGGGATAAAATTTTATCCCCCCTCCCCCAGGGTGCCCGGAACCCTTCCAGGCACCCCGAACAGTGCTATAAATATAGCATTGATTTTCACAGTTAAATGAATTCACTTGTAATCCAATTCTCTGTGCTATACTTTTCTGTCTGTGCTGTTAACGCTGTGAGAGGCTACTCCGCCCGAAGGAGATCTTCAGATAGTGCGTCATATTCTCCTTGGATTAGCAATCTTCTGATTGCAAACCAAGTAACTCCTTTGTGTCTGCTTTATTTTAATTAGTCTCTTTGCTTTTTATTTACAAGTGTTCTTTATTTAGTTATAAGCCGAGAAAGGGTTGGTTTATTTTTCAGAACAATTCACCCCACCCCTCTTTCCGACCTCTAAAGGGACCAACAAGTGATATCAGAGCGAGGACGCTTCAAAAGGACTAATCGCCGACCGAAGCAAAGGAACCAATGGTCGGACCAAGCATCGTTCCACTAAAATTCGAGGGAGATTTTGCACACTGGAAACGTCGTATGGAGCTATTTCTGAAAAATGATTTTGAAATTCGTTTAATAATAAAATATGATTTTGTAGCTCCGACGAATCAAAATGGAGAAGAAAAAGAAGAATGTCTTTGGACGAAGAAGGAGCAAAATGATTCTGTAGTGAATAACTGAGCGAAGTATCACTTGCTGAGCATGTTGCCGCCTCAAGAAGTCAACCACATCGGAAGCTACTCGTCGGCCAAAGAACTTTGGGAAAAATTCTTGGAACTCCACGAAGGCACATCTGAAGACAAGCTCGCAAGAAGAGATATACTTCGGAACAAATTGACGAACATCCGTCTGGAAAGAGGTGAGAAAGTAGTTGATCTACACATAAAGGTAAAAGAGTTAATTACCAGACTCAAGAACCTCGGTAAAACGGTAACCAATCGAGACACCATATGCTACGCACTCAACGTCTTTCCCAGAACTCCGGAATGGACCTCGATAATCGACGTCTACTACATTTTAAAGGACCTAGAGGTTAGTACCCTAGAGGAATTATTTTCTCCTCTTGAATTATATGAAACCATATGTGCATGGACAACAAAGGAATCAAGCCAGATTATGGCGCTAAACGCAATCAAGAAGGATGAACCCGAGTCAGACTCAGAAGAAGATCAAGAAGTGTATATGATAAGGAATTTTAAAAAATTCTTTCGACCTAATAAATTTAAAGAAATGCATAATAAGAAGAATTCAAGAAATAGAAGAAGGGTTCGTTGCTACTAGTATCAAAAGGAAGGACACTTAAAAGAGGATTGCCCAGAACTCAAGAAAGATAAAGTCAAGATACCCAAGAAGCATAAAAATCTAAAAGTTACTTGGGACGACACTTCATCATCTGAATCCGAAGTACAAGAATATGCCGGACTAGCACTGATGGTGAGCTATAAAACGCAAAGTACATTGGAACCCAACATCGATGAAGGGGAAGCGACTTCAGATGAATGCAGCGAAACAGGGGGAGAGTCAGACTTCAAGTCTGATATGGTAAGTGAGGTATGCCTCTTACCTCGTGATCAACTTTATTTTGGAATTAAGTATATGGCAAAATCCATGTTCAAGTTAAAAAGTAAAAATACCAAATTAAAAAATAAAATTTGAGAAATAAAAAGACTTTTGGCAAAATCTTGTCTAATAGAAGACTTTGAAAAGGTAAAATTTGAAAATGGTAAATTAAAAGAAGAAATAGAAAACTTGAAAAATTCCGGTTGTTCAAATATTTCTTCTTTTAAAAATTATAGAGGATTAAACCTGTACTATAGGTTTCACAAAAGCCAAATCAAAAAAATATCAAAGGCTTATATTCCTAAAAAAATACTTGATTAACCCTGTAGGAAAGAACCTATATTGAGTTCCAAAAACCTGTTTAATTTAAATTTAAAATTATATTTAGCATTTTAAGCAAGAAAATTAAACATTTGATTTCTTTATAAGGCTTTGTCTAAAAAGTTGTTGCTCTAATAACCAAGAAAACCTGCCTGGAAGTCAAGCATTGAAATGAAAAGTTTAATTGACTAACTGAAAAAGCATTAATTTGAAATGTTTTAAAGAGTTACTCAATTTGTTTTAGACAATTCTCAAAAATATTTATGTTTGCAAAAACATAGAGAAATTTTCTCATATTTTTTAAAATTATTTTTAACTCAGAATTTTTTTTACTTAGAAATTTTTTGCAACTCTTAGCACTTATTAAAATTTCTTCTGTTAAATTATGTTATTCCATTGCACAAAATGTTATGTTTAACTTAGAAAATCAAATTTCTTTTTACTTAGAAATTTTCATACTTAGATTTTTTTTTAACACTTAAAATTTTCAAATTTATTACAAATTCTTTTTTTTTTAAATAACCTTAGACTTGTTAAAGAATTCCATTTTTTTTATGTGATCAAAGGGGGAGAAGAATGTTAAGTCTATGGGGAGGTGTATTCAAAATTTTTCATTAAAAAATCTTACTTACCCTAATTTGCAAAATTATTTGTTTCTACATTATGTTTGATTTACCATATCTTAATTTGGGTTGCTCACATCAAAAAGGAGAGATTGTTGGAATCTCAAGATGTTTTGATGTGATCAAATAAGTTAAGTTAGGTCCTGTTTGGTTTAACCCTTGTGTTTAAGTGTGCAGGAGCTTAGGAGTACAAGAAGTCAAGCGGAAGACGCGGCTAGCGAGAAGGACGACACGGGGAGAGAGCCGACGGGCTCGGTGCGTTCGAGGGATGAGGTGCCGTGGAAGAGTACATCGATGAACGAGAAGACCGTACACGACGTTCGAGGGACGAGAAATCTGGGAGGAAGACTGCTCGAGGAGAAGGCCGGAAGTTGGGTTCGGGTGAACCCTATTCTGGATGGTCGAGATCACCCAAGCTAGTAGAGCCGAAGTGGAAGACTCGGACCGAGGCGAGCTGAACCGGAGCAGAGGTCCCGGACGAAAAAAGTCAACTGAAGTTGACTTTGGAGGTCCGGGCGCCTGGAACCATTCCGAGCGCTCGGATCAAGTTTTTATCCAGATCGCTATCAAACCGCGATCCGTGCGAAAGGGATAAAATTTTATCCCCCTAGGGCGCCCGGATCCCTTCCAGGTGTCCCGAACAATGCTATAAATATAGCACTGATTTTTCACAGTTAAATGAATTCACTTGTAATCCAATTCTCTGTGCTATACTTATTTGTCTGTGTTGTTAACGTTATAAGAGGCTACTCCGCCCGAAGGAGATCTTCAGATAGTGTGTCATATTCTCCCTAGATTAGTAATCTTTTGATTGCAAACTAAGTAACTCCTTTGTGTTTACTTTCTTTTAATTAGTCTCATTGCTTTCTTTATTTAGTTATAAGCCGAGAAAGGATTGGTTTATTTTTTAGGACAATTCACCTCTCCCCTCTTGTCGGCCTCCAAAGGGACCAACAGGAAGTTCGACTACAAAAGATGTGAAATTTCTTACTAAAGTAGGACCAGGTGATTCAAGCAAAGATTGCCAAGTTAATGGATGCTAGACATATATAAGAGGTTTAATTTCCTACTTAGCTCACTAATGTGGTGTGGTGCTGGTGACCTCAATAAATATTGCAAATGATTATTTAAATTATGGTCCAAAATTAATTACTATCGTGAATTTAGAAATCATTATATTTATGTTTTAAAGTTGAGGTCTAATTTATAATTTAATTTTGTATTTTTTTTGTTAATTGTATTTATAGTTAAATGTCTATTTAATGCTGAAGTATGTGCAAGATCGGAATTAAATTAGGGTCCCTAATTTAAGGACCAAAATTAATTTACCATACTTGCGAAATTGTAAAGTGAATTACAGGAATTGGACATAGACAGTACCGGTACTAGCACGCGAATCCCCCATCTCCTCCAATCTTCTCGCTCCCACCCATGCCTGATCTCCAAACACGCCGGATGCCCCATCTTCTCACTGCACTTAATTAATACCATTCATGGCAATCATCTCCAAACAACATGTCCAGCTCCAGAGTACCACTTGTCCGGCCCAGCAAATCATCCAACTCCCAATCCCAATCGTCAAGCATTTCATGCAGATTAAGATCCCCATTGAAGGAGCCCTTCTCAGGGCTCCGATCGTCGACTTTAGTACCGGTACTAGCAGCTACAAGCGATGGAGAAGATGACGTGATCGGGCGATCAGAGGTCGGAGGCGGCCGAGACGGCTTTTGAAAAGGGAGACCTGCTGTGGACTCGTATAATTTGCAGGTATGACGAGCGGTGTATTCCACGGTAAGCTTTGGTGGATCTACATGGCCGTCTTCTTGCTGCACCGTCTTCTTGGCCTCGCAGCCTTGCTCCTCTTTGTATGTGCATCTGAAATAGCTCCTGCATGGATGGTTAATTAATTAATTAAACAGATCTAGTGATTAATTAGTGAGTGTCTAATTCTATAATTGAATACTAGCAGGAGCGGATCTAGCGGTTCTATCTATGGAAATAGTGGATATCACCCCTTATTCAATATAAAAATCATTCCTCTATATTTGAATTTCTGAATCCGTCATTGTTAATTAACAGTGTTAATTAATTAATTACCTTGGATGCTCAGCATTGTTGATAGACTTCTGTCCGTACTTGCGCCACTGGTGACCATCCTCGTAGGGCACCGTCGTCACTACTGCCCATTTATCTTCCTCCTTCCTGCTCTTGACTAATTAGTCGTTGGGTCAATTCCAAATATATAAAATAATCAATCAAATTTATAAACCAATTAATTAATTAAATTGCCTTTTGATCTTTCTTCCATCGGGCTCATGATCTTTTGTGCCCCAAGTAGTAGTAGAGGCAGCAACAGCCTTCCTCTTCTCGCCGGCGAGCCGCTCGCTGGATTGAAGGGCTGCGAGGGCCGACGTGGTGAGCTTCAGTATGTCCTTGATGATGTTGCCGCCCAATCGCGACCAGGTGGAGCCGGCGGGGAACTGAAGCAACACAGCATGCAGCTGGGTCATCAGTTCATGGGCTCGGTTGATGTCTCGGATCGCCACGCCATGCCCGCACGGCCATGAATCCTCCGGCGCCGCCGATGGCGGCTCGGCGGCATGTGCTGCTTGTGGTTTGCTGAACTGCATGGTCGATCGATCGGCCACCTCTGCTAGCTTTAATTATTTTTAGTGAAGGTCCGGAGGAGAGCGTCGCTTTGATACTTATAGCCGGAGTTGGGGGTACATGAGCACGTGGTTAGAGAATAAGATTAGGCTGTTGAATATGACGTCATTCTAAGTCGTCACTTGTTGGCGTCGGCCGATCTTTCGCATTCATTCCATATACCCTAATTAAACCCTAAATGCATTACTTAATTGTATGAACAAGAAAAATTTATATTGTAAAAAATGATTAATTAAGTTGACTATTGTTGAGTCTGGGTAATCGATCTAGTCCCATAAAAATTTCTCATCACCATCAAGGTAAATCGAAAAGCGCTCGCAGCGGGTAGGTCAGAAGTTCAGTATCCTTTAGTTGGACCTTATTTGAAAGAAAAATTCTTAGGATTCAAATCGTGGGTGTTTGAATAATAATTTAAATAATCTTACCGTTATATCATAATCCCGTGAACAGATAAATTTATATTGTAGCTGCTAGATACAACGTGGATGTCGGTAAATAAGAAAAACTCGTATGTGTTATTGAACAAGTCAAGTCCATCCAACTAATTTAGTATTTAATACATGTATTGAGAGATAACAATATCAAACAATGTAATTAATGATAGCTATAGAAAAAATTGATGGAATGAGGGTTTAGAGAGAGATACCAATGATCATGTAAATCTAGTCATATATAATATATGGAAGTATTTAGCTAGGAAGAATCTGTGGTCAGATATGGCGGCGAAATTAATTCTGTGCCTATATATACTTTGTCTATAATGAAACAAATTAAAGAAAGCTCTAGCTGGGTAAGTAAAAGGAGATCCAATTTGGGAGGTAAAGATTGAATTGAACTGGCCGACTAGCAACATCTTGCAAACAATTTGCATCCGATGGAATAAGTTCAAGACTCTGGCTTCGGAACTAGTTTTAGCCGTTCACATAAATGCCAACAAACAAGAAGAAGATTGGAGCATAGAGACAAGGTATGAATCCCTTGCATAGAATTATTCACAGAAGAAGAATAATCTACTTTGAATAAGGCGCAAGACTCCGCCTGCATAGACGTCAAGAATTGACATCTAACTTCTAACAAATGTTACATCCATGACAATGATGGACAACGCTATCTATGTCATGATATTTATTATGCAGGTAGTTACTTAGACTGTAATTAAAGTTGATGAAATCAATTTTAGATCAAGTTCTTCCAAACGCCATCCACTATAAAGATATACACCATCGATCTGTTAGAAGCTTATAGAAATTAAATGATTGTCCACATTCCCGCAAATTGCATGATCAATTTTAATACTCTTCCTCTGTTTTTGAGCAAGCATGCAGATTCTTCATCAGCCACATGTACCCCTGATACGGTAATAGAAGGGGCTCATCTGACACAGATATATATAGATCAAAGTTAAGATGATCAATATCAAAATATCAAAAGGCTCATCTACCCAACTAGAGCATGACTACAATGACTGATCGGAGTAATTACAAAAGGTCAGTCTGGTGATAAGTGTTTGGATGGGCTAATTATGTAACTCGGATAATATGGTAAGACAACTAGACACTCAGTATATATCGCAGCAAGACGCTAAGGGGACCGGAAAGCTTATTCGAACGGGAGGACACGCTACTATACTCAGTCACGGTAAGGAAGAACAGTTGATACCGACACAGCGGAGGAGTCCCGGCCGAGCGGCTACCCCAATCGGCCAAGCAACGGAACCTGGCCATCAACAGAGTGGAGGAGTCTGAGCCGCTCGGCCAAGCAGCGAGACCATTGTCGTATCTCTCGATATCCTTCTAGGAAATAGTGCCACTGACACGAGATATGGTCGATAGACGGATCGTACGACGGAAGCTTCTACTGTTTTGTCAGGGATATGTATGTCTTGTTAAGATATGGTGTCAGAGGTACTATCCTGACAGATCCCTTCCAAGGACATATTGGAGAACGTGTCCACACCTTGAGGAGCGTGCACGTCGCCCACCAGGGCTCTATATAAAGAGGGGTCCATCACTGGCAGAGGTACGCGTAATTACTATTTTGCGCTTGCGTTACTGTTGCTCCACTTTCCTCTATATTTCCGGTGATTGACTTGAGTGTCGGAGGGCCAACGTTGGGGACCCCTTCCCTGGCTCGGCACTGACGTTACTTATGTTGCAAAGCGAACACGGTCTACAACTAGTCAGCATAGCAGCCACATCCTCAGCTTTCCACCTCCCTATTTTCGGACAGGATCATTTTGGCGACATCTATGGGAATGTAACCTACATTTGAAACGAGAAGATGAAAGATGCTGGACGACTCACCACAGCGACGTTGACAAAGGAGGAGCTCAATATGCTTATACAAGCCCGAGTGGCAAGGATAATGGAGCAACAACAACAACAAGCGTTGGTCGAGCGTCAAGCGCAGGAGCCCGCAACATCAGCAGCAGGGCATCAAGCTGAATATGGAGACCGAACGGAGCGTGCATCCGCTTGGAGACTAAACAAGAAGCCGACCGGCACATATGGTGTCACGCCCTAGAGGAGTCCTTGCCAGATAAAAAACCGACATCATCTCCCTTCTACCGGTGACAATTAGGACCAATATACATATACAAACAACATAATATAACCATCAGTCTACTCGACTGGAACAAAAATAGAAACAACATAATCACGTAGTTAATATACGCAGCCTACCCGGCTGGACATAAATGAATAAAACAACTACGCAGTTAATATTTAGCCCACACGGGTGTATCAAAAACACAGCGAAAAAACAAAGAGAAAACCCCCAATCCACAACTAAAGTCTACTAGCCAATTAGGCTTACACAACCACAAGAGCACAAAAGCAAAACACCACGAATCAAACTCTAAACACAGACCAATTCATACAATACCAAAATCGTTGTATATTAAAAACACAAGTAAAACAGAAATAAAACTGATATAACGCAGGACTCAGGACTGGCAGCCGACATCTCTCCAAGCATCCATGAATTATCTACTGCTATCTGGCGAAAAAAAACTAGTTTGCGAGGTGGTGAGTACAGAGACTCAGTGGGTAAGGAAATATAGTGCATGAACATAATATCCAAGTAGAGAGTGTCAACAGTGTACAACCTCATAAAGGAATATAGCAGATACTAAAATAAAACTATAATATATTCTCGTACCTGAATCCATATCCTAAGCTAGGTAATAGAAGGTCACAAGTAGTACTAATTTGCTACAGTAGTGCTCATAACTACAGAGGAAATATGTAAGGTATATACAGACTCCCAATAAGTAAACCAAGGACTAAACACCTACAACGAGGGTACATCTCAACCTAACCAAGCATAAGAGCATAAGTGAGCAACAGCAGTAAGTAAGCAATAACAACATATATATAAACAGCAGCAGCCAAAGCAAGTATAATAAATAACAGCGTATGCACGGATGGTCACTCCCGCCCATCTCTCTGCACCATTACCCCTGTATGGTCGAGAGGCCGAGTCAGTGATAGACTGTACACCACTCCAGCTACCACTCTCACGAGTGGCCGAGGGGATAGTTGCATAGTAGCTAACTAGCTACAAATACGACGGGGGTCCCTGCTGCTCGTAACTCCAGCTATCACTATCCATGAGTGGCCGAGTACGACACGACAGGACAAGCGGCATCAACTCCAGCTACCACTCTCTCGAGTGGCCGAGGATGTGGACCTGGTCAACGACTCTCTCGACCACAAGGGATAATTGGTCGTTGACATGCATGCCATGATATGATGCGTCAAATGTAAGAATCATCATACAAATATAAGTAGAAATTAGATATACTACATGAAGTCAACATGCTCAATACGATACATAAACAAACAATAGTTAAAGCATACAAACATGATATCTAATATCTGCTACTTATCATGGACAACAATAAGAGACTGTATAGATATGGAAACCAGTTTCTCAAAGATCATGTGGAAGTATCAAACGTAGGAAAATAAGAGTGGATTCAAGGTAAAAATAGTTTCTTATCCAAAATAGTCCATGAACCAAGGTCAAAATACTAAAAAAATAAAATAAGAAGTACCCGCCTTAAATGTAGATCGAGTAAACAATACCCGCGTCAAGGCGCTCGTCTCAAATCAACGTCCTGCATAACCATATAATATACAGTTTAGCTAACTACATAAGCGACAATTAGCTGAACCCAAAGATCCAAACCCATAGATAAAACCCTAATCGCAATAATTAACCTAAATCCTTAATCTAATTAGGTTTAATTAAACCCACAATTCCTTCACTTCAATCCCACTCTCATCCCACCATATGAAAATCAACATTTCTTGTTAACACACCTCATCTGCCATCAATTCATTTTCAACAATCCCTTCCACATATCCCTATGTGATCCAAGCCGAACATGATTTAACAATTCGTTAGCAATCCTAATAGAACCGATCAACAATAGGGAATCCAAAAGACAACCACTGATGAAAACTCACCCTGATAATGCAGGAAATGATCAAATGCCTAAACCTCAACAAAACATTGCTATGTTGATACCAACACCAACAGTAAATCATCCACTTCAATTATCAATCCAGATCCTATTCATAGAGCAATTAGGTCTACAAAAAATCCTGGAAAATAGAAACAAAACTCACCTTAATCGATCACCTTCCCAAACTTACCACAATCTAGCTTTGTAACTGCTCGATGAAGGATCTGGGCTGCCCTGATGAACGAATCTACAACTGACAGCTCAATAGCATAAGAGCACAAAGCTAATCTGCTCTCGATGATATCTAGCTTGAACACACTCAACGTTGGCTGCTTGTGTGGTCAAAAGGCAACACCGGTGGTCGACACATGGTGATGGCGACACGAGTAGGACAGTGGAGTTGGTAAGGGTTGTTACTGGCTCGGGTGCTCAGCACAATCGAAGGGCAACAGCAACTGTGATATGGCGCGACAACGTTGGCGATGCATCGGAGCTAGGGCACAGCGCGAACGGCATAAGATCGGCTTTGAGGGCAGCAACGTCGATGCGGCTTCGATTAGAGTGACTCCAGCGAAGAGCAGCGGTGAAGCTAGGGCACGGGGAATCAGAGAGGACGGCTAGGAGATCGGGACAACTTCTTGCTCACGATCAGAGAGAAGTCGAGGGTGCACAGAAGTTTGGAGATCGACCGGCGACGACCAACGATCGAGAGGCGCGACGAGATCGGAAGAGGGGAATTCGTGAGAGAGAGGGCTCGGGAGAGGAGATGTGCGACGGTGAGGTGAGGGGGAAAGAAAAGAATCGGGAGGAAGAAGGAAGGATTAGGGCTCGGTAATAAAACTTATGGTAATTAATATAAACCTTATGTTAATTAAAATAATCAACTCCCTAATAAATAGGTATTCCAAACAAGTTTTTCTCAAGCCCAGTAATGCATCCCCATTAAATACGCCGTACGAGCTCTGATTAATTTCAGAAAAATTTTTAAAAATTCTAATAAAATTATTTGTCAAATAACCTTGTTATTTAATTATTATTTTATTACCGTATTTTACATATGGGGAGGCGCCCAATGCACCGATCCCTTTTTATCGAGCGATGTTCCAGACTCCATCAAAGGAAAGGGGCTGAGCGGACAAGGATCAGGGATCTTCCTCGGACGATGCACCTGTTCGAGACACACGAAAAGGGAAGACACCAAGGGACGATGATTCACCCAAGCGGATCAATCAACAATTCTTACAGGGGATTCTAGACGACCTTCAGCCCAGGCAATATACCCCGCTGATGATCGAGAAATACAATGGAAGCACCGATTCGGATGACCACTTGGAAAATTTCGACAACGCGGCCACACTTCATCAGTACACCGACGGGATGAAGTGTCAGATCTTCCTCACCACTCTCTCTGGATCAGCACAATGTTGGTTCAAAAGATTGTCGAACAGATCCATTCACAGTTCAAGGACTTCCGAGTAGTGTTCCTATACCATTTCGCCAGTAGTTGCCACCACCAGAAGACAAGCATCAATCTATTCTCCTTGAAGCAAGGGCCCAGGGAGGCAATGAGGGCCCATATCTAGCGCTTCAACTAGGTGGTCATGGATATTCCCTCTATCTCTGCAAAAGTATTTGTGCACACCTTCGCACAGCGCTTCACTGAGGGGGAGTTCTTCCTGTCGCTCACCTTGAATCTGCCGAAGGACTTCAACCATATGCTTAGGAGAGCCACGAAATATATTAATGTGGAGGAAGCCGAAACAACCAGAAGAAAGGAGACACCCGACAAGCCCATAGCAACACCCGAGCGGAGTTCATCGCACAGCCATCAGCCCCAAAGGGGCCCCGATTGGGAGGAGCCCAGCAACACCAAGAGCCTAGGATGCATGGCATGCAGATGTAGTAGCCAGTCGCCCATAAGCTACAAAAGGCAAGGCATGGACTCCATTATTCTGCTTCTTCCATCAGTCGACGACGTACAACATGCGTGACTGCTATGATCTGACTCCGATCACAAGCCGACCAACTCCACGAGGATATCATTGTAGGTCACCATCACCTGATCGACATCACAGACGCCATCGACTAGCCGAAGGGAGGAAGAGAGGGGTGTCCGAGCGCCGCCATCGTCAGCCTCATTGGAGGAACGACACAAGCCCCACCCGAGTTCCTACCAAGTAGAACAAATCCTTAGCTCGAGAGGAGGAGAACAGGAGCAAGGCCACTCGGGGAAAAATTGAAATGATCGTCGATGGGCGGATCGGTGGTGATTCCAACCGAGTAAAGAAATCACATGTTCGACGATTGGAGATTCATGTTGTTGGATGCAACAAGGAGAAGACCGAAGGACCTTAGATAAGATTCGGCCCCAGAGACTTAGAGGGAGTGGAGATCCCTCACGATGACGTCCTGATCATCCGAACAGTAATCGCTAACTATACTATTCAACGAACCTTTGTTAATATAGATTTCTCGGTGAATATTATATTCAAGAAGGCGTTAGACTAGCTGCAAATCGACAAGAGCGAGTTACAACTAAAGACAACCCCACTCTATGGCTTCACGAGCAACGAAGTGTTGCCGATCGGCCAGATACGGTTGACCATTTTGCTCGGAGAAGAGCCACTGAAGAGGACAAGGAAGACGAACTTTATTGTGGTGGACGCACCATCCACCTACAACATCATACTTGGCCGACCGACCCTCAACGAGTTCTGAGCGGTGGTATCCACCTTCTGCCAGAAGATTAATTTTCCGATGGACAAAGAGGTGGGCAAAGTCAATGGTGACCAGTTGGCCGCTTGATGATGCTAAGTCGAGATTGTCAAGTCTGAAGCAAGGGCCGCTCAGAAGAACCCACGCCTGGAGGTGAATGCTATCAGAGAGGAACCTCCTTCGTTGGTCTATGAAGACAAGGAGGAGGTACAAATCCACCCCAGTCGGTCGAACGTAACTATGTTTATCGTCGCTGACCTAGAAAGAGAGAAGAAGGCAAAGTTGGTCGCTTGGCTTAGGCGAAACCACGATGTGTTCGCCTGATCGATGCACGAGATCTCGGGCATCTCACCGAGCGTGACCCAACATGAGCTTCATATCCGATTGGACAATCGACCTGTGAAGCAGAAGAAGAGGGATGACAGGGCCGAGCAAAATCAGATCATCCGTGCGGAGATAAAAAAAAATGTTAGAGGCCGATCACATCCAGGAAGTTCTATTCCTTAGTTGGATCGCAAATATCATGCTGGTCTCTAAGCCAAGCAATAAGTGGCGGGTCTCCATCGACTTCGGCAATTTGAATAAGGCGTACCCGAAGGATTTCTATCCACTGCCCAGGATAGATCGGATGGTGGACTCTACGATGGATTGCGAGCTGATCTGCATGCTCGACGCGTACCAAAGATACCATCAAGTGTCGCTCACCCGAGAAGATCGAGATAAGGTCAGATTCATAATGGCTGACGGAACCTATTGCTACAACATCATGTCGTTCGGATTGAAGAACGTCGACGCCACCTACCAGGGGATTATGAACAAGGTGTTCCGACGGTAGATTGGCCACAATATGGAGGTATATGTCGATGATATCGACATTCTTTTGATATCGCCGCGGGAGGACAGGATGCAGCTGTCTGTTCGACTGAATTATCAGGCGAAAAATAGGAAGCCTTGATAGCCTACTTACAGGCAGCTCGGCATGTCGGAGCCACAAAAGTCCTCATCCACTCGGACTCTCAATTGTCCACCCAGTAGCTAGTAGGGACGTTCAAGATAAGAAGCTCCTAACTTAGGCTATATGTAGAAGCTTTTGAGAAATTGAAAGTTTCTTTTCAAGAGGCGGTGATTCAAAAGATTCCCCGGTCGAAAAATCAGGCCATATATGAATTGGCTAAGTTAGTTAGTTCATTGTCGCCAATCATGATACAGTAGCCGATCGAGCAAGTCTCATTGGTGGCGCACATTGACAGGATGGAAGGAATAATTTTCCCGAGCAACGGGAGGACAACACTGATAGAGTTTCTCCGATTAGGCATAATACTTGCCGATCAGGAGGCAGCTCGCTTACTAAAAAAGAGGGTCGGACGGTTCACCCTGATCGGGGATCAGCCGTATAAAAGAGCCTTCCCCAGGCCCTTGCTTAAGTGTGTTGGACCTGAGGACACGGAATACATCCTTTAGGAAGTTTATCAAGGCTCCTGTGAAAGTCATCAGCGCGACCGATCACTGACCCGAAAGATCCTCCTTGCTGGATATTTCTAGCCTACGCTTTAAGATGATGCCAATCGGACAGTTCACCTGTCTATCATGCCAAAAATATAACAACATCCCGCATCGACTGACCGAGGAGATGAAAACATCCACGGTGTCTTGCCCATTCGACGAATGGGTCATGGACATCGTTGGATCATTTCCAATGGCGATCAGTCAGCGAAGATTCCTACTTGTCATGGTGGATTATTTTTCAAAATGGGTGGAGGTCGAGCCGTTGGCAAAGATAACCGAACAGATGGTCATCAAGTTTATCTGGCAGAACATCTTATGTTGGTTCGACATCCCTCGTCGGCTCGTCTCGGACAACAGGAGACAATTCGTCGGATGGAGGCTCAGGGAGTAGTGTGAAAGTTATGACATTCAGCAAGCCTTCACCTCAGTAGCCTACCCCCAGAGCAACGGCCAGGCGGAAATCACCAACTGGGAGATCCTCAGAGGTTTATGGGCTCGGCTCGATTATGCAGGAGATAGCTGGGTCACTGAACTCCTCAGTGTCCTGTGGGCTCTTCGCATGACACCAAAGGAGGCGACCGACGTCTCACTATTCTAGCTGGTGTACGGTAGCGAGGCAGTGGTCCCCATGGAAGTCGAAATAGAATCCGATCGGGTGTAACTCTACGACTAAGGGAACGTCGAGCGGAGATTCATAGAACTCGATTTGGTGGATGAAGCTCAGGATAAGGTCGCCATCCGGCTCACGGTATACATGCAGCGAATGAAACAAAATTACAACCGGAGGGTGATCCCGAGGTACTTCTAGGTCGATGATCTAATGTCGAAAAGAGTAAAGCCGATCGACGACATGACCAAGCTCGAAGCCTCGTGGGTGGGACCTTACAAGGTCGTGTAGAAGCTCCACTCGGGAGCCTACTACTTGGAGGACGAGGAAGGAAGAAAACTCGATCGGCCTTGGAGTGTGAATCATCTCGAACCATATAGGGCTAGGTGAGAGGTGCGTGGATAAATTCAGATGTATTTGTATAAGTGTATGTATTGTGGATGCAGAAAGAGAATGAATAAAAATCCCAAGTATTCCAGACTCTTGTACCGATCGGCCAAGTTAAAAGTTGAGCGGTGACTATAAACTCATGTCTACCTCAACCGTCAAGTGGCGATATTAAACCTTTGTCTACACAAATCAACGGTCGAGCGACGACCTTAAACCCAAGTCTTCATCAACCATTGAGTGGTGACCTTAAACTCTTGTCTACATAAATCAACGGTCAAGCGACGACCTTAAACCCAAGTCTTCGTCAACTGTCGAGCGGTGATATTAAACCCTTGTCTACATAAATCAACGGTCGAGCGGCAACTTTAAACCCAAGTCTTCGTCAACCGTCGATCGGCGACATTAAACCCTTGTCTACGCAAATCAATGGTCGAGCGACAACATTAAACCCAAGCCTTCGTCAATCGTCGAGCGGCGACATTAAACCCTTGTCTACGCAAAGCAACCGTTAAGCGACAACGTTAAACCCTGGACTCTTAAATCATCGAGCGGCGATATTAAATCCTGGTCTTCACCGACCGTCGAGTGACGATGTTAAACCCTGGTCTTCGCCAATCGTCGCGCGACGACGTTAAACCCTGGTCTTCACCAAGGGTCGAGAGGTGACCTTGAACCATAGTCTTCGTAAATCGTCGAGCGACGACGCTAAACCCTGGTCAGGGAATCGTAACAGGTCGGGGAATCGTAACCACCTATCAAAGAATATCTGCTGTATGTCAGGGAATATTCCAGCGATTAGAATGCCAGTAAAACCTTCCTCCAGTCTATAGGAGAAGGCTACGTGTCCTCCACCACTCGACAAGTCCTGACATCTGACATCCTCTGACAGGAGTCAGTCTCCAAAAGATACATACTGTCATATAAAAAAGGATGTCCTCTCCCTTGCACAGGTACGCTCATGCGCACACTTGTCTACTTTTCTTCTTCCTTCGTACATTGTTCTTCTGGGAAAAAAGTACCTGACTTGAGCGTTGGAGGGCCTGCTCCAGGGACTTTTTCCCTGATTCTGGGTCTCTAACGTTCCATGTACTTGTCTGAGTGTTCGCAGTCACTACAAAAATAATCAGGTTTACCGACGGAATATACCGACAGAATAATATTCCGTCGGAAGCTAATTTCCATCGGTAATCTCCGACGGGATCTAATTTCCGTCGGTAATCTCAAATATTACCGACGGAATTAATATTCTGTCGGTAAAATTATAATATTACCGACGGAATTAAAATTCCGTCGGTAATATTTTTCGACAGAATTAAATTTCCGTCGATACAATGATGGGAACTATTTATTAACGGGGAAAATCAGGATTACCGACGGAATATAATTTCCGTCGGTAATTACCGACGGAATCTAATTTCCGTCGGTAATCCTGAAATAAAAACAAAAATATCAGGAATTTAGATTCCGTCGGTAATCCCGAAAATAAAATTAGGGCTCCGACCCTTCTCCTCTCGTGCGCTTAATTTCCTCCTCTCCTGCGATTCCGGCGCAATCTCTCCTCTTCGGCGATTCCGGCGCGATCTCTCCTTTTCGACAATTCGGTGTGATCTCTCCTCTCCGATGATCTTCAGGTAAGTTCTCTCCTCTCCTCTCCATTTTTCTCCTCTCCGCCAGTCGCTATCACACGGCTGGCAGCTTTGCCGGGCGCAAGCCGCACGCTGATGGTTGTGCCGACCGCTGATGGTTGTGCCGGCCGCAAACAACCGACAACTGTGCCGGTCAGCTACTAGCAAGCGATCGTCCAGCTGCTAGCACGTGGTCGACGACTGTGCGGAGTGCTTGCAAGTGAACGGCAGCTGTGTCGAGCGCTTGCAAGCGGCCGATGGCTATGTTGGCTGCCAACAAGTGGTTTATACTACAATTTTTTCCTCTATTGTGTAGGGACACAAAATAAATGGGGAATATTATATGAATATATGGAGTAATTGATGGAGGAGACAACAGATGACTTGGTATTTTATATAACTTGCTAGCTAGCTAACCAATACAGAAATGACTCAAGCTAACTAGTTAAATTGATCCAATTGTTAGTATTGATCCAATCTTTTAAACTAATTAAATGGGGGTTCAAAAAATTCAAAATTTTAGTTTGTGTACCTTTGTTAATAACGATTATAAGGTTGTCCCTCATGACTAGAGATTTTAGCTAGGATGGGCAGGGTCTTCATATATATGAAAATTGTTTGAAGATGTCTTCAACACATTGGATAGGAGTGTACCATCTACATGATTGATATAAAATGATAATCTTGTCAGTGTTAAACCAAATTCTGATAAGATTTAATCCAACTTATGTACTTTTGGAAAATATAGTATGTATTAGGTATTCATGGGTGGTTTTTAATTTCTTAGTGTCGCCTCTTTAACCCAAAAATTATTAATTAATTAATTAATCAGTTTAATTTCCTTATAGAAAATGAAAATTGTGGTTCAAATTAAGTTGGGTTAATTTGTGCAAACATTATATATATATATGCGATCGAAGAGATGATCAACCACATAAATTATTAGTACTAATAGTTTGTTTTTGTGTTTTTTTACTTGTGAATGACATAGTTCACTCAAATGCTTTTGGTGCAGCATGATCCACGAAATTCGCACTTCACACTTCATTAATTAAGATGTGTGAACCAACACATCTTCCCCTATACGGGGACTTACATGGTAGTTAGATGAGGCTATGCAGTTGATTGTGAATTCTAATTTTTGTTACACTTTGTTCAATTAATAAGATGTTGTATTGACTCATGAACTAAGTATCAATTGTAGGACCGTTGGGCCGGCTAGGAGGGGGTTGTTGGATATCCTGCTAACACAAAAAGAAAACAAACCCTCCTCGAACTCTTTAGACTAACACTTGCATAATTAAGTCAAGCAGATAAATCAAAAGCATAAAGAAAAACGAGGCACAAAAGATTTACTTGGTTACAACCGATGTGGTTGTTAATCCAAGGAAGATTAAGCTCAATAAAACTCCTTCGGGCGGAGAAGCCTCGTACAGCGTTGAAGTGCAGAAAACAGAAGCTTAGACTAAAAGAGAGTGTGCAAGCACTGGATTTACAATCAGTGAGTTCTGTTGGAGTGTATACTGAAAGCCTAAGCTTTGTAAACATTCATTATGAATAAAGAATCACATTTGGTCAAATTGTCTACATTTAGTTGTAGTTGTTCAATTAATTTATACTGTAGATAACATAGTATGTGGTGTCACATGCAGAAGATGATGTTATCAGTACCTTATAAATTATAAACAGTAGCTCACGACCAAAATGGAAAGGAACAAACCATTAGAAGGTCGTAGTGTAATTAGGTATCAGTTTATCTTGACTGTATAATTACACTAGTACACTTAGAGTGTATTGAGTAGGACCATTTGAGGTCGTTTCTTTTATACTGACTTTATAAAGAAACAAAGACCTCGGTTATTATGGAAGTGTGTGCTCTTAATCCTGATATAATAACAAGCGCATATATTTGATATTTATTTCTTTAATTTATCAATGAGTGAGGTTTAGTTCGATGAATCAATAAGCCCGATAAGTTGGGAAATGGTATCATTTATAGTGTGTGTTGTTGATTATAGAAGGAAACTGTGTCCTAGAGATACTAGGTTGATAATGTCCCCAAGAGGAGCTCATAAGGATTGTCATGTTAAACCCTGCAGGTGGACTTAGTCCGACATGACGATAAGGTTGAGTGGTACTACTCTTGGACTAAGATATTAATTAAATGAGTTGTCAGTAACTCACTTAATTAGTGGACATTCGATATCTTAAACACAGGGAGACTAACACACTCATAATAAGAAGGAGCCCAAAAATGTAATTTGGGATTGGTGCGGTAGTTCAATAATAGTTCTCTAGTGGAATGAATTATTATTGATAAAATTAAGTTGTGTGTTCGGGGCGAACACGGGATGTTTAATTTTATCGGGAGACCAAAACCAATTCCTCCTCTCGGTCCCTATCGTAGCCTCTTAGTTATAGAGTTATATACCCACCTATACCCACCTTCTATACCCACCCAATAGGGGTCGGCCAAGCTAGCTTGGGAAACAAGCTAGGGCCGGCCTAGGTATAAGATTGGGTGGCCGGCCCTAGCTTGAACCCAAGCTAGTAGGGCCGGCCAAAATAAAATTAAAAAGAATTTTTAATTTTAATTTTTATTATGTGGAAGAAATAATTTATTAAAGAGAATTTAAATTAAAATTATCTCTCTTGTAAAATTTACAAAAGATTAAAGAAAGATATTTGATCTCTTTCCTTATTTGTAGATTGGTAAGATATTTTATTTTCTCTTTAAAAATTATTCACATATTGTAAAATTAAAATTATGGAAATTTCTTTTTATTAACCATGTAGAGATTTTTAAAGAGAAATTTTATTTTTTAAAATTTCCAGAAACAAATTAGGAAGTTTTAATTGTTGATTAAAACTTGTCCAATTTGTTCTCCAATGATGTGGCCGGCCATGAGATTGTAATTAGGGAAATTTTATTTTATTTTTTCTCAATTAAATCATGACAAGGAAATTGAGGAAATTTTATTGTAATTAAATTTTCTAATTTGCCTAGGCCAAGGAATATAAAAGAAGGGGTGAGGGTGGCTTCATGGAACAACCTCTATTGTTTTCTCTCCCTCTTTTCCTTGGTGTTGTGGCCGGCCATCATCCTCTCCCTCTCTTCCTCTTGTGGTGGCCGAATACTTCATCCCTCTTGGAGTTCTTGTGGTGGCCGGATACTACTTGGAGAAGAAGAAGAAGAAGGAGAGAAAGCTAGCATCTCTTGGAGCTTAGTTAGTATTTTGGTTTTCTTCTTTGGTGAAGTTCTTCCTTTGTGGTCGAACCTTGCTTGGAGGAGAAGAAGGTGGTTGGTGGTTTCTCATCTCGGTAGATCGTTGCCCACACAACGTCCGAGGTTAGAAGAGGAATACGATAGAAGATCAAGAGATTTTTCTACAAGGTATAACTAGTAATTTTTATTTCCGCATCATACTAGTTATTTATGGAAATAATACCAAATACAAGAGGCTTACGTTCTAGTATTTCGAATATGTTTTTCGAAGTTGTGTTCTTTTGTTTTATTTTTTCCTTGTGATTTGATTGTTCTTTTTGGTTAACCTAAAGTTATTTTAGGAAATTAAATATTAGCTTTCTATAAAAGGTTTTGTCTAGTCGGTGGTGGTTGCTCCCATATCCAAGAAGGTCATGTGCCTCGCCACGTCAGTACTGGGAACCAATTATGGAAATTAATATTTAATGGAATTAATAACTTAAGGTGATTTGGGTCGAACGTGTTAAGTTCCGCAGGACACCCAAGTCAAAACCTAAAAGAACGAATAGATTAAGTTTTGGATCAAACGTGTTAAGTTCCGCAGGCGATCCAAAATTTAATTTAAAAGAACACATGGTAGCTAGGAAAAGGTTTAGACCTTTGTACAAAAATTTTGTACAGTGGAACCTCTAGGTTTTCCGAGTAGCAACCAACAAATTCTATCTAAGCTTCTGGACCAAGGCTATATTTATAGTCTTGGTCCGGGCGCCTGGAAGGGTTCCGGGCGCCCTGGGGGGATAAATTTTATCCCCCAACGGTCGGATCCCGGAAGGGTTCCGGGCGCCCGGTCGGTTCCGGGCGCCCGGAATGGTTCCGGGCGCCCGGAGCCCTAAGGTCAACATAAGTTGACTTTTCGACTCCGGTTCAGCTCGTCTCGATCCAGCTCATCTCGGTCCGAGTTGCTTCGGCTCCATTTGCTTGGGTGATTTGGCCTTCTAGAATAGGGCTCACCCGAACCCATGTTCCGCCTTCTCGAGCGTGCTTCCTCCGGCTTCGTCCCTCGGAATTGCGCGTGTTCCTTCTCGTCACCCAGTACTCATCCGATCTTAGTCCCTCGATCGCACTCCGTCTGAGCCTTAGCTGCGTCTCTTGCTCCCCGAGCAATCTTCCGCTCCGGCTTTCGTCCCTCGGAACCACCGTGTGCGCTTCCTTCTCGTCCGCCGGTGTACTCTTCCGCAGCACCTCGTCCCTCGGACGCACCGCGTGCCGTCCTTCTCGCTAGCTGCGTCTTCCGCTCGAGTACCTGTGCTCCTAAGCTCCTGCACACTTAGATGTTAGGATCCTTCGTACGGAGGCTAGAGAGGGGGGTGTGAATAGCCGACCCCAAATCGTCGCGTTTCTACAAAACGTGTTAGCGCAGCGGAAAATAAACACAGAAACGAAAGGGAAAGAAGACAAACCTCAAACAAACCGATGTAACGAGGTTCGGAGATAAACTCCTACTCCTCGGCGTGTCCGTAAGGTGGACGAAGCCTATCAATCCGTCGGTGGATGAGTCCCCGGAGAACCGGCTAATAAATGCTCCTTGTGGGTGGAGAAACCTCGCCACAATACTTGTAACAACAAGAAAGGAGTACAAGGAAAGCAAGAAGCAAATACAAACAACAATATGAATGCAACACTCGCTTGCCTTCTCTGTCGATCTGAGGCGATGAAGCAGCAACTTCACAACCCAAACGCAGCAGCTGATCGACGACTGGAAGCTCACGCGAAGCTTCGGAAGCAAGCTCAACAAAGCTCAGAACCTCAGAGCACAGAAGCAGAAGCTTCAATCCAAGGAAGAAGAAGAAGTAGTAGTAGAACGAGGCTCGCAACAGCAGCCCTCCTTTTATAACCTGCGAAGAAAATGAAGAAACAAAGAAGAAATCTAGCCGTTGCGTCGCAACGGCTAGAGTTCTTCTGTGGACCGTCGATCTCTTCGCAGGTCCACGCACCGATCCATTCCCTCCCTGATCGGTCGATCGGTCCATGGACCGATCAGGAACCTCTGATCGGTCCACCGATCGATCAGGTCCTGATCGGTCCGTAGACCGATCAGGCTTCTCTCCCGAACTTCTGCGCCTCACGATGGTTATGCGATCGGTCTCGGGCCGTCGAGATAACCTCGATGAAACTCTTGGATGGTTCTTGATCGATGCGGTGACCGATCGGGCTATCGATGTATCGATCGGCCCCAGACCGATCCAAACTCCCCGACCCTAAACCTCAGGCTTCTACACCAACATCCGGTCAACCTTGACTGTTGGTTCATCATTCTAGCATCTGGTCACTCCCTTGACTGCTAGAATTCTCCACCAAGTGTTCGGTCAATCCCTTTGACCCACTTGGGCTTTCCTCTTCGTGCCAAGTATCCTATCACTCCCTTGATCTACTTGGACTTCCCAACACCAGATGTCCGATCACCCTTGATCCATCTGGATTTTCCTTCCGGCTTCACTCACGGGACTTTCACCTAGCTTCACTTACTAGGGTTTTACCTAGCTTCACTCATTTACCAATCTTCACTCACCAGGACTTCCAACCGCTTGGCTTCACTCACGGGACTTTCCAATGCCCGGCTTCACTCACCGGACTTCCACTTTCACCTAGCTTCACTCGCTAGGATTTTCACGCTTCACTCACCGGACTTTCCACATCCGGTCCGGAGAGCAGCCACCGAGGCCCTCTCGACCACGGTCAGGAGAGCGAGCTCACGAGCCCTCTCCGGTCTTCCCATGTGCCAAGCTTCCATACTTGGACTTCTCCGTGCCAAGTCTCCATACCTGGACTTTCTCCCGTGCCAAGCTCCCTGCTTGGACTTTTCCGAGTCAGGTCAACTCACCTCGGGTCAACCAGGTCAACCTTGACCACGAGTTGCACCCACAATCTCCCAAGCTTGTATCCTTGTCAAACATCAAGATACAACTTTTCTGTTCACGTCAAACATCGTCATAACTCGTCAAACATCAAAACATAACTCGAGTCAAGTCAACTCGAGTCTGGTCAACCAGGTCAACCTTGACCTAAGGTTGCACCAACATTAGACACAAGGTTAAATACACACAGGACCTAACTTAACTTGTTGTTCACACCAAAACAACGTTGGGGTTCCAACAATCTCCCCCTTTTTGGTGTGATCAACCCAAGTTAAGCTAGGGACAAAAATAGATATGAAATTAAACAGATTATTGCAATAACATGCAACATGATAGAAAAAATTAAATTAACAGAATTTAATAGAAAATTTCAATTTTATCTACCTCCCCCTAGACTTATACTTTCTCTTCTCCCCCTTTGATCACAATAAAAATGGGGTTTCAAGAAAAACAATCTAAGGGTTAAAGACTTAGAAAAAAAATATCTCTAAACCAAAAAGGAATTTCTAAGTCATTAAGAGCAATTTCGAGAACTTTGAAAATTTTGCAGTAATTTTCACAAAAAAAAAAATCATTCTAAGCCCAAATATTTATGCAAGAAAATTTATCAGAATTGATAACGTAAAAAATTTTCTTTGCATTTATTTAATTGTTGTTCTAATGCTCTTTATCAACAGGATTTAAATTTCTATTTTAATTTATCAAAACTTCTTAAATCACACTGTTTCAAATTTAAAGCCACAAATATTAAACATGCAACAATTTGTATCATGTTAATTTCTATTATTTTTTGAATTTCAACTTCACAAAAATATTCAAATAGCATAAATTCTAACTTGATAAAATTCCTCAATAATATAAAAAAATCTTTCATCAATGTGCAAAATTTGTTTGAAAGAATATTTTGTAATTTGCCAGAATTTTTTAACAATAAGAATTTGCAGGAATCTATTAATAATAGGTTTCTTAATCCGAAAATATTTTTCGATGAATCAATTTCTAATTCATAAAACTTTTTCAATAAAATAATTTGTAATTCCAAATTTTTAGGACCAAAAAAAGTTTTCGATAATATTTATAAGTTGCATAATTCTTTCGAAAAACTTCTTTGTGATTCACAAAAGTTTTTTAGCAAAGTTTCCAACTTGCAAACTTCTTTTGTTAAGATATTTTGAAATTCGAAGAACTCTTTCGATAATATTTCAAATTTGCAGGATAAGTTTGACAATTGATTTTCTAATATAAAAAACTCTTTCGATGATTCGCAAAAATTTTCAGGCAATTCTTCGATTGAATCATTCAATTGATCAGAGGTTCGAGTCCATACGACTTACCTTGTCAGAATTGATTCTCCCCTATCGAGTTGCTTTCTTCGAAGATTCTCCCCTTCATCGATCTCGGGATGTACTTCGGCTGTTGTAGTACTTACCTCGATTTCGGACTCTTCTGTCGGTGGCTCGGTGTCTATTGAGGTGTCAGCTTCTGAAGGTTCTTCGTAGAGCTGCAAGAACTTTTCCCAAAGTTCTTTTGCGCTTTCATAATCTGCGACCTTTTTGAAATCTTCCTTTGGTATTACATTCAGAAGATAATATTTTGCCCGCCCATTTGCCATAGACTCCTCACGTTGCTTTTCGTTCCAGAGGCGTAGATCGAGTCCTTCTCCGTTCGTGTTCTTTGGTTCTTCATAACCAAATTTCATTATTAAAGAAATATCAGAATCTGAGTTAAGGTATACCTCCATGTTTTGTTTCCAGATGGAAAACTCCCCCTCGAATGCAGGTGGGTAGTCGCTAGCTCCGGCCATCGTTTTTGTTGCGTTAGACGGCGGTTAGTCCTTCTGAGGCGTACTCGGCTCTGATACCACTTGTAGGACCGTTGGGCCGGCTAGGAGGGGGTTGTTGGATATCCTGCTAACACAAAAAGAAAACAAACCCTCCTCGAACTCTTTAGACTAACACTTGCATAATTAAGTTAAGCAAATAAATCAAAAGCAAAGAAAAACGAGGCACAAAAGATTTACTTGGTTACAACCGATGTGGTTGTTAATCCAAGGAAGATTAAGCTCAATAAAACTCCTTCGGGCGGAGAAGCCTCGTACAGCGTTGAAGTGCAGAAAACAGAAGCTTAGACTAAAAGAGAGTGTGCAAGCACTGGATTTACAATCAGTGAGTTCTATCTAAGCTTCTGGACCAAGGCTATATTTATAGTCTTGGTCCGGGCGCCTGGAAGGGTTCCGGGCGCCCTAGGGGGATAAATTTTATCCCCCAACGGTCGGATCGAGTCAAAACTCGATCCTGTTGAAAAGTCGATTCCGGGCGCCCGGAAGGGTTCCAGGCGTCCCGGTCGGTTCCGGGTGTTGGTGCAACCTTAGGTCAAGGTTGACCTGGTTGACCCGACTCGAGTTGACGTGACTCGAGTTGTATTTTGATGTTTGACTTGGGAAAATTATCGGTGCAACCTTAGGTCAAGGTTGACCTAGTTGTGTTGCATGTTGATGTTTGACACTCGTGAGAGAGTTCTATTCTTGATGTGGGACAAGAATAGATGTTTGGGAGATTATTGGTGCAACCGTAGGTCAAAGTTGACCTGGTTGACCTGATTTGGGAAAAGTCCAAGTATGAAGACTTGGCACTGGAAAAGTCCAAGCAGGGAGCTTGGCACGTGAAAAGTCCAAGTATGGAGACTTGGCACGGGGAAAGTCCAAACAGGGAGTTTGGCACGGGGAAAAGTCCTGGTGAGTGAAGCCAGGCAGTCGGGAAATCCTGGTGAGTGAATCCAGGTGAAAATCCTAGTGAGTGAAGCTAGGTGAAGGTGAAAGTCCTGGTAAGTGAAGCCAGGCATTCGGGAAAATCCTGGTGAGTGAAGCTAGGTGAATGGGAAAGTCCTAACTGGGATGTTAAGCAGTGTGGAAAGTCACGTGAGTGAAGCCGGGCGGTGGGAAAGTCCTAAGTGAAGGCAGTGAGAAAGTCCTAACTAGGATGTTAGGCGGTGTGGAAATCTGGTGAGTGAAGCCGGTGAAAGTCCCAGTGAGTGAAGCCGGGCAAGGAAAATCCAGATGGATCGGGGATGATCGGACTTCGGTGTTGAAAGTCCAAGTAGGTCAAAGGAATTGACCGGACACTTGGCAGGAGTTCTAGCAGTCAAGGGTGACGGATGCTAGGGATGAAGTACCAATAGGTCAAGGTTGACCGGATATTGGTTTGGAAGTCTTGGGACTTGGTTTGGGCAAAAACCAAGCTCTGGATCGGTCACCGACCGATCCGGTGATACTGCTTGCTCGATCGGTGCGGTGACCGATCGGATCAACAAGCTCTGTTCGGTTCTTGATCGTCCAGTGACCGTCGGCCAGCAGAGGCGAAAGAAAGCGGTGATCGGTCCACGGACCGATCAGGCCATGTCCTCGATCTGGGGACCGATCAGAGACGATGTCATGAAGCACGGCGGAGTTGGGATCGGTGCGTGGACCGATCCAGATGTGATCGGTCCACGGCCGATCGAGTGCCTGAAGGTTACGTGTGTCGATGCGGGGACCGATCGGCCTGACTGATCGGTCCGTAGACCGATCAGGGTTCTAGGACGCAACGGCTAGTTTCTTCATTGTTTCTTCTTCGCAGGTATAAAGGGGTGAGGGCTTCTACAGGGTTGCTTCTTCTTCGGAAGTTTTCTGCTGAAGCATTTTCTTCTTGAGCTTTGTTGAGCTCGTTGGGTGCTAAAGCTTCGCGTGAGCTTCTTCCTGTTGCTGGTTTTCTAGCTAGGCTTGGATCCGAGAAGCTGCTGCTTCCCCAGGGTTCCTGCTGACTTCAAGAAGGCAAGCAAGTGTAGTTTACATTTCTGTTCTTGTTTTCTTGTTCCTATTTGTACTCCTATTGCTGTTGCAAATATTGTGGCGAGGTTTCTCCACCCACAAGGAGTGTATTGTATTAGCCGGTTCTCCGGGGACTCATCCACCGACGGATTGATAGGGCTCGTCCACCTTACGGACACGCCGAGGAGTAGGAGTATCATCTCCGAACCTCGTACATCGCTGTGTTAAGGTTTGATTTTCTTCTCCTTTCGTTTCTATTTGTATTTCCGCTGCACTAACCTAATCGTAGGAAGAAACGCGATCGATTTGGGGCGGCTATTCACACCCCCCCTCTCTAGCCGAGTACGAAAGATCCCAACAAGTGGTATCAGAGCGAGGCCGCTCTTCGACGGATCAACACCCGGGGGAGCACGGGCTAGAGATGGATCTCTATGGAGAAGATGTCACGATTCAACCCTTCTACGAGTCTCACGACAACTTCACATATTGGAAGGTAAGGATGATGTATTTTCTTAGGACTAATATGTTAAATTGGTTTTGTGTACAAGAAGGGTTTTCCCCACCGATGGATGAGGAAGGAAAACCTATCAAGAAGAAGGAGTGGACGAAAGAGCAAATCCACCAATCCACAATCAACGACGAGGTAATGAAAATTCTTGAATTTTCATTACCTAGTGATATCTTGCATAAGATAGGTAGATACAACGATGCCAAGGAATTGTGGAACAACTTAGCAAAGTTCCATGAGGAGAGCTCAAATTCAAGCCATGAAGAGGAGCTAAGTGAGCCAAGTAGCTCACATCATGGAGGGAGCGAATTGGGAGTTGAGGGCTACTCAACATCCAAGGAAGAAGAGGAGGAGAGTTCCTCTTGTTCAAGTTCGGAGCAAGAAGAAGAGACATCTACCTCCGGAAGGGATGAGGAAGAGAGCTCACACCCATCCCCAAACCTAGGTAACTCAAGCATTTCAATTTCAAATAAGTTACATATAATATGCTTTGAGTGTAGGGAACATGGACATTACAAGAGTAAGTGTCCAAAGAGGGTAAGAAAGACTCCACCGGCGCCAAAGGTCAAGGAAGCCGGAGTCCCGAAACGCAAGGGCAAGGAGCACATCGTGTGCTTCCAATGCAAGCAAAGGGGACACTATAGGAGCCATTGTCCGAGGGGGAGGCAACCTCACAAGGGCAAGAGACCGGGCACAACGATAGGGGGAGCTAAGGCAAATCCTAAGGTAACCTCTAAGGTTCATTATTGCAATTCTAATAAAACTCATGCTAGTAGTTTTGTTGCAATTGTTAATAATGATAAGCATGTTAACTTTAGGAACCAATACATGTGCTTAGGAGCTAAACATGTTAGCCTAGGTAAGGATAACACTAGAAATACCAACCCTAGGATTAACGCTTCTAAAGTTAAGGAAAACCTAGGTAGAAATCCCAAGAAGACTAGACATATGCCTAGGAATATCTCAAGAGAAAATGACAAATTAAAACTTGAGGTATTAGAGAGGGAAAATCAAGTCTTGAGGTCAAGACTTGATAATTTGGAAAAGGCTCTTAAAAACATAGAGAAGTCATCTCTAGGGTTTAAGGGTCAAAAACCAATGTCCAAGGACAAGAAAGGTTTAGGTCACAAACCTAAGTCCCAATTGGTCAAGCCCACTTATCATAATGTTCCATTCGATTATGGAACAAAACCTAAGGCTAGGAAGACCATTACCAAGGTCACAAGGGGAGTCACCCCTATAGTTGACCTTGATGAGATCCAAATGACCAAGGCTTTAAAGCCTAAGAGGGTCATTAGGAGGGTTGCTAGGGAAGTTATCCCTAGTGAATATTTAGTGAACCCAATGAGCTCTAATAGGTATTGGGTTCCTAGGAGCATCTTCTCTACCCCATAAATGGGTTAGAGAGTGTCAACTCCAATAAGAAGGGTAGTTAACCCAACTTTGAGGAAATTGACACTCAAGGAGTATTTTCAAGGTTTTGAGAACTTTTGAAAATGAAATGGAATTATCATTTACTCCTTTGAAGAGCTAAATGTGCCTAATGGTGGAAATATCATTTTTAATCTTAAGTGGCACAATTTGAGAAAACCTAGAGAAATACCATAATTGGGATTTTGGTTTTCTCTTAGGGATATATGGGCAATCTAGGGTTAGATTTTAAGTTAGCTAAGGCTAAGGATACTTAGATAGGGATTTAGGTATTTTATTTGTGCTAACTTGCCATGATTGGTTGCCATATGCCATGCCATGACATCATATTCATTTTATTATCATTTGATATGTCATGATAATGCTTAGGTTATCTATGTGTCATGTGTTAGTTTAGTTTCAAACTTTATGCCATGACATCATGACATTGGCACATGTTTTTACTTATGATATCATTATATGCCATGTCATCATCTCTTGCATTATAATCAATGAAATTGATTTAAGGACAAACATATAATTTGATATTGAGATCAAATTGATGTTTAGAAAATGCATGAGAACTTAGCCTAAGTTGACCTTAACCCATATCTCACATCAAATTGACTTGAATGTGGTTTGATACACCTTAGATGTGTGTGAGATATTAGGATCATGAGTTAGGATCAAGGTGCATAGTTTTTGTACCTAGATGAGCCTAATTCAAGAAAAGGAGGATCATAGGGAAAGCTTGTGTACAAGTCATGTACATTTAGCTCTAAGATTATGGTCCTAAATTCAAATGGTTTTAAAATCATTTTGAAATTGATTTGGAAAACCTTGATGAAGTCATCTTAGTGATTGCTTTCATCATTGAACATTGTGATACAAAGTTGAGTTAACTTTGAACTATTTCAAAGTTTTCGAATTTTGTATCAAGATTTGAAAATGGAAGTTATTTTCATAGAAAACTATTTTTCCTTGATAGTATATGTTATGAGGAGTGTATCCTCAAAGTTTCATAATTTTTGAAATTTTCTGGAATTGTTTATGGGTTTCTGAATTTCGGGTAAAAATTCAGGAATTCTGATAAGGGATCTTGGATCGGTCACTGGACCGATCCAGAAAGGAGTGGATCGGTCACTGGACCGATCCAGGGAAGTGTGGATCGGTCCGGAGACCGATCCAGTAAGAGGCAGTCCGATCCCAGTGAATGTGGATCGGTCTGGGGACCGATCCAATGGGATCCTGATCGGTCTGGTGACCGATCAGGGCGTGCCAAAAGCTGAATTTCAACTGTATATCTGAAATTCCGGCTGTGAAAGTTTGTGGTTTAGGTTTCTAAGGGTTTGAAACTCTCCAAGACATTGTTGGTGCAATGGTCAAGGGGGAGTTGACTTTTAGGAGGAGTTTTTACTCCTTAAGACTTTTGAGGATTAGTGATATGGGGTTATCACTAAGTTGATTGTTGAGTTTAGTATCAAGGGGGAAATTAAGAGTTTCAATGAAAGGTATGGGACTTTCATTAGGAAGAAACTCTTGACCTTGATACTCTCCTTTTTCTTTTTGATGTGTGTCAAAAAGGGGAGAGTGTTCATTGGAGAATTATTGGAGAACCCAAGTTAGGTTATCGGGTTAACCTAAGCTAGGGGAAGAATGTCAAGGAATGTTCAAGGTAGAACATTGGAATTCTTTTTGATGTGTGTCAAAAAGGGGGAGAATTATTGGAGAAACCTAAGTTAGGTTATCGGGTTAACCTAACTTGATTATGAGTTTTGTCAAACATCAAAAAGGGGGAGATTGTTGGTGCAACCTTAGGTCAAGGTTGACCTGGTTGACCCGACTCGAGTTGACGTGACTCGAGTTGTATTTTGATGTTTGACTTGGGAAAATTATCGGTGCAACCTTAGGTCAAGGTTGACCTAGTTGTGTTGCATGTTGATGTTTGACACTCGTGAGAGAGTTCTATTCTTGATGTGGGACAAGAATAGATGTTTGGGAGATTATTGGTGCAACCGTAGGTCAAAGTTGACTGGTTGACCTGATTTAGGAAAAGTCCAAGTATGAAGACTTGGCACGGAAAAGCAGGGAGCTTGGCACGTGAAAAGTCAAGTATGGAGACTTGGCACGGGAAAGTCAAACAGGGAGTTTGGCACGGGAAAAGTCACGTGAGTGAAGCCAGGCGGTGGAAATCCGGTGAGTGAATCCGGTGAAAATCCTAGTGAGTGAAGCTAGGTGAAGGTGAAAGTCCCGGTAAGTGAAGCCAGGCATTCGGGAAAATCACAGTGAGTGAAGCTAGGTGAATGGGAAAGTCCTAACTGGGATGTTAGGCGGTGTGGAAAGTCTGGTGAGTGAAGCAGGCGGTGGGAAAGTCACTGTAAGTGAAGCAAGGCGGTGAGAAAGTCCTAACTAGGATGTTAGGCGGTGTGGAAATCTGGTGAGTGAAGCCGGTGAAAGTCACGTGAGTGAAGCCAGGCAGGAAAATCCAGATGGATCGGGGATGATCGGACTTGGTGTTGGAAAGTCCAAGTAGGTCGAAGGAATTGAGGGACACTTGGCGAGGAGTTCTAGCAGTCAAGGGTGACGGATGCTAGGGATGAAGTACCAATAGGTCAAGGTTGACGGATATTGGTTTGGAAGTCTTGGGACTTGGTTTGGGCAAAACCAAGCTGGATCGGTCACCGACACGATCCGGTGATACTGCTTGCTCGATCGGTGCGGTGACCGATCGGATACAACAAGCTCTGTTCGTTCTTGATCGGTGGCCGATCGGCAACAGAGGCGAAAAGAAAGGCAGGCTGATCGGTCCACGGACCGATCGGGCCCTGATCGATGGGGGACCGATCAGGAGACGATGTCGCGAAGCACGGCGGAGTTGGGATCGATGCGTGGACCGATCGGATGTCTGATCGGTCCGCACGATCGATCGCCTGCGAAGGTTACGCGGTTGTCGATGCGTCGGGACCGATCGGCCCTGATCGGTCCGTAGACCGATCGAGTTCTAGACCGCGGCTAGTTTCTTCATTTCTTCTTCGCGGTATAAAGGGGTGAGGGCTTCTCAGGGGTTTGCTTCTTCTTCGGGAGTTTTCTTCTTGCTGCTTCATTCTTCTTCGAGCTTTGTTGAGCTCGTTGGGTGCTAAAGCTTCGCGTGAGCTTCTTCCTGTTGCTGGTTTTCTAGCTAGGCTTGGATCCGAGAAGCTGCTGCTTCCCCAGGGTTCCTGCTGACTTCAAGAAGGCAAGCAAGTGTAGTTTACATTTCTGTTCTTGTTTTCTTGTTCCTATTTGTACTCCTATTGCTGTTGCAAATATTGTGGCGAGGTTTCTCCACCCACAAGGAGTATATTGTATTAGCCGGTTCTCCGGGGACTCATCCACCGACGGATTGATAGGGCTCGTCCACCTTACGGACACGCCGAGGAGTAGGAGTATCATCTCCGAACCTCGTACATCGCTGTGTTAAGGTTTGATTTTCTTCTCCTTTCGTTTCTATTTGTATTTCCGCTGCACTAACCTAATCGTAGGAAGAAACGCGATCGATTTGGGGCGGCTATTCACACCCCCCCTCTCTAGCCGAGTACGAAAGATCCCAACACCGGGCGCCCGGAGCCCTAAGGTCAACATAAGTTGACTTTTCGACTCCGGTTCAGCTCGTCTCGATCCAGCTCATCTCGATCCGGGTCTGTTCACTCCGGCTCCGTTTGCTTGGGTGATTTCGGCCTTCCGGAATAGGGCTCACCCGAACCCATGTTCCGACCTTCTCGAGCGTGCTTCCCTCCGGCTTCTCGTCCCTCGGAATTGCCGCGTGTTCCTTCTCGTCCACCAGCGTACTCATCCGCAGTCTTCGTCCCTCAGTCGCACTCCGTGCCAACCTTCGCGCTAGCTGCGTCTCTTGCTCCCCGAGCAATCTTCCGCTCCGGCTTTCGTCCCTCGGAACCACCGCGTGCGCTTCCTTCTCGTCCGCCGGTGTACTCTTCCGCAGCACCTCGTCCCTCGGACGCACCGCGTGCCGTCCTTCTCGCTAGCTGCGTCTTCCGCTCGAGTACCTGTGCTCCTAAGCTCCTGCACACTTAGACACAAGGTTAAATACACACAGGACCTAACTTAACTTGTTGTTCACACCAAAACAACGTTGGGGTTCCAACATCAATCAGCTATTGAACCTCAACTTCAAAATCCTTTATGGCCTCGGTTATTTGATTTTATTTAATTCATTACCACATCTTCTAATGCAGCCAAAATCCAAACTAGGTACTATACCAATATAATATCCAATATAGTTAGCTATAAGCTGACACTATCCTCTAAAACAATTTTAGATTCAAAAGCTACATGATTGTTCCGTTGGGAGAAGGATAAGATGAAGATATTCTTACAAAGAGATGAAGGTGGAATGAAGCGAAAGAGGTACAACATTGAATATGCAACAAATTTTGCAGATGTGATAGCAAAGCGCTCATATCTGTAAAATTTGTTGCATATTCAATGTTGTACCTCTTTTGCTTCGTTCCACCTTCATCTCTTTGTAAGAATATTTTCATCTTATCCTTCTCCCAACAGAACAATCTAGTAGCTTTTGAATCTAAAATTGTTCCAGAGGATAGTGTCAATTTATAACTAACTAAATAGGTTCATCAATTTCCAAGACTTCTAAATCATATGAAGATCCAAGAGCCAGGGCTCGTCCTAGTTTTTCTTCTACAAGAGACTCAAGACCCACAAGACTCTGATTAGGTTTGTATAACTATAACTTACCTTTTTTTATTTATCGCTTATAAAACATGCAAAATATATTTATTCTATTTTGGTATTAATTATAATCTGCTCACCTCTAAAATATGATATTAATTGTATTACATTTTCTCAGGAACAATTCATCAGCATCAGTAGATATCCAAAATATGATCTAGGTATCTTTTTTCGTTGACATGTAAAATTAGTTAAACATTATACTTTTTTAGTGCATTGCTCTCATTTCTTTTCTTGCATATTTAACGAGTGCCATTGTAATAATTTCTAGAGGAAGTCTTTACAGAGTTTTGGAGGGATCATCCTTTTGTAAGTAGTTTTTCCTACTTAGTTTTAATTATTAACCTTTTGTTTGTTTGTGTATTTTTGAAAGATCTAATCATGAATAGTTGAGGCATGCATCATTCTTTTTTAGGTTTCAACATTTCATTATAGTATTACAAAATTATATTTATTATGTTATGATATTTTAATCTACACATTTCTATGATATTTTAGTATGTTTGATCATCATCGTCGTGGTCATCGTCATCGTCATCATCATATGCTCATTTATATCCAGGTATCAAAATTAGCTATATATAAATCACTACAAAAATTTTATCTTATTCATAAATAATCATATTCTATTGCATTTTACTTTCTGCAGGATTTTCTATTGTATGCAGATGTATAATTTGGAGTATTTTCTATCATGATATGTATTTAAATATCTGATTCTATAAATTTGGATTTATATATGGAAATTTGGATAGTTTAGTTTGTTTCTATTATTGTGATTTGTTTAGATTTTATTTGTTTTAGATGATTGTGATTGTTTTTATTTGTATTACTTTGTGTTGTATAGATGTTATAGTTTATTTATGTTTGTATGAATTGTATGAATTATTAGGATATATGAAATGTGTTTGTAGGTGTGAAAGTAATTGTTTGTATGTGTTTGTATGGATGTGATTGTTTGTATGTGTTTGTATATTATATGAAATGTCATCGTCTGTGATGATTTAGTGTATATATGGATTGTAAATAAGGTACAAAAAGAAATATAATTTTTTTCTTGTAATTTTTTTTATTTTATCGACGGAATAAGTATTCCGTTGGCAATTATCGTAATGGATTCCGTCGGTAAACACTGACGGAAACAATGTTTCCGTCGGTAACCATAACTACCGGAAGCACTGTTTTTGGCATGATTTACCGACGGAAATATAAATTCCGTCGGTAATTACCGACGGAATATAAATTCCGTCGGTATATCTGTTTCCGACAAATTATCTTCCGACAACTAATTTTCCGTCGTAATTCCGTCACTAAGCAACAATACCGATGGAATTACGACGGAAAATTCCGTCGGTAAACCAGGTTTTTTTTGTAGTGTTCTAGTACCACCGGTTTAGGCCCAACAATCCTGCTAGGCCGCGTGGGGGTTTGTTCGCCTAAGCCTGCACGATCGTAGCATCTTAGTCTCTCTTTTGTCAACATCAGTGATATCTCATTCGACCTTTATCTGATTCAATTTCCGAACAAGATCATTGTCGAATAAGAATTTTCTAAATGCAGTAGCAATTTTATTTTTAACTGTTAATCAAATTAAATACTATATTTATATATAAAGCTACAGCTGCATGCCTTGCCATTTCTCACTGCACTTAATACCATTCATGGTAATCATCTCCAAACAACTTGTCCAGCTCCAGAGTACTACTTGTCCGGCCCAGCAAATCATCCAACTCCCAATCCCAATCGTCAAGCATTTCATCATACACCTGTGTGCACACCCGCGGCAGATCAAGATCCCCATTGAAGAAGCCCTTCTCAGGGCTCTGATCGTCGACTCTAGCACCGGTACTAGCAGCTACAAGCGATGGAGAAGACGATGACGAAGAGGACGTGATCAGGCGATCAGAGGTCAGCGGCGGCCGAGAGGGCTTTTGAAAAGGGAGACCTTTGCAGGTATGGCGAGCGGTGTATTCCACGGTAAACTTTGATGGATTGGCATGGCCGTCTTCTTGCTGCACCGTCTTCTTGGCCTCGCAGCCTTGCTCCTCTTTGTATGTGCATCTGAAATAGCTCCTGCATGGATGGTTAATTAATTAATTAATTAATTAAGCAGATCTAGCTATTAATTAGTGAGAGTCTAATTCTATAATTGTAAACATATTAATTAGCAGGGATGGACCTAACGGTTCTATCGGTGAAATGGAGGATATCACCTTTTTATTCCGTATAAAAATTATCCCTCTGTATTTGAATTTCTGGATCATGTTAATTAATTAATTACCTCGGATGCTCAGCATTGGTGATAAACTTCTGTCCGTATTTGCGCCACTGGTGACCATCCTCGTAGGGCACCGTCGTCACTACTGCCCATTTATCTTCCTCCTTCCTGCTCTTGACTAATTAGTCGTTGGGTCAATTCCAAATATATAAAATAATTAATCAAATTTATAAACTAATTAATTAATTAATTAAATTGCCTTTTGATCTTTCTTCCATCGGGCTCATGATCTTTTGTGCCCCAAGTAGTAGTAGAGGCAGCAACAGCCTTCCTCTTCTCGCCGGCGAGCCGCTCGCCGGATTGAAGGGCGGCGAGGGCCGACGTGGTGAGCTTCAGTATGTCCTTGATGATGTCGCCGCCCAATCGCGACCAGGTGGAGCCGGCGGGGAACTGAAGCAACACAGCGTGCAGCTGGGTCATCAGTTCATGGGCTCGGTTGATGTCTCGGATCGCCACGCCATGCCCGCACGGCCATGAATCCTCCGGCGCCACCGATGGCTCGGCGGCACGTGCTGCTTGTGGTTTGCTGAACTGCATGATCGATCGATCGATCGGCCACCTCTGCTAGCTTTAAATTATTTTTGGTGAAGGTCCGGAGGAGAGCGTCGCTTTGATACTTATAGCCGGAGTTGGGGTACATGAGCACGTAGTTAGGGAATAAGATTAGGCTGTTGAATATGACGTGATTCTAAGTCGTCACTTGTTGGTGTCAGCTTATCTTTCACATTCATTCCATATACCCTAATTAAACTACGTTTGGTTGGGTATAATGTAATTGATATTACATATTATAATGTAATCGAATTTGTAATATAATGTAATCTTGATTACATTAATACGTTTGGTAATATAATATATGTAATATTTGATTACAAGGATGATTGTATTCTTTTGTTTGGTATCCATTGTTTTTTTATAAGGAATGTAATTCGTATTATTATAAAATGACAAAAATATCCTCCGACTTTTACAGGCAACCGCCACACCTCTTGCGGTCGTTGGCAACCGGCGGCGGCGACAGTCGGCCGATGGCCAACGACCGGTGACGACAGTCAGCGGCGGGCAGTCGACGGGCGACGACTGACTAGGGGTATATTTGATATTTAAATGTTGGTTAAACAGTGATCTCGTAATGTAATAGGATTATATAGTATTTGCTTTGTAATCCAAATTACAAAATTTCACTACCTTTTGTAATCGAGATTATATTACATTACAAGTTTAAAGTTAAACCAATTTGTAATCAAGATTATATTACATTATAAGTTTAAAGTTAAACCAAACAAAATAATCAGCCTTATAATATAATCCTGATTATATTATGATCCTGTCCGAAAGCTGAATCAACGGACGCTGGGCACGTGGCGCTCTCCGAGTCGCTGGCGTAGATCTCCGATGGGTCGTACGAAACTCCGGCGAACCTGCACAGAAGTCGGGCCGAGAAGGGGTTCCCGGCGGCGACCCTCCGACGCTCAAGTCAGGCAAGCGAACAGTGAAGAAGTGGCTCCAGAAATTGTAGAATGCGTACCTCCGACGAAGGGCGAGGACCCTTTATATAGAGCTATGAAGAGGCTCGGGCATATGTACCGAGGTACATACGTGTCCTCTATCCATACCCCGGTGTGGGCTTGTCAGAAGAGCTTACCTGACCCGATACTGCTACAGTTTGAGCACGTCTCTGATGGGACAGTGGATCCTTCTGTCATAGGATTTTGAGTATGGCTTGAACGCAGCACATGCCCGCTGTCAGAAAAAGATGTCCCTTGTCCTTTTACCTTTATTCCCTGCCGGACGTCCGGCCGGCCAGCCTCCGCCGACATCCGGCCGGACATATATGGTGGTTTACTTGGGAGATTCTCAATCATGTGCTTTATGGGGACTGTTAGCAGTAGGCTACATCATGTATTCGCCCGAGCGTGCCATCCGCTCGGCTCTGTGATATTGTCCGATGAGCGCCGGAACCCTGACTTTCGTCAGGGTGCCTTTAACCATCAACTAGACACCGGCCGGCCGGCCGGTCGACCCATCTCTCTCCGGCCGGCCACCAGCCCTTTTGACTCCCACGTGGCGTTGACTCCACAGAACGGGGTCCCCTGCTCTTACCGCCGGATCACTTGCCTCCCCTTCAAGTCTAGTCGAAGGAGGCAATTAGTCCGACTGACTGGACCACGAGTCTAGCCGGGCGGCACCTTCGTGCCCTTATCCTCCGCTCGGCCTACCGCATGGATGGCCTTAAAGATTATTCCACAACAACATCTCTTTAGCCTTCTCGTATTCTACGCCAATCTTCGACATTAAGGTTGAGCATGCGCGCATTAAATGCTTCAAATGGCGGAATGCCACGTGGCACACCGTCGTCATCGTACGGCGGCGGCGGCGTGGTGCTTTGACGGGATCGAGGCGGTTCGAAATGGACGGCGCGATGCGCGCTTTGATTCCCGTGACCTGGATCCAACGGTGGAGGCCGTCCGACCTTTACCCTATAAAGCCTTCGTTTTCTCTTCCGTCGCCTCACTTCTCCTTTCGCGTGCCCCTGGTTGTCTCTCGCATTTTATAGCTCCGGCGATCGTGTCTCCTGTTTCCGGCGATCGTGTCTCCTGTTTCCGGCGATGCCCGGTGTTCTTCCTTCGATCCTCCTTTTTCTTGTAAGGCTCTCCTCCTTTCTTTCTTGTTTCCGGTGCTTTCTTTACATTTCTCTCCCCAGTTTTCGCTCCCGGGTACTGTTCCGGTACCCTCTTCTTGTTTTCATCCCGTCATCTTTTTTGGTTTCATTTGCTCGGACCATGGCTAGTTCTTCTCATCCCGAAGACCAGTCTCTCGGCCCATGGTACACTACCATGCAGTCACGATTCGACCAGCGTGACTTTGATATTCTGACCGATAATTTTGACATCCCCACTGATTTTGAACTTCTTTTATCTGGTCCCTCCGCTCGGCCACACAGGCCGCCGCGCGGAGCTTTCTGTGTCTTCCGCGACCAGTTTACTGCCGGTCTGCGTTTCCCTGTACATCCCTTCATTATAGATGTCTGTAATTTTTTCGGCGTTCTCTATGGTGTAGTTGTTTTGTTCAAGATCCACAACATCCCCCTCCGACCGGAGGTCTTTTTTTATTTCTATTACCCCAAGCAGTCCGAGCCGGGCACCTTCATGTTCCAAGCTCGGCCCGGGCTAGTCTTCTTTAGCAAACTGCCTTCTTCCAATAAACATTGCAAGGAGTATTTTTTCTATATTCGTATGCCCGATCAGGAAAATTTCCGGACCAAGTGGCAGGTCGACCTACCCCCCACTCCTGAGCTGAAGAAGTTCAAGACCCGACCGGAATACCTTCATGCTGCAAATATGCTAGCCGGTCTACGTCTTGACATCAATAAGCTTCTTCACGAAGGAGTGATGTACATCTTCGGCCTGAGTCCAATACGGACTCCTCTTCCGACCGGCTTCGGTAAGAATTTAACTTGGGTGTATGCTTTAATTGCTAACTGATTTCTCTTTTTTCCTTTGCAACGAACATCGTCATGGAGTCGGTAATGGCCGGCATTTTGAAGAGAAAGGCGGCGGCGCTCGAAGCCGCGGCAGCCAAGGAAATGGAAGCGCTTGGTATCCAGCCGGTCGGATCGCATGAAGGAGAAAGCGGGACTCAGGCTGAGTCAGCCGCTCAGGCTTCTCAATAGAACGTGGCCAGCGGAGCCACCCCTAGCGGAGGACCAACTGCCCCTGAGGAAGGTTCCGCTCGGGAGGAGGAACAACCTCTACAAAAGAGACGCCGAGTGGAGACTCCCCTGCGGTCGGCTACCTCCGCGGTCCAACCATCCGAGCGGGTCACTGCGACTGCTCGGGGCAAGGCGCCAGAGGTCGAAGCCATTTCGTCTGACCGGACGCCTTCTGAATGGGACGAGCCGGCTGCTCCAATTGAGGCTACTCCGGTCAGCACCCTTCCACCCGCTCGTCCAGTCAGGCGTTCAACCATCCACTCTCAGTTTTCGGCGCTGGCCTCTGATCCTCTACCGGATGCCGGTCGGACGACCCCAGGTCATGGCCGCACAATACGAGTCACTCTTCATCTTCTAACTGAAGAGCTGCTGCCAGAGGCCGACCAACCGACAGCGCCCGAACATACCATCACCCTGAAGGGGCCACTAGCTGAGATGTGGGCCGACGCTCGGGCATGCGTCGCGCTCATCCCTCTTCGGAATTTGGCCAATAGTCATATGCAGCAGGCCACGGGGGTAAGTTTATTTTCTCCGAGTTTTGTATGCATTCCTTCCGATCGGCCAATAACAACTTCTATCTTTTGTCAGAGATGGGTTGAGGAGATTGCTGTCTCCAACCGCCTGGCCTTAGTAGATGAAGAACTAAGGCAACTGAAGGCGGCGGTTGGTCCGTCCGGCCCTCAAGGCCCTTCATATTCTGAGCTGCGAAAGGAGCTGAAGAAAGCTCAAGATCTGCTGGCGGCCGAGCAGAAGAAGACAGCCGACCAGGCTCACCATCTGGCTGAGTTCGAGCGGCAAGTCAAGTCGCTCGACCAAAAATTTACCCTGGCCACCACTCGGAAGAACACGGCCATCTCCGACTTGGAGAAGAAGAACGTGGAGGCTCGGGGCCTGGAGCTGAAGGTGAAGGATTTGATGGAGCAGCTCGATAGAGAGAAAGCGGGCCGATCGGCCGACGCGGAAAAGCTTCAAAATCTGAATGAGGCCCTTACTGCCTTCCAGGCAGCTCTCAAAGAATATCAAGAGGCCGAGCCGAGTCGAGTCGCTGCCCTAAGACAGAGCTACATCCGCTTGCCCGAATTCTCGGAGAAAGTCTGCGAGCGGATGTACACGGCCTTCGACCTGGCTATGACTGCCACCACCACGTATCTGAAGTCAAAGGGGCATCTTCTCGAGTCCGCTGTCATTCCGGCCGCAGATCAAGCGGCTCTTCTCAACAACATCCCCATGACGCTTTATGAATATTTAGAGTAGGAGTCTACATGTAATTAGGCCACTCGGCCAAAAGATGCTCCTTTTTGTACTTAGGCCATTCGGCCTGACGGTTTATTTTCAATGCAATGCTTTCCTTCCTTTTACTTTGTCCTTCTGCCAGCCAATGGGTGTGTTGTCCACTCGCCTATTATCACATTTCTAGTATTTGAAAGGGATTTTTACGAAGTATTTAGCGTGATCCTTCCGCTCAGCCAAATATGTAATATTCCGAATACGTAACATTTCGTTCTGATAGTAGAGATCGCTCGTTAGATACCTATGAAGTACCTTTGGGTATCGGGCCGAGCGGAACGTAGAGAAGTTTAAACGATATTGGCGGCAAGTTTTTTGGACATTTACAGCACCTTTTGTTGGCCTCTCCTGCTCGGAAGGTTTATAGACGCCGGCTCGTCTCTTGATTTTTAACGTCGGAGCTCGACGGTCTTCCGCTCGGAAGGTTTATAGACGCCGGCTCGTCTCTCGATTTTTAACGTCGGAGCTCGACGGTCTTTCGCTCGGAAGGTTTATAGATGTCGGCTCGTCTCTCGATTTTTAACGTCGGAGCTCGACGGTCTTCCGCTCGGAAGGTTTATAGACGTCGGCTCGTCTCTCGATATTTAACGTCGGAGCTCGACGGTCTTCCGCTCGGAAGGTTTATAGACGCCGGCTCGTCTCTCGATTTTTAACGTCGGAGCTCGACGGTCTTCCGCTCGGAAGGTTTATAGACGCTCGATTTTTAACGTCGGAGCTCGACGGTCTTCCGCTCGGAAGGTTTATAGACGCCGGCTCGTCTCTCGATATTTAACGTCGGAGCTCGACGGTCTTCCGCTCGGAAGGTTTATAGACGCCGGCTCGTCTCTCGATATTTAACGTCGGAGCTCGACGGTCTTCCGCTCGGCCGGAGGAGCCCGCTCGGTTGTGGTTTCTTTTTTCCGGGCCGCTTGGGCTTCCTCCACGTTGATGTATTCGTTGGCCCGATGTAGCATGTGGTCATAGTCTCGGGGCGGCTTCCGAATGAGTGAGTGGAAGAAATCCCCATCCACGAGGCCTTGTGTGAAGACATTCATCATGGTCTCCGAGGTGACCGTTGGAATGTCCATGGCCACTCTGTTGAACCGCTGGATGTAGGCTCGGAGTGATTCGCGGGCTTCCTGTTTGATGGCAAACAGACTAACACTGATTTTTTGATAGCGCCGACTGCTTGCGAAGTGGTGGAGGAAAGCCATATGGAAGTCTTTAAAGTTTGTAATGGATCCGTCCGGCAGCCTCCGAAACCACCGTTGAGCCGATCCAGAGAGGGTGGTCAGAAAAACTCGACACTTCACCCCATCTGTATATTGGTGAAGGGTAGCCGTATTGTCGAATTTACCCAAGTGATCGTCCGGGTCGGTGGTTCCATTGTATTCACCGATCGCCGGGGGCACATAATGCTTTGGCAGAGGGTCCTTCAAGATGGCCTCTGAGAACTGACGATTGACCTATTCGGGCGATGCGTCCGCTCGGGGGGCCTTCCCTTTTCTGCTATCTCGTCTTGGCATTTCATCTGAAGATGACCCCCGATCCCGATTAGTTGCTGCGGCTTCAAGAGTGCGGAATAGGGCCCGATGGAATGCAACGGTGGCCTGAGGTGCTTCCGCTCGGCCGCCTGATGCTGATGTTGCTTGTTGCTTTGCCCGTTCGGCTTGTGACTTTTGTCTCTGTTCCATAAGCTTGGCGGCTCTTGTCTCGATCAAAGCGTCGAGCTCCTCTGTGGAGAGCATCACATAGTGCTGTCGTCCAGCTTCGTCCATTGCTTCCGATCGGATGCAGGAGCGTTCCCACAGACGGCGCCAAATTGATCCTGTCCGAAAGCTGAATCAACGGACGCTGGGCACGTGGCGCTCTCCGAGTCGCTGGCGTAGATCTCCGATGGGTCGTACGAAACTCCGGCGAACCTGCACAGAAGTCGGGCCGGGAAGGGGTTCCCGGCGGCGACCCTCCGACACTCAAGTCAGGCAAGCGAACAGTGAAGAAGTGACTCCAGAAATTGTAGAATGCGTACCTCCGACGAAGGACGAGGACCCTTTATATAGAGCTATGAAGAGGCTCGGGCACATGTACCGAGGTGCATACGTGTCCTCTATCCATACCCCAGTGTGGACTTGTCAGAAGAGCTTACCTGACCCCATACTGCTACAGTTTGAGCACGTATCTGATGGGACAGCGGATCCTTCTGTCATAGGATTTTGAGTATGGCCTGAACGCAGCACATGGCCGCTGTCAGAAAAAGATATCCCTTGTCCTTTTGCCTTTATTCTCTGCCGGACGTCCGGCCGGCCAGCCTCCGCCGACATCCGGCCAGACATATATGATGGTTTACTTGGGAAATTCTCAATCATGTGCTTTATGGGGACTGTTAGCAGTAGGCTACCTCATGTATTCGGCCGAGCGTGCCATCCGCTCGGCTCTGTGATATTGTCCGATGAGCGCCGGAACTCTGACTTTCACCAGGGTGCCTTTAACCATCAACTAGACACCGGCCGGCCGGTAGACCCATCTCTCTCCGGCCGGCCACCTGCCCTTTTGACTCCCACGTGACGTTGACTCCACAGAACGGAGTCCTCTGCTCTTACCACCGGATTACATTACAAGGCAGATTACATCCTACTAAATATATAAATGTATTACTTAATTGTATGAATAAAATAAATCTACATTGTAGCTACTAGATACAATATGGATGTCGGTAAATAAGAAAAACTCGTATGTGTTATTGAACCAGTCAAATCCATCCAACTAATTTAGTATTTAATACATGAATTGAGAGATCGATAACAATATCAAACCGTGTATTTAATGATAGCTATATAAAAATTGATGGAATGAGGCGTTCTTTTAATAAAAATATAATAAAAGAGAGATACCAATGATCATGTGAGTCTAGTCATATATAATATATGGAAGTATTTAGCTAGGAAGAATCTGTGGTCAGATATGTCGGCGAAATGAATTCTGTGCTTATACTTTGTCTCTAATGAAACAAATTAAAGAAAGCTCGCTGGGCAAGTAAAAGGAGATCCAATTTGGGAGGTAAAGATTGAATTGAACTGGCCGACTAGCAACAACTTGCAAACAATTTGCATCCGATGGAATAAATTCCAGTCTCTGGCTTCGGAACTAGCTTTAGCCGTTAACATAAATGCCAACAAACAAGAAGAAGATTGGAGCATAGAGACAAGGTATGAATCCTTGCATAGAATTATGCACAGAAGAAGAATAAGCTACTTTGAATAAGGCGCAAGACTCCGCCTGCATAGACGTCAAGAATTGACATCTACCTTCTAACAAATGTTACACCCATATATGAGGCCATGACCATGATGGACAACGCTATCTCTGTCAAGATGGACAATTGTAATGGCCGAACGGGACAGTCAGTGCCTGACCGATGGGAGACATGTCCGAGCGGACCACCTGTCCAACTCGGGATAATATGATAAGATAATCAGATGCTAAATGTGGAGCAACAAGATGCCAAGGAGATCGGAGAGCTTGTCCGAACGGGAGGCGTACGCTACTACACAGTCACCACAGGGAAGAGTAATTGAGGTCAACAGAGCGGAAGTGTTCCGGCGAGCGGCTACCCCGCTCGGCCAAATAACAGGACTATTGTCGTATCCATCAATATCCTTCTGGGAGATAGTGTCGCTGACACTAGGAATGGACAACAAACGGATCGTACGACGGAAGCTTCTACTGTCTTGTTAGGGATATGCATGCCCTGTTAAAGTATGATGTCAGATGTGCTTCCCTGATAGGTCTCTTCATAAGACATATTGGATAATGTATCCATGCTTCAAGGAGTGTGCATGTCGCACACCAGGACTCTATATAAAAGGGGGTCCATCACAGTGGAGATACGTATTATTCACTATTTGTTGCTCTATTTTCTTCCGTTATTCCGATGACTGACTTGAGTATCGAAGAACTAATGCTAGGACCTCTTCCCTAATTCGACATTAACATTAGTTATTTTACAAAATAGAACAAAGTTTATAAAATCATCGCATCCTCAACTTTTCATCCTCCTACTTTCGAACATTCGAACATGATCAATCGTCTTCCTCCTTTGTTTTCGAGGAAGTAAATTCTTCTTCAGCCACATGTACCCCATTAATAACCTTCTGGATATGTTTAGGGTCAACAATATCAGGTCCGATAGTTTTGGATGTCCCATTCACTTATTTTGTGAGTCTTCTTGTCACGCCTCCAGAGGAGTCTTTGCCAGAAGAAATTTCGGCAACATCTCCCCTGTACGGGTGACAATCTGAAGCATTACTACATACAAAATATACATCAGCCACACTCGGCTGGAATATATATACCATAGAAAATGGAAACAATACAACCACGCAGTTTAATACACTCAGCCTACTCAACTGGACAAAAGATAAAATAAGTACAGCGGAAAGAAAACGAAGAGAAAACCCACAAATTGCAAAGTTATCAAAACATCACAAATACCAAGTCCACACAACAAGTATCAAAACATAGTTCTCACAACACCAAATCCAACGAATACGAAATGCAAGTAAAGAGAAACAGAACCAAAATCAGTTTTTGAATATGACGCGGGACCCAGGACTGGCAGCCGGCATCCCTCCAAGCATCTATGACTCATCTATCTGTTACCTGGCGAAAGAAAACCATTTTACGGGGTGGTGAGTATTGGAACTCAGCGGGTAAGGAAAGAGATAGTGCATAAACATAATCAACCAATAAAGAATACCCAAAAGGAATACAGTCTCATAAGAGAATAGCAGATACAAAAAATAAAACCATGATAAAGGTCCATACCTGGAACGATATCCTAGGCTAGATATAGAAAGTCAAAAATGATACTAATCTGCTACAGTACTGCTCATAACTACAGAGGTAATGAGTAAGGTATATAAACATTTCCAATTACTAAATCAAGGTTTAACCACCTACAACACGAGCATATCTTAACATAAGACTGCATATCAGCATAAGTGAACAACAGCAAGAAGCAACGACAACATAAATATACCACAACAGCATAAGTAAGCAATAACAACATAAGTAAACAGTAGCAGCCAAAGCAGGCATAATAACAGCGTATGCACGGGTGGTCACCCCGCCCACCTCTCTGCACCATGACCCCTGTATGATCGAGAGGCCGGATCAATGACAACTGTACCACCCAAAGGCCGCCACTCCCGCGAGTGACCGGATGGACAGGTGTTGAGTAGCTAACTAGCTACACAGCGAAGGGGGTCCCTGCTGCTCGCAACTCCAGCTACCACCAACTGCAAGTGGCCGAGTGCGGCACGACAGGACAAGCGACATCAACTCCAGCTACCACTCTCTCGAGTGGCCGAGGATGCGGCATGCATGCAATGACATGATGCAAACAACGCAACAGTCATCATATATATATGCTACATGAAGCCAGCATGCTCAATATCGTACATAAATAAGCAACAGTCAAAACATACAAACATGGTATCTAGTATCTGCTACCGATCATGGACAACAAAAGAGACTGCATAGATGTGGAGACGAATTTCTCAAAGATTGCGTAGAAGTATCAAGCGCAGGAAAATAAGAGTGGAGTTAAGGTAAAAACAGTCCTTATCCAAAAATAATTCATGCACTAAGGTCAAAGTACTAAAAGAAAACAAAGCAAGAAGTACCCGCCTTTATATGCAGATCGTGTCAACCGTCTTCAATCAACGTCCTGCAAATCACGTGATGTACAATTTAGCTAATTTCATAATGACACTAGCTAAACTGAAACCCAACTTAATTAGGGAAAAATCCTAATCCAATTATGAACCTTGATTCACCCAAATCTATCAAAATTCCCAACTACCTTTTAAGAGTCAATACCAAGAGCAGCTTCAAACTCGACTCAAAATATCCCAAATCCATTCACCAAATCAGTCTGACATTTAATGAGTACAAAAAGGATAAAAGCTAGAAGTAATGCAAGCCCAAGTTCTTAATTCCAAAAATTCCAGATCTCAATTAGCTCCTCATCCTTACTCAATCCTGTAGAATTCCTACTGCACTACCCAATATTTCAAACCACCAAAAAGCCAAAACACAAACCCATTCAATCACAAAGTTTGCAGCGGAATAAAAAAAAAACCAAGGTCAACATCAAATCAACCTCTGTATCAACCATCCAATCTTGTTATCCCAACATTCACGGAGATCACAAAACCACCAAGGAAACACACTAAGATCCATCGAATTACAGCATTGTATTGAAATCCATAAACTATATCCCAATTTCACTAGAAATTTGATACTATCACAATGGTGCAGGAATCAAAATACACAGCCTACTTGGGTCTATTCCAGAATTTGAACCCAACTTCGCAAAACAGCCACAACAGCTCAGGAAAAATTCAAATGCATGAAAACACACTAATCATACAAACTGCTGAACACCATCAACCAGACATTGGAGTAGCATTTGAAACTCGGAACTACATCAAGCTAAAATCATGCCAATTCCACAACAAATTTTGGGAAACAAAAGCCTAGACTGCAACCAACCCCAAAATCTGATACTGGAATCCAAATCGCGCCGCAAGAACCAGCAAGAGCAACATGAAGACCTTGAATCACATCTCAACCCACCCAAACAATCATCCCAATCGGCATATCCCACTTCTCCTAAGCATCTAGCCCTTACCTCATGGAAATCATACTAACCTAAAGGTGTACTTGCTAGCAAGCTCTCGTCGTGGCCGGAGGTGGCAGTAGATCGGGCGGCTGGCGCTAGGGCAATGAGAAGAGGTCGTCGCATGTGCTTCTCGCATGCAAGGAAGGGAGGAGACCGGCGACTGGGACTCGTCTCGGGTGCTAGCATGAGGAGAGGGCGTCGGCGTCCGGGGAAGCTCATCCACAGGAGAGATCGTCGGCTGGTACCCGTGTGAGGGAAAGGAGGGCTCGGCGACACAATCTCGTGCTGAGATCAGAAGGTGATTTGGTGAGGAAATCACGCGAGAGAGAGGGCTCGGGGAGGAGGAAATCGGCGGGTTTGGGAGCTAGGGCACGAGGCAATTCCAACTTATAACTTAGGGGCTTTCCAATTAAACCCTAGATTAATTTTTCAATCAACTCCCGCCTCCGGGTATTCTAAACAGGCTTTAACTAACTTAACCGATTCACCCCTCTTAAACTCGTCATATGGACTCCGATTAAATCTAGAAAAATTTCCAAAAATTCCTAAAAATTTCGTTAAAATTATTTCTCAAATAATCTTATTTTTAATTATTATTTATTATCGTATTTTACACTTCTGGTACTAAGGGCCAGCTAAACTAAGTCTTCCTTCCTGTGATCATGAGTTGTAGCTATCAGCAATGATGTGGTCCAGCTGATCCTTCCAGAATATATAATTAATTTCACCTGTCTCTTAATTTTCTTACCATTTTTGTTCAAAACACAATCGACCACCGTTAAAATTATCATTTTACCCGTCTGAATTTTAAGTTTAATATACGCAGGAGCTATTTTTGCAAATAAATTTTTTTTAAAAAAAAAAATATTGTAAACTTATCAAAACTACTAAAGAGACATTTAAAAATAATGATACGGGATATTACATGCGGACCCCGGAGTGATGTAGCGGTTAAAGTTAAGAAGACATGATAGTCAAAATCAAGGAGAAGTAACAGTTAACGTGTCACTCTCGACAGGACCTTTACTCCTCACCTAGTGCTAGGACCCCAATCCAAGGACGATCGACCCATGAGCGGGCCGGACCAAAGAGACCTATTGTTCCACTCCGGGGCCAATTAACACACCCAGTATATACTTGATCATCTAAGGAGCCACTCGCGTTTGAGACAAGACCGACCTACCATAAGACTGGCCTGACAAATGTTCGGCCGAGATGTATCTAATGGACCCATCCTTCCACTCTCGGAGTACGACGCAATATATGGCTGGACAACCCAATAGTCGATCAGTCAAACAGAAAGGCCTTCAATGCTCAGGCATTCGTACTCCTTTATGTAGATGACTAGTTATAATTCTAATCAAATTTACAGAGCTCAGTTCCCCATTCTTTAGAGGCGAATATCATTGCATATGGTCGGTCGATTATAGAATCATCCAGACCTAGGGGACTTGGTTCTCTATTACTGCATAATTAGATCTCTAGTGTCACACGACATATATCCAGGTAGCCCTAAAAGATGAATGTCCTTATAGGACTCAACATATTTCTTATATATCAACCTGCGACAATAATATACAATCGGTCAGCTATGTTGGGACCAAGGGGAGCTAGAGGGAGGTGAATAACTCATATCGCTTCGTCGATAATGATTTACAATAGAAAACACCAAGTGATGCTCCACCAATGCAAACACTAGGGTTTACTTGGTATCTACCTTAAGATGAGGTGACTAATCCAAGGATCCATACTCAAGTACACTTTCCACTATGAAAATAATTCCTTCTCAAAATAATCCGTAGATGGAGAAATCTCGTGCAACTCAATAACAAAGATACAACTCGAAGCAAGAAGTAAATACAAGAATACAAATGAGAACCTCTTCTTACTTGATCTCTTGTTAATGAAGATGCCTCTGGACCAGTTGGAAAGTGCAACAACACTTGTCTTCCAAGCTCGAAGTCTGGCTAGCAGTAGTGGAGAGGAATCATGTATGCATCGTTACATTTGAACCTCACTAACGACTTTATTTTTCACTATCTAGGGCTCTCAATCGATTGGACTTACTTTCAATCTATTGTCATGTCAAATCTAGACGATCTCAATCGTCCAAAGCTCACAACCTGTGCAAACGATCATAATTCAATCGATTGGAGCAACTGGATCGATCCAAAGTGTCTCTGTGCTCTCACGGAAGACCCCGAAATCGATTGGCCAATTAATTCCACCTGCCTCGTGCCATCTCGAGAAAACCATCTCTAATCGATCCAATGATCGATTGGAGTAGCCCAATCGATCTACTAATTAATTGGAAAGTCTTCTGTGCTCACACAATTTCTTCTCAATCGTTCGCTTGATCGATTGGGAGAAAAGTCCAAGTGGGTCAAAAGATTGGCTGGACACTTGGCGAAGAAGTTCCAGCAGGTCAAGGTTGACCGGATGGGCATAAAAAGTTCCAACAGGTCACGGTTAACTAGATGTTGGGTTTGGGAACCTTGGACTTGAATTAAGCAAGTCAAAGGAAGGTTAATCGATTGAACCATAATCTAATCGATCAACCGATCAATTGGAAATGTGCTGCGAGTGAAGGCTGGCCAAATCGATCGCTGGATCGATTGGGAAGCAATGTCGCGAGCACAGAAGGGTCCCTAATCGATCGGTCAATCGATTGGGGGCTGGATATCTCGTGCGACGCGATGTGAGGAACGCTGAATCGATTGGGCGATCGATTCATGCCTTTTCTAACAGAGCACAGAGGTACTCTGAATCGATCGATCGATCAATTAAAGTCTCTCCAATCGATTGGGATATAACCGTTGCGAAGGAAGCACACAAAAGCCTTCTTCCTCACAGCGTTTTGGTAGCTTTTACTCCACTCCTTGCGATCATCTTTCACATATTTACACTAGTTCTTGAAAGTGTCTTGGAGTCAAGTGCTACTACACTTCCAAGGTCAAGAGACATTCTAAACAAGAAGGAGAAGCAAGCTAGGGTTTCTTCATTGTAAATCTTGTAAGATTTAATAGTGTATTAGTTTGTATTTATTTCTTCTTGTATTGTCTGTGTGAGAGTTTGTACAAGACTTCTCCGCCTTTGGTAGTTATCGAAAAGGAGTATTTTTATAGTGGATGAGTGAGTGAGGGTTAGATCCTTGGATTAGTCACATCTTCTTGAGGTGGATACCAAGTAATTCCTTGTGTTAGCATTGTGAGTCTTGTTTCTTGTTTATTCCGCTGCAAATCATCATCACGAAGCAAGACAACAAGCGCGACAAGTTATTCACCCCACTTTAGCTACAAATTGATCCTAGCATTTGTATCATTATTTAAAACTAAAATTATGCATGGATATACTATGATTAATAAAATCATTTCTCCTAGCATGCATGAGAAAATGACAATTTGAATTACAATTCAAATTAGGGTATACCTCTCTTACCCTTGAAGCTCCCCCTTGACTTGAGATTTTCTTCTTCTCCCATTTCTTCAAATGTGCTAACTTTTTGATCTCCCTCTTCTTAGGAAATTTTGTGTGGTAGTGTCCCTTCTGTTGGTGCAATATCCCTTAGGTCAAGGTTGACCTGGTTGACCAAGCTTGAGTATTGGTTTGAGTTTCGATGTTTGACAATACATGTAAACACATGGACAATGCAGATGCAGTTGCTCATGTGGGGAGATTCTGATCAGGGACTGATCAGTGTGGATGAAGAAGAGTCAAGTAGGTCAAGAGTGACCGGATACCTGACTGGGAAGTCCTAACTGGAAGGTTAGGCAGAGGAGGAAGTCCTAGTGAGTGAAGCTAGGCAGGAGGAAAATCCTGGTGAGTGAAGCCAGGTGAAAGACCTAGTGAGTGAAGCTAGGCAATTGGGAAAATCCTGGTGAGTGAAGCCAGGTGAAAGACCTAGTGAGTGAAGCTAGGCAATTGGAAAGTCTTGGTGAGTGAAGCCAGGCAGAAGGAAGTCCTAGTGAGTGAAGCTAGGCAGAAGGAAAATCCTGGTGAGTGAAGCCAGGTGAAAGACCTAGTGAGTGGAGCTAGGCAATTGGAAAAGTCCTGGTGAGTGAAGCCAGGCGAGGGAAAATCCAGATAGATCAAGGATGATCGGACATCTGGTGTTGGGAAGTCCAAGTAGGTCAAAGGATTGACTGGATACTTGGCATGAGGAAATCCAGATGGGTCAAGGTTGACCAGACATCTGGTGGAAGTCCAAGTAGGTCAAGGGAGTGACCGGATACTTGGCACGAAGAGATAAGTCCAAGTGGGTCAAAGGGATTGACCGGACACTTGGTGGGGAGTCCTAGCAGGTCAAGGGAGTGACCAGATGCTAGGCATGATATACCAATAGGTAAAGGTTGACCGAATATTGGTTTAAGAGGCTTGGGACTTGGTTTTGGGCAAAAACCAAGAGCTGGATCGATCAGTGGATCGATCCAGGAGCTGGATCGATCAGTAGATCGATCCAGGCCTTTCCCAGCAAACAGAAAGCCTCTGGATCGATCAATGGATCGATCCAGGCTTTTCCCAGCGCACAGAAAGCCTCTGGATCGATCAGTGGATCGATCCAGGCTTTTCCTAGCGCACAGAAAGCCTCTGGATTGATCAGTGGATCGATCCAGAGGTCCCAATCGATCAGTGGATCGATGCACTGATCGATTGGGACGCTGCTGCTTCGCGCGATAAGCGCTGGATCGATCCGTGGATCGATCCAGGCGTTTTTCCAGAGCACAGAGGCACTCTGGATCGATCCGTGGATCGATCCAAAGCCTCCCCGATCGATTGGGAGTTTTCGAATCTATCGGGATCCGACCGTTGCGTCGTATTTGAGCTGCAGGCGGGCGTCTCCTTCGGTAGAGATCTTCACCGATTCATCTCAGAGCTCATACGAATCTTCACCAGCAACTCCATAGCTCTCTCCAAGCTCTCAACACCAGTTCTTGAAGGATCTTGGAGACACGTCCAAGTCAAGAGGCGAAGGAAGGAAGCTAGAGTTAGGGTTTATGCACTCATTGTAAGCTTGTAAGCTTGTATTTCATTACCTTTCCCTTCTTCTTGTATTGAGAGTCTTGTAGGGCTTCTCCGCCTTTGGTAGTTACCATAAAGGAGGGTTTTATTAGTGGAGGGTGCGTGAGTAGGTGTGGATCCTTGGACTAGTCACCTCTTGTGAAGTGGATACCAAGTAAACCAACCTTATTAGCATTGTGTGGTTTGTTTCTTGTATTTCCGCTGCGCATCTTTGAAGAAACAAGCAACGACGAGCACCTAGCACGCGACGAGCTATTCACCCCCCCTCTAGCTACTTTTCGGTCCCAACAAGTGGTATCAGAGCAAGGCCGCTCTTCACCGAAATCATCGCCGGAAGGGTCAAGCATAACAAGAAGAGTTAGAGGGTGAAGAAGTTGAAGCAAAAGTGCCAAAGTTGAAGAAACTCAAAAGCTCAACTTCTACAATGGAATTCCGAGATGGGCTCGGATTCGACACAAGGGTGGCTCCACCATACACTTCCACGAGCTTCGATTCTTGGAAATCAAGAATCGAAAATTTTCCTATGATGGAGATAGAGCAATGGTTTGCTCTTATGGAAGGCTTCAAGACTCCAACAAACTCAAAGGGCAAAGTTCTCAAAAGGAGCAAGTGGAGCCAAGAGCAAGTCCAAAGGTGCGAGGCCAATGACAAAGTGACCAAGCTTTTAGTCAATCTATTGCCAAGCACCATCCTTTGCAAAATTAGAGAATTTGAAGATGCAAAGGAGTTATGGAGTAAATTGGCCAAGCTTCATGAAGAGATCCCCTCCACTGTACAAGAGCAAGAAGAATCCAGAGAGGGTGACTCTTTGGAGCAAGACCAAGAGGAGGACTCCGAGGTTGAGAGATGCTCAACCTCTGAAGAAGAAGTCCAAGAAAGAGCTTCATCTTCAAGGGAGTGCAATGAAGAGAACAAGGAGGGAGCATACTCCTTGTTCCATGTACAAGATGATGAAGCCTCCACCTCTAGGATTGAGGGGGAGTGTAGATCAATGAACCCGGAGCAAGAAGAGGCCTCCACATCCGGGTCAAGTGAAGAAGAAGAAGACGATGCCACCTCCACAAGTAAAGCAAAACCAAATGGAGGAGTATCATCTTCGGATCAAGAGGAAGTCTCTACTTCCAAGTCAAATGAAGGAGCAAGTGCCACCCCTACACAAGAAGTTATAAATAGTTCAATTAAAAATAAAAATCATATAATATGTTTTGAGTGTAGGGAAAGTGGGCACTACAAGAGCAAGTGTCCCAACTTGGCCAAGAAGAAGGGTCAAGTGACACAAAAGGGCAAGGAGAAGCCCAAGGAGACCACCCCGGGACAAAGAAGAGCAAGGAGCACATTGTGTGCTTCTTGTGTCAACAAAAAGGGCATTACCGAAGTCAATGCCCCAAGGGGAAGAAGATGGCTAAGGCTCAAGGAGGCACTAGTCAAGGGGGAGCCTCCAAGGTAAAGAAGAAGGTAACATTTATTGAGCCTATCCCTTTACGTTATGGTAAAAAGCATGATAGTTCTAATTTTTATCATTTTAATGCAATTTACCATAAGAATAGAAAGCATGAGGGCATTAAGGAAAAACATGTGGCCCTACATGCCAAGACTACCCAACCTAATGTTAGGAAGGTAGATAGATATTTGGGCAAGAACACTAAGGATAATAGATACAAGCCCAAGAATAAAAATGCTTATGGATCAAATGAAAAATCAAATACTAAGGACTTAGTGAGAGAAAACCAAGTCTTGAGGTCAAGACTTGATAAATTAGAAAAGACCCTAAAAGGATTGGAAAATATCCTATTAGGACAAAATGAGCATAACCTAGGTTTAGGGGTACAAAAATCATCCAATGGCCATAGAGGTTTGGGATACAAACCCAAAGCTAAAAAGGATGTGCCTAGTTATCATAGGGTTCCATATAGTTATGGAACAAACTCTAAGTCTAGAGGTCAAGTCAAGGATACAAGGGAAGATATCCCTAGAAGTATCTTTGCAACCAAAGTGACTAAGACTTCTAAGAAGTCTAAGAAAGTCACTAACAAGGTCACAAGGGAGGCTATCTCTAGAGTTGACCTAGAAAATGTGACCAAGGCTTCTAAGAAGCCCAACAAGGTCACTAGGAAGGTATCTAGGGAAGTTATCCCTAGTGAGTACCTAGAGCATCCAAGGAGCACCAATAGGTGTTGGGTTCCTAGGAGCATCTTCTCTACCCCATAGATGGGTTAGAGAGTGTCAACTCCGATTAGAAGGGTAGTTAACCCAACTTTGAGGAAATTGACACTCAAGGAGCTTTTTCAGGGTTTTTATTAACCTTTGAAAATGAAAAGGAATTATTATTTACTCCTTGAAAGAGTAAAATGTGCCTAATGGTGGAAAATTGATCCTATCTTAAAATGGCATATATTGGGAAAACCTAGAGAAATACCAAGTTGGGATTTTGGTATTCTCTTAGAAATTTAAGGCAATCCGGGCCTTGATTTATGTGATTACTCTTGAGGGAAAATGGAATATGCCAACATTTGAGGGTATGCTTAATTTTTAAGTGGCATAAACAAATCAAGAGAAATAAAAATGTCAATTTAGGTTTTGGCATTTCTTTGAAGCATTTAGGGCAATCTAGGTTTAACATTTTAAGATAAAACAAGTTGTATATTTTGAGTTAGCTAAGTGGTTAAGGATACTTAGATAGGAAATCTAGGTATTTTATTAATGCTAAACCCTGTCATGATTGTTTGCTCATTATATGCCATGACATCATATTTAGTTTTGTATTTTGCATTCATGATTTATTATGAAAAATATAAAAATACCATGTCATGTCATACATACATCATGTAGCTACAGGAATCTTTCTTTTGAAAGATATCTCTTTTTGATGTATGCCATAACATCATCATGCATCGCTTTATTTCCCTAAAATTAAGGATAAAAGGCATTTATCAACTATTGGTTACCAACAAGTGGTACCAACAATTGATCATCAACAAGTAACATCCTTGGTGGATGTTCATCACTCAAAATGCCTAGATAGATATGCATGATCCCTAGAATAGGGCAAAATCAAAATCTCACATCTCACAAGGACTATAAGGTGACTTGTATGTGTTTTAGTGCGCATTAGATACAAGTGAGATGTAAGGATGATGAACAAAACTCAAGATGTTGAATTAGTACATTCTTTTGAGTTTTAAGTTCATTAAAACACATAGTTATGTGTTTTCCCATCATTGGGAAAGCTAATGTACAAGTCATGTGCATTAAGCCCAAGGAATATGGTGGGATATTGGTTTTGGAAAAGTTTTTAAAATAATTTTGGAAAACCTTGGTGAAGGCTATCTTTTGATAGTAATCACCATTGAATAGTTAGACACAAACTTGAAGAAAACACTAAAGTTTTTGCAAGTTCTCAAGTTTGTGTCAATCTTTGAAAATATGATGTATTTTCATAGAAAACTGTTTTTCCATGATAAATTATACCCTAAATAATGTCTACACAAATTTTTACGATTTTTGTAATTTTGTAGAATTTTCTAGGGGTTTCTGAAATTGGCTGAAATTGAATTTCAGCAATTTCAGACCTTCAATCAATCAGTGGATCGATTGGAGTGCCTCAATCGATCAGCCGATCGATTGAGAAGGCATTTCTCACGAGCAGAAGCTCGCTGGATCGATCATCCGATCGATTCAAGAATACTGAATCGATCAGTGGATCGATTCAGCAGGGTTCAATCGATTGAAACCCAACTCCAATCGATCGAAGATGCTGATTTTGGCTGGGAAGGTCTGATTTCAGCATCTTTGAACCTATTTTAGTCTAGGTAATCATTCCAAACCCCTGAAAATATATTTGTATACATAAAAAGAGTGTTTTCGTGTGGAAAATAAGGATGGATTGGTTAAGGAAGGCTAAGTTGAAGTTTAAGTTGAGGTTTGTTTCAAATTTTGAATATTTGAACCTCAAAACTTCTATAATTAGGTTTCCTAAAGTTTTAGGGATTCCAAGTCATTGTTGGTGCAATGACAGAAGTTACCACCATGTCTTTAGGGGGAGGAACTCTTTAAAGACATGAAAATTATTTTTCATGCATCTTGGAAGGTGGTTAACCTTCCGTTAAGAACGTGCTCAAGGTTGAGCGTTTGAACTTTAATGGGGAGTGGATATCCTCATTGTTCAAGTGGTTTCAAGTGGATAATGCTCAAGGATGGGCATTTGCCTACCTTGGAGGAGAATGTAGGGTTAAGGATAATGAAGGGTATGAGACCTTCATTATCGTGTTGATCACAACGAGTGAAGTTGTGAACAACGATGAGCAACTCTTCAGGGGGAGAGTTTTCAACAAGTGAATTTGTTGATGTGTGCCCAAAAATGGGGCATGATTTGATGTGTGCCAATAGGGGGAGAATGAAAGGGAGTAAGTTAGGCTTTCATTACCTAGAGGGAGTTTGCCCTCTTAGGGGGAGAATGAAGGGCTTAACTTATGTGTTCATTACCTAGTGGCATGAAGAAGAATGAGGCTATGAGATTAGCCTAACTTACATGTGGTATTGTAAGTATTATTGTGGTATTGTCAAACATCAAAAAGGGGAAGATTGTTGGTGTAATATCCCTTAGGTCAAGGTTGACCTGGTTGACCAAGCTTGAGTCTTAGTTTGAGTTTCGATGTTTGACAATACATGTAGACACATGGACAATGCAGGTACAGTTGCTCATGTGGGGAAATTCTGATCAGGGATTGATCAATGTGGATGAAGAAGAGTCAAGTAGGTCAAGAGTGACCGGATACCTGACTGGGAAGTCCTAACTGGAAGGTTAGGCAGAGGAGGAAGTCCTAGTGAGTGAAGCTAGGCAGGACGAAAATCCTAGTGAGTGAAGCCAGGTGAAAGACCTAGTGAGTGAAGCTAGGCAATTGGGAAAATCCTGGTGAGTGAAGCCAGGTGAAAGACCTAGTGAGTGAAGCTAGGCAATTGGAAAGTCCTGGTGAGTAAAGTTAGGCAGAAGGAAGTCCTAGTGAGTGAAGCTAGGCAGGAGGAAAATCCTGGTGAGTGAACCTAGGTGAAAGACCTAGTGAGTGAAGCTAGGCAATTGGAAAAGTCCTGGTGAGTGAAGCCATGCAAGGGAAAATCCAGATGGATCAAGGATGATCGGACATCTGGTGTTGGGAAGTCCAAGTAGGTCAAAGGATTGACTGGATACTTGGCATGAGGAAATCCAGATGGGTCAAGGTTGACCAGACATCTGGTGGAAGTCCAAGTAGATCAAGGGAGTGACCGGATACTTGGCACGAAGAGAAAAGTTCAAGTGGGTCAAAGGGATTGACCGGACACTTGGTGGGGAGTCCTGGCAGGTCAAGGGAGTGACCAGATGCTAGGCATGATATACCAACAGGTAAAGGTTGACCGAATGTTTGTTTGAGAGGCTTGGGACTTGGTTTTGGGCAAAAACCAAGAGCTGGATCGATCAGTGGATCGATCCAGGCCTTTCCCAGCAAACAGAAAGTCTATGGATCGATCAGTGGATCGATCCAGGCTTTTCCCAGCAAACAGAAAGCCTCTGGATCGATCAGTGGATCGATCTAGGCTTTTCCCAGCGCACAGAAAGCCTCTGGATCGATCAGTGGATCGATCCAGAGGTCCCAATCGATCAGTGGATCGATTGGGACGCTGCTGCTTCGCGCGATAAGCGCTGGATCGATCTGTGGATCGATCCAGTCGTTTTTCTAGAGCAAAGAGACGCTCTGGATCGATCCGTGGATCGATCCAAAGCCTCCCCGATCGATTGGGATTTTTCGAATCGATCGGGATCCGTCCGTTGCGTCGTATTTGAGTTGCAGGCGGGCGTCTCCTTCGGTAGAGATCTTCACCGATTCATCTCAGAGCTCATACGAATCTTCACCAGCAACTCCATAGCTCTCTCCAAGCTCTCAACGCCAGTTCTTGAAGGATCTTGGAGACACGTCCAAGTCAAGAGGCGAAGGAAGGAAGCTAGAGTTAGGGTTTATGCACTCATTGTAAGCTTGTAAGCTTGTATTTCATTACCTTTCCCTTCTTCTTGTATTGAGAGTCTTGTAGGGCTTCTCCGCCTTTGGTAGTTACCATAAATGAGGGTTTTATTAGTGGAGGGTGCGTGAGTAGGTGTGGATCCTTGGACTAGTCACCTCTTGTGAGGTGGATACCAAGTAAACCAACCTTGTTAGCGTTGTGTGGTTTGTTTCTTGTATTTCCGCTGCGCATCTTTGAAGAAACAAGCAACGACGAGCACCTAGCACGCGACGAGCTATTCACCCCCCCCCCCCTCTAGCTACTTTTCGGTCTCAACACCTTCTTCCCACACTTGAAGCATCTAATTTGCATTCTCCTCTTTGGGATTTCTTCATTCCTACAACTCATATTAGTGTTTAAATTAACTTGAATGGGTTTATGAGCTACTTCTTCTTATCCAATAGATATCTACTCTTATAGTGTCCCTTCTCATTGCACCCGAAGCAAATAATGTGGTCCTTTGACTTCTCTTCGATGGAGATGCACACTAGGTTGACTTCCAATACCTCCTCTTCACTTGTCTTGAATTCTTCTTCAACCCTTGAGGATGTTGATGATTCCTTATCTTCCTTCTCCTCAAAAGTTAAACACATGTCATCTTCCGGTTGCTCCTCCTCCACTTGAGCCATTTCATCTCTTTCTTCATATTTTTCTTCTTCTTGTGTAGGCATAATTTCTTTGCCTAGAACCAATTTCACTTTGCACCACAAATTGTGGGTGTTCTCGTATTCTCCTACTCAACTCATCACATCTTTAGGTAAAATATCATTTAATATTGATATTACTTTAGAATTTACCTTTGATCATAAAGTTTGCTCTTCCGTCCAATAATGCGGTCAGAGTCTCTTTCCCTTCTTGTCTCTTGGGACTTCTAATGGCTCCTTAACCACCATCATGGTGTTCCAATCCATTTCGAAGAAGACCTCCATCTTCATCATCCAATAGATGATGTCCCATAAGCTCCCTCCGCCATATTTTGACAGAGCTATTAAGCCATCCATCTTCTTAAAGTTGCTCTTTCAACGGTTAGTCCGGTGAAGTGTGAAGCTCACTCTAATACCACTTGTTGGAGATTGGGCGGCCAACTTAAAGGGGGGATGGATAGATGGTGCCCTCAAATAACTTTTCTTTCTAGAATGTTAGTTACGCATCGTAAATACAAACTAATATAAACAAGAAAAGATAAACTAAAAGACAAGAAACGTAAACCACATGAACACGTTGTTTAATGTGGTTCAGAGATTAGGGCTCTTACTTCACGGCTGCCCGTAAGGTGGACGATCTCTATCCGTTGATGGATTATCCCCTAGCAAACTCTGGTTAGCTCACGTAATTCCTTGTGGGTGGAGAAACCTCATCACAACTCTCATAAGAACTCTTAAAAAGCTAGAGCACTAGTAAACTACTACTAATAGGGATTAACCACCTCTATTTCGACAACCTTAACCAAGCTCCCAAGTCTTGGTTATATAGACCACTGATTGCTAAACCCCGCCTACCAGTCGACTGGTGAAAGTGTCAATCGACTGCCCTCTATGGAATTTCGATCGTTACATCCCAACGGCTCGATATCAGTCTACTAGTGAAAGTATCAGTCGACTGTTTCACACTGGCCGGGCGAACAGAAGTATTCTGTTCGCTCCCAGTCAACTGCTCAATCGACTGATGGAAGTATCAGTTGACTGGTACCCTGTGTACAATCTCTTAGTACTCGGATTCTCACTCTTACGACTCACTTGACTCTTCCTTGCAGCTTTGACCTCTTACCTTCAAGCCTACTTTCTTTGGTTCTCGTCCCTCGGATGCATCTAAGTCCGCAGCTTGTCCCCAATGTCATCCTTCGCTTATGTCTCGAAGTCGCTTCCCTCGGCCCTTGTCTTTGCTGCCTTGTCCATGGTCCCTCGGATGCTCCATCCTTCATCAGACCCGAAGCCATCAAACTGAGTCATATATATATATATCTTATAAGCATGCACACTCATATACACATATTAAATATAAGGGTGAACCTATTTACCCTTTGCCCAAACCATCAAAATCCATGCTTACACTAGACCATCTTGAGGCTAGATTACTCCAATAACTCTTACACTAGCTTTTCCAATGATTAGACGACACATAGTATATATGTTTTAATGAAATTAAAACTTAAAAAATATGCACTAAATCAACATCTTGAGTTTTGTTCACCCTCCTCATATCTCACTTGTATCTAAGGTGCATCAAGACACATACAAGCTAACTTATGGTCTTTGTGAGATATAAAATAGGGTTTCCTTAATACTATGAGACCATACATATCTATCTAAGTAAAACTAACCTTAATCTATTTTTGCTAAGTCAAAAATAATAATCCTAGGTTACCCTCATCTCCCAAGAAAATGTCAAATCCCAACTTGACATTTCTTTTACCTATATCCTAAGTGTGCCAATTTAATTAAACTCAAATATTTAAATTTTGATGCATTTTACTCTTCCAAAAAGTAACCAATTAAACTTTCATTTTCAAGGTGTAACAATATCTTAAAAATATCCCAAAGTAATAACTTCACTAAGGTTGGATTAAGTACCCTTCCAATTAGAGTTGACACTCTCTAAATTCATTTAGGGTGTAGAGAACACACTCTTAGGAACCCAAAATCTATTGGTGCTCCTTGAATACTCTAGATACTCACTTGAAATACCTTCCTTAGTTACCTTCCTAATGACCTTCCTAGACTTCTTAGAAGCCTTGGTCATGCTGGACTTCTCTATGTTAACTCTAGGGAGAACTTCCCTTTTGACCTTCTTAGTGACTTTCTTAGACTTCTTAAAAGTCTTAGTCACATTGGTCTTTTCAAGCTTAACTTTAGGGATGACCTCCTTTGTAATCTTAACTTGACCCTTAAATCTAGAGTTAATTTTATGACTATATGAAATTCTATGATAAGAAGAGACATCCTTCTTGATTTAAGATTGGTATCCCAAACCTCTATAATTATAAAATGGCTCTTATCTATTTATCTCTAGATTTTGTTTCATACACCCTTAAATATTAATTGTTATTTTCTTATGAATCTTTTTAACTTATCAAGTTTTTACATCTCTTGGTTAAAAAAAATGGACCAAGGATCCTTGCTCATAAATAAGAGAGGAGTGGCCACAATATGTTCAATCGCATGGCAACGTGTAAAACTTTATTCCAATACATTCAATGAATTTTGTGGACTATTTTTTTCATAGATTTTATTCTTCTGCTTATTTTTCATCATTTAATTTCCTAAGTTATTTTCTCATTTTTTTTATGAGTACCCACATGTTTCGACATTATTTCTTATTTCTTGATTAATCTATGTCTACTTGCTTTATAATTGTTGATTTTTTTACTTTTTAATTATTATTTTTAAATTATTATGCATCTTAAATTTATATTAATAATTATTTATTTAATCTTCACATCGCCATTATGATAAATAAGATTGTAGGTGTAAGTTTATGGAAGATGATACTAGTAACCAAACATCACAAATAGCTCCAAGCTAAGATTGCCTAGGCATCCTTTACATGGATTTACCATTCTCTTCTTAACAAAGATGATCACCTAATGAAAACTCAAACCTAACCAATGTTAGGACATATAGAGAGCTAGAAAGGATGAATATTTTTTATCACTTCTTTGAATTTAATTTGTAGTAGAAAACTTAAAGTAATGTTAATATTTTCGTTTTACTTGATACTCACCTTTTTGAAATGACTAATCTAAGGATTCACTCTTTACTCTCACAGATGCACTATAAAAACCTCCTTCTCGGAGGTGGAGAAGTCTCGTACAAGCTCAAGCACGAGAAAATAACCAAGAAACACAAACTCGGTTATAATGGAAATCGAAAATGGCTTTATAACATATATCTTGCTTTGTTTATCTTTTTTTTCTTCTCTTTGCATTGCCTCTTGGTGATGGAAAATATAATAATAGGAAAATATAATAATACTTTTTCTTCAAACACCCAAGAACTAGCCGAAAATAAGTCTGCTTTAAATCTTCGTGAAAACCTCATTTCTATGGTTGCATTGTCGTCTCCTAATCGATTGGCTTATCCCTAATCGATTATCATATTAGCTTAATCGTTCAAAACTTGCAGAATGACTTTTTTCACCCATCTAATCGATTTGATAACTTTTAATCAATTGTCCCAATCAATTCAAAAGCTTTCTATTCTTGCGAGAATCTCTCAATTAATTTTTCAATCGATTTCAGCATTTACTGTGCTCTTGCAAACATGCTTCAATAAATACCCTAATCAATTGGTGAAGCATCAATAGATAGCCCCAATCATTTCCAAGCCCTTCTATTCTCATGTAAAAATGTCCGTAATTGATTGTCCTAATCAATTAATATAAGGCTTAATCAATTAGCCAATCGATTCAGAGTCTTATTATGCTTCGCAAAAACCTCTCAATCGATTAGGCAACTTGGGCTAATCATTGCCCAACCCTAAACTCTAAACTTGAGTTTAAAGTTTCTTTACCCAACTCTAAAGTCATTCATGACTTGTTGGGACTTCCCATTGTCTAGCATCTGATCACTCTTGACTTGCTAGGGCTTTTTCACTAAGTATTCAGTCAACCTTTGATCCACTTGAACTTTTCATCTCATACCTACTCTCATTGGACTTTCAATCACAAACTATTCAATCAACCTTTGACTCACTTGGACTTTTTCCTTGCCCCGCTAGTACTTATATTACCTAATTCCCAACTAGGTCTTCACTACCTAACTCCGCTAGGACTTCTATTGTCAAATTCCCTAACTAGGTCTTCCATCATCTAGTTTTCAAGTAGGTTTTCATTGTCTAGCCCTGCTAGGACCACCACTTCCTAGTTGCCAACTAGCTTTCACTGCCTAGCCTCGCTAGGACTTCTCATTGCCTAATATCCAGTTAGAACTTTTCATTGCATAACTTCCAAGTAAGACTTCCATTGCTTAACCCCACTAGGACTTCCATTGCCTAGTTCCCAACTAGGTCTTCACTGCCTAACCCCACTAGGACTTCCATTATCTAGTTCCCCAACTAGGTCTTCTATCGTCCTAGTTCTCAAGTAGGTTTTCATTGTCTAACCCCGCAAGGACCGCCACTTTCTAGTTGCCAACTAGGTTTTTACTACATAGCCTCGCTCGAACTTCTCGTTGTCTAACCTCCAGTTAGAATTTTTTGTTACCTAACTTCCATCCAAGTAGGACACCAATGTCTAACCCTATTAGGACTTCCACTGCCTAGTTCCTAACTAGGTCTTCACTGTCTAGCCATCTAGGACTTCCACTACCTAGCTCCGTTAGAACTTCCCGTTAACTAACCTCTAGTTAGAATTTTTGACAAGTATCCGGTCCTCCCCTTGACTTACTTCTCTTTCATATATTATCAAATATCAAAATTTAAACCAACTCAAGCTTAGTTAAATAAGTCAAGCTTGATCCAAAGATGATTGCACCAACAACCTAGACTTAAGCCAAGACCTAGACAAGACATAGAAACTATTCACTGAGTTAGACTGAATGCTGAAATAGAGGACAAAAATCCTACTCGCCGACTAAAACATATTTCTCAATTAGGCCATCGAAAAAGACGACCACTTTGATTGGAACGATATGACCTAAATTGAATGAGCATGATTTCTACATCAAACTTGTAGGTTTGACATACAAAAACTCCACACCCACTTCATGGTGCCTGTGTACCTGAATAGCAATAGCATGTTCTTGTAGTAGAATAGGGTATAGCAATAACATGTTTTTGTCAGTAGAATTGATCTGGCGCCGATGTACCTGAATATACCTCTCTCCATATTTATGATGCCGATACTAGGGAAGCTGTTAATGTAACATATCTATATTTTTGTTAGTAGAATTGACGACCAATTTGAAAAAGAGATCACAAGTAAAATCTTTAAATTTTCATGTAGGCGAAAAGAATTAATGATGAAGAAGAAGAGGCAAATGCAATTGATAATCAACTCAAATAATCAAATAATCCATTTACTTTGCCATCAGCTGTATGAAAAGTTTTTCACACTTCTTCAGCTAATACTTGTTCATCCATCACCGGAGGGCGAGGAATTCCAGGTCTGAAATCTCCACGATACGCAGAGCTACTTCCTCTTTTCCCAGTCGATTCCATCTTCGCATATCCTTTGTCATTCTCATCGTCTTCATGCAAAAGATCAACCTCTGTAAAACTCTGAACTTTCGCGGGAAATGCAAGATCAAGAACCGCATCGCAGCCGGCGCACTTTAACTTGCACGATCTTCTCCTCGGCGCGAGGAAATCCTCCGCCGGAAGTTGGAGCAACTTGTTGCAGTGGGCGCAAATGACAAAAGGAGCAGCCCCTGAGACGGGTCGACAGTGGTGCATTTGCTTCCTCTGCCATCTGTGGATGGTGGCCTGCCCCTGTCTCCCTTCGCTAGGAACACAAATCCTTGCAAGTTGCTCTCTCACTCGGTCAATCTCCCTCAAGATCGCCACTTTCTCATTCATCTCGCCGCTGAATGAGCCTTTGGACAATGCCAATAACTCTGCCGCAGAATGGAACTCGTCGGAGTCAAAAGACGAGCCTTTAGATGACGACGCACGATCAGGCAAAGTAGACCGAACAGAACCAGAATGCAGCTTCAGATCAGTGTTCGAAGCAGCCCTCACAGTCCTTCGAGATTTCCCCAACGTCCGTACACTGCGTGCCTCATCTGAAGAAGAGACGTTGCCATCGTAGTATGCGAGGGAGCTTCCGGTTAGCTTGACAGATTCATCCTCAACCCTGCCGACAACTTCCACAGAGTCAACTTGCTGCTCTTTGTTGGAGGAGGTCAGAGGGCCTGAGATTGACTCAGAATCTGAGAAACCGCGGTCTGAATGACTCTCAGGTTGGTTGATTTGAGAAGGTTCAGCAGTCAAATTCGCTTCTGTTGAAGCAACATGATGATCCTTCGCTGCACCACAAGAATTGTAGGCACTGTTAAACTGAATTCTTTCTTGTAATACATAAAGAGTTTGATGGCACGATCGATGAGACTTACTGCGGAGGGTGATGCCGCACCCACCGCACTGGAAGACAGAGACGTTGGGATACTCCACGAGAAGCTTCTGGCATTTGGGGCATCTGACGAGCCTGGCCATGGTTTTTCAGCGACGCACGCGATGGTGGTGGTTCCTTCGAGATGAACAAACCTCAGGCCATCCTCTGAAAGTAGGAAAACAGCAAGCTGACGGAAAGTTGGCCTGAATTTTGTGGGGATACTCAAAATCCTCTTTCTGAATCAACATGAAAAATGGATTGAGATCCAATCTATTGCGAACAAAAAAGGTTTAAAAAAACAAGGATTTACGCCGCATAAGAAAGAAAGAAAGAAAGATAGAAAGAAGAGATATTTTGACCGAGAACAGAGGACGAGAGAAAGATCTTTGATTGCAAAATGAAAAGAGAAAAAGTTACCTCTGCGGGACGGAGACTGCTATTTCCTCACGGCAAGTTGGCTACGGCAGGAGGTTGAATTGTTGATAGACGTCTCTCTCACCCCTCTTTGGGGGAGAAAAAAGTGCCGGGAGAGAGAGAGAAGAGAGGCATGGAGGCATGGAGGAAGACTTTGGAGAAGATTTGCAGTCCACGCTTCCTCTCTGAAAGAAAAACTACGGGAAACTTGTTCTCTCTACCCGCGTTGACAATTACACTCCGCCTGCCTGTATTCATCCTCGTACCTATTTATATACGGATCGAATATTTAATTTACATAAATCCTATTTAAAAATTTTATCTTAAATTTTAAATAATTAAAAAAATTTATTTTAAATATTATAAAGAAGAGAAAGAAATAATAAAATTGATATAAATAATTAATCAGACGGGATAATCTCGAACCTAGGATAATCGAACTGACTTCACGGAGTTCAGTATCTTTTAATTGTGTGTCTTATTTAGAGGAAAAATTCTTATAAATTCACCATAACTAAGGTTCGAATAGTGAAATAGATTTGAATTTTCTGATGGTTTAGAAATTTAGAGAGAACGTGGTTTGAACTTTGACAACTCCATTTAGTATTGTAGAATAAATGCATTTGAATATAATTTTGAAATAATTTTAATCGAGTTATTCTACTGATAATAGTTTTAATTAAATTAGAATAATTTCACTCTCCTATTTCTCTTTCTCCGGAAGGAAACGCGTAAATCTAGATTCTCACCTTGTTTCATCCACCCATTTGTTCAGATACATGCACGCCTGCAGAATTGGTCAACTGATAGATCAAAACAGTTGACTGTTCGACCAATCGGTCAAAACTTGAAAAAATTTTCGTTGACCGAATACGTTCAGATATCATCGGTCAATTGGCCGACACAGCTCACCATTCAACGCATTTGAAAACTGAATTTGATTACACACACTCAAGACTAGGGACTTAAATCAACCAAATCACTTACTTGAACTCGTTTAATGAGATTCGTTAAGATAAACAAATTAAATCAAGCTCAAGCTTCATAATATTCGGCTCGTTAGCTCGTGAGGACATCCATAACAATGTTAATGTCTGTGGCATTAACACCGACGTGGACAGATTTTTTGACACTATTGCATTAACGCGTTCAAATCTTTGAACGCGTTAATGCTACATATTCAAATAAAAAAATAAAAAATAAGCATTAACGCATTTGAACGTTAAAAGCATTGCAGATGTTCTTGAACATGTTCGTTAACCTCATGAATCAATTTTTAAATAAAAAAAATAATTTTAATATTGAATTTATATATTTTATACTCTATTTATAAAACATATAAATAAATATATTTATTAGAATAAAATTATAAATTTTAATTAGAGTATTATAATTTTTTTCTAAATATATAATTTAGTTTTAATAAATATTTAAATGTATAATTTATAGTTATTAAGTTCGATTAGGCTCAATAAAAATTTGAATAAGTTCGTGAGCTATTAATATATTCGTTAAATAAAATTTGAACTCGGTTCGATTATAGACAAGTCAAATTCAAACATTCAAGAGTTCGACTCGGCTCGACTTGTTTACCCTCCTACTCAAGACATATCTTAGTCATTGTCTACCCCATAAATAACTTAAGAAAGAGTTGAAAATCAAATCTCCCTGCCAACAAAACCGAGACAAATTCAGAAACTGAAGGTCAAGTTTATGAAAATAGTCGCGGAAGATCTGAACACCTGAATTATCAAAAACAAAAATCATACCCATAGCATGCTAGAAATATATCATTTGCTATACGATCTTAATGAAACAAAAAAACAAGTAACTAATTATTAATTTACAAGATATTTCAATTTGTACAAATATTAATTTACAAACTTGGCTAATTTCTCCTCGAGCTCCTCCTTGTCTAAGCCAACATGCTTCTGCACCCTTTGTCCATTCTCCAGGAAAAAGATCGTCGGAGTTGCTTCGACTCCCCATGCTGAACAAAGATCCTACCATGCGTAGAACACAGTTTAGGGCATTCCTCCAAACCTTAGTTTGCAAATATTATTATCAATTCACAAACATAAAAGCTCATTGACATATATCAAGAGACAGAAAGGGAAGGGAAGTACACACTGAAAGCCCATTGGCATCTATTGCGAGAAAAATAAGCGAATGGTGCCTTGCAGATAGATCAGCATAAAAAGGGGCCATTGTTCTACAAGGGGCGCACCAAGATGCACTAAAATTCACAAGGACCTGACGATACATATAGAAAGTATCAGAATTATTTAATGTGCATGTAGACGCTGACAGGAGATATAGAAATTTGATTTCAGTTTCAGCATGAACTTCATCATATGATAAGGATAAACCAGTACTGCATCCTCTAGCATGAAATTAAGGTTATAGAAATTTGATTGGGATACTTAAGGTTTAGTTCACTTAGGTTCAGCTAAATAACATCACAGTGTGTGGAAGGGAGTGTGCCAACTAGCATTTTAAAATTAAGCCAGCCCCTTGGAATGAAAGGACAAAATGAAAGTGGAGGATCTCTTAACTCTATAGTTGATTATATTTTGTGCATCCTCTAGCATTTGAGACATTTAGATTTTTAGGAGTTAGAAGACATCGACTATAACAATTACTTTGATTTGGCTTTAGTTCCACAAAGGTGAACCATGGATTCAGGTATGCCATACCTTTATTAATTAGGATGATTAATTTAAGCATGTTTGTAAACATATTTGACTATAGTTCATCAAACTTACCTTTTTGCCATTTATTTTAGATTCTAAAATCTTCTTGTTTAATTGGTCTTCATCGTATATCTTGTGAACCTTTTCTCCATATAATAATCCAGAATCATGAACATCTGCAACCTGTATGATAAATTTATTAATTATGAATTGCACTGTTCTACCTGGCAATCAAATGAATATTTCTAATGTTTTCTGATTTGATAACGGGTAGATAAAGAAAAATTAGTCTTTAATAATATTAAGAAAAATAACTAAAATCCATATAAATCAAAATTAATATTTTCATCTAAAGCTACAGTTAGTTTCTAGAAATCTCTAAGTTGAGGGGGCTTACAAAGCTTAGCTCATGAATCATCTTCAAAAATAAAAGCAATCACAATTTCTAATTGTGTGGAGTTTTCAACAATAAAAATTGTAAGTTTCACAAAAAAAAAAAAAAAAAAACTACCAAAGGATATTAAAATTACAACAATAAAAATAAAAGAGGCTTGCAACTTTTTTCATTGCAAAAAGAAAATCATGAAATACATTGAAAATAGTCCAGAATGTAAGAATCAAAACGGAGAAAATCACTAACCCTTTCGAAGCAATTTCCCATTCCAATTGAAACTGTACAACAATATTATCACCTTATTTCCTGTAAAATAAAGTGAATATTCATTAGAAAATGAAAGTAATGTGTCTATTTCAACCAAGCATCCAAAAATAATCCCTATAAAATCCTCTATTCCACATAAAAAAACATATACACAAAAACCTCTTCAGACAAGCAACCAAAATCAATTTTTTTCCATCTATAACAACAAAAATTGCACATTCCAATTGAAACATAGACAACCTCTACTACTACTAGAGAGCAATGAACTAAACTCTTGTCTCCCATTCACAATGACAAAAAATTGATGCCTGAACCTCCTTAAAGAGAGGGGAAATGCCAAGGAACAGAGACGAGGAATAAAAAAAAATGTATCTCCCCAACGAGTCAGGTTGAAGAGGGAGGAGAAAAAACATGATGAGGGCTTCGTAGTTCGCAGGAAGAGGAAGAAAAATGGTCGAGTTCCATGAGGTCGACGATTGCTTACCAAGTTTATTTCGGGTATAGAGACATAAAATGAGGTCGAGACCAGTTGGGAAAGAAGAGATTTGAATGGTAAAGACAGAAGACTCCTTTTTTTTCCACTTAATTGAGGCTATTTTGGTAGTTAGAAAAATTAATTGACACAGTTTTCTTAAAAAAACAATGCAAAATAAATGTTAACTGGCATACACAAGTGTCGAACAAGATAATATCAAATTTGCGATGATTCACCTAGTCTCATATAAATTTTTTATCCAGGATGAATTAGAAAGTACTTATGGCACGATCTAGAAGATTAGTATCTTATAATTATAAGTCATATTTAGAGGAAAATATTTATAAACATATCATAGTTAAAAATTAAACTATAAATATTTGAGTGATAATTTAATTTGGCACCCGTTCGCTCAGCCCTGGAGCTTAGAAAATATACAAATGTAAAGAGACATTAGGTTTTTTCTTCTCCATGTTGCTTTAAATTTAAATTAATTGGAAAATACATTTAGAATTAAATTTTCATCTCCATGTTGTCATTCAATGAGCACATTGACATCATTTTTTAAAAAAATGAAAGACAAATCTTGAAGTAATAACATGAGGAAAAAATATTAAAAAGGAAGATACTTTATTTCAAAACAAAGGATGTCTATAACATGTAAAAATAAATAAATAAAATTTATCAAAATTACCCTGATCAAATTTATCATAAAACTATTATAGTAACGATTATAAATTTTTTATGATAAATTTCACAACGTTAAACCCATTTTCATAAATTCCAATAATTTTAATTGAGCCAGTAAACGACTCAACATCATAAACTGTTTACATTCTCCGGATATAATTATATTTATCATACGTGAGATTTGAACCATCATTATTTAACGGGCTAATTTTACCTCTTACCATAACATAATAGCTCCAAGATAGCCCTCCGAGATGGTGCAATATCAGATGTTACAATAAGGTCTGAGATTCGAATTTCGGTAAAGCCGAAGTAAATATCTCCATTATGTGCTAGTCACTATTCCAAAGACTAGTAGTCATCCGTGATTTACCTCCTCCATGTTGAGACGGGTTGGTGAAGGCGCTGAGAATGAACGTATTCATCTTTTGCTACAATATTAAGTCATAGTGGAACTAAAGAAATTATCACGATTAGAGAAAAACGTGAGTTAGGTAGCCATGGGCCAAAGTATCCATAGGTGGAAAAAATTTCACGAGTTTATTTTCTTAAGTATTGATTCAACATTAGACAGTCTTACATGAATAATGAAAACTGTGGGAGTACGATTTACTGCCACACTTCTATAATTTATCCTGAAAATTGATAGAAAATTTTTATAGGATCAAACTAATCGTACACTTCTATAATTTATCCTTAAAAATTGATAGAAAATTTTTATAGGATCAAACTAATCGCATCTAAAATTAATTTGACAGGAAAAACTGAACACCTAGATTATAAAAAAACAAATAAAGAAGTAACTAATAAATAAAGAATATATATAAAATAGTCTTGGAGCAAGACTGATAGTCATGGGCCAAATCCATTGGTGGAAAAAATTTCACGAGTTTATTTTCTTAAATATTGATTCAGCATTGAACAATTTTACATGAATAATGAAAATTGTGGGAGTACGATTTACTACCGCACTTCTATAATTTATCCTGAAAATTGATAGAATATTTTTACAGGATCAAACTAATTGCATCTAAAATTAATTTGACAGAAAAAACTGAACACCTAGATTATAAAAAACCAAATAAAGAAGTAACTAATAAATAAAGAATATATATAAAATAGCCCTGGAGCAAGAATGATAGTCATGGACCAAAGTATCCATAGGTGGAAAAAATTTCACGAGTTTATTTTCTTAAGAATGATTCAGCATTGAACAATTTTACACGAATAATGAAAATTATGTGAGTACTATTTACTACCACATTTCTATAATTTATCCTGAAGATTGATAAGAAATTTTTATAGGATCAACCTAATCGTATCTAAAATTAATTTGACAGAAAAAACTGAACACCTAGATTATAAAAAAAATAAATAAAGAAGTAACTAATAAATAAAGAATATATATAAAATAGAATGATATCGGTGATCAGAACATAACGACGTCATATTTCTATCAAGAGAAAAAAAACACCGGAGTCTGAGTAAATCAACCCTTAGGGTATAAAAATTAATCGAAAACAAGTGAAGGTCAACGAATCTCTTACAAATATGGAAGTCCATTGAAAACATCATCTTTGCAGTAAGAGTGTCAATTTAATTAACACACATAAAATCCTTTGCAAAATAACTACATCAAAGCCAACGTATGCCATGCTTTCTGTCCCTGCTTGCAGGACTGAGACCTGCTCATGCTTGCTCTTCTCCAAGGACGGTCTGTCCTGAGTCCGAACGTCGAATGCCCTCTATCATTCTCATCACCTCCTCCATTGTAGGCCTCTGATCTGGAGTAGTTGCAATACATGACATTGCAATCTGAAGCATCCGAACCATCTCTTCTTCCACCTTTCGGTTCAACATCAACTCTGCATCAAAGACCTCAGTAGTCCACTCTTCCCGGACCACAGACTGCACCCATCTTGGCAGGTCCGCTAAATCATCATGCCCTGGAGATCGCAGTGGAGCCCGACCCGTGAGCATCTCGAGAAGCAAGACTCCAAAGCTGTAGACATCAGATTTGTATGTATATTGCCTTGTCTCGATCACTTCAGGCGAAGAATAACCGACCACAATCCTGGATGGAGTCAATGCAGTTGCAGAGCCAAACAGTGGCGCAAGGCCATAATCACAGACACAAGCATCAAGTTCCGGGGTTAGGAGGATATTACTGGACTTAATGTTTCCATGGACAAGGTTTCCACCACTTTCGATGTGGATATGAGCTATGCCTCGAGCTGCTCCGAGAGCCACCTTGACTCTGGATTCCCAGCTCGTATGAGTACATCCAGCAACCTTGCTCCCTGCTCATTTCAATCCAAGGAATGTATGCTTCACTTTAAACAACTAAATGATACAATGATATAAAGAATCCAATAGCAGAGTCGTTTTCTTCTGCTCAAAGCTCATTGCCTATCAAATAATTCACACTTATTGTCGACAAGAAAAAGTAATCCGTAATAACAGGCATCTTGCTATATGTAATTTTGAGTGCATTTTAACTCTAGATTAATAATTTAGCTATTCCATTTGCTTCCTTATGTTGTTTGGATAAGTCAATAAACCAGTCTAACGTAATATGTATGGCAGCATGTCCTTAAGATCACGTTTTTATCCATTTGAGTGGATTGCATCCAGATTAATTAGCCATTACCAGCCTAAATGACAGTTTAATTTTGCTTGCATCTGAAATTAATTTATAAATTAATGCATTTTTAGCAAATTTATGATGCTAATGTGTCTAGGAAAGCAAGAACCCAATGTTTGAAACAGCATATAGAAGGGTGGAGCCTTTTGAAACATTGAAAATCCAATAGTTAATAATTTTTCTAGAGGAACTAAAAGATTGTATATGGTTGTTTAATGATAGAGTTCTGCTTCAAATATAAAACAGGTTCCTTTCAAATATCTTCATCTATATGGCTAAGCATTCAGTAAAACCAATTGGCATGCGCCTCCAAATCATAAATTGCAGGATACTCAAAATATCTGACACAGTCTGGTCAGAGAGCATAGTTTGAATAACTTAGTTGTTCTATCAACTATATTCGCAATTTCATGCATTTGTTCTTTTCATATTATATTGAAATAAATGAATATCAGGGATTTCAACAATGTATAATAGTTTTCTTTGCCTCTTTAAGAAAAACAATGTAGAAGAGATGGGCATACCATGCAAGAGGGAGGAGAAACTGCCAGAAGGAACATAATCATATATTAGAAGTTTATCATCATTGGAGTAATAATAAGCTAGAAGAGGTACTATATTGGGGTGCAGTCTGATCCTTCCAATCATTTCCATATGTTGTTCAAACTCTCGTTTTCTAATGACTACGTCCTTCAATCTCTTCACTACAACAGTGGTACCATCCTCTAGAAAAGCTTTGTATGTAGTACCATGACTTCCTTTGCCAATACTTTCAGCAGAAGCTCTTAACAGATCTTCCAAGTCAAAATTATGGGAAGATTTATCAAAGAAAACCAACCCTCTCCTCTCTGGTTCTTCAGCACTACTGTTCCCTTCAGGTTTCTCAATCGTTCCACTTTGTCCTGGCTCCCTGCTACTTTGTTGCCTATGCTTCCTCTTGAAAAAACATACCAAGATTAAAATTACTAGTAGAATCAGAATTATTGAAACACCAGAAGCAATTGCAATAGTGACCCCCTCTGTTTTCCAGATACTCCTTTTGTGTCCTGGAGTTTCTGGGCACTGGGGTAGAGGAGTACCGCAGAGGAAAGGGTTGCCCAAGAATGACTCCTTCGGGAACCCTTGAAGTGATAATGGTATTGCACCACTGAGGTTGTTGTAACTCAGATTCAGATGTTTAAGATTGGGAAGTTGAAGATCGGGGATAGGTCCAGAGAGAGAGTTGTTCTGGAGAAACAATGATCTAATTTGGGTAAGATTTTCAAATACCTGTGGAATTGCTCCTTTCAATGAATTATAAGAGAGATCAAGAATGTTAAGGCGCGAAGAAAGAGAAGGCATGATTCTAGGCAAATTATTATGTTGAAGGAACAAAGAACGGAGAGAAGGAATGGTTGAGACATCTGGAGGGAGATCAATGAGGTAATTAAATCTGAGACTTAAGACTTTAAGGGCATCAAGCTTCCCAAGTGTATCAGCACGGATAGAGCCATTAAGCCCAAATCCTGGAAGCTTGAGGGTCCTTACACGGGTGTTATCAGTGGTGCATCGGACTCCAATCCAAGATGAGCATATTGATTTCTGATGACTCCAATTTAGCTTTTTGATATGAGATACTGAAGCAGCAAAGGTCAGGAGTGCTTCCTCATCAGAATTCAAGTCAGCAGTGGTAAAGGAATGGAAGCATAGCACAAAGAAAATCAATGGAAGTGACTTGAAGATCATCGCCTGAGTCTCTGCAGAACTGTTTGTTGATTAGTAAAAGAACATGATAAAAGATGGCAAGAAGCACATCAATAAGTTTTATAATCCTGCACTAGAAAAAGAAGGAAAAAAAAACCAAAGAGTAGTTGTTTAGTAAACCGAGGATAAGGAATATCAAATGATTGTTTTCTTCATCCACTAAATGTATGGAAAGGGAGTTATAAACAAAAAGAGAAAGCTCATCAAGGCTAAAAAATTCGATCTCCTATCATTTTTTAAAAATAATGCATAATTAACGAGTTACTGCCTGACGAGGAAAAGTAAGTGTTTGGTTGTCACCAAATTCAAATTTATATGTCAAGAACACATTGCAAAATTAGAGAAACAGTTAATGACATCTACCACTTATAATCATCATAGCCAAAAACTAAGTTTCATATTGAATCATTAAACAAAATTGATCAGAAGCTTACCTAAATCCAGGGAGAAGCAAAAAATTAGTGTTAGCAGCATTCCACATTTAAAGTTTTCTTATAAATTTAAAATCATCTGCTCATAAAATGTGAAAAAATTGAGGATCCTCAATCTATTTCTTCTATAGTTTTTATTTTTATTTTGGCTCATCATAAAAATAAAAATAAAACAATTTAGTTCCTATGAGTTGCTCTAAACAATCGAATAACTTAATAGGCATTATTTGATTACTTCTAATGGACAACAAAACAGATGCCTATAATGCACAATTATTTCAAGATGACCATTTCTTAAAAAGATATTTTCACTGTGTTCTCTGTTACTCTACTTTGATAGTTTCATTCATGCAATTTGCATTAGTTTTTGAGCTGTTGCAATTATCTCCAGAGGCTAATGGCATGACACTTGGAAAGCACCATGATTTCTGAAGAGGATGAAAGAATACATAGTTCTCTTTTGTCTAAAAAATGGATAAAGATTGGTTAAGAAAACCTTAATAAAACCAAGGAATGAATAGCAAAGCTCTCATAAGAAACCTACCTAGAATTCAAGCGAGCTTAGCATTCTTGTAATTAATGAACACTGAAGAATGCACAATTTATAATTTGTTGCGACCATTTCAAAGGCTAATGGCATAAAACTTCCAAATGTGAACCACCAGCATTTCTGAAGAGGAAAAAAAGAGAAAACCCACTTAAGAGATTTCCACAAATAAAGGAAAGAAAAGCAAACCACTCAGAGGAACCTACATAGAATTCCAGCAAATCCTTAACATTCTTGAAACGTATACTGAACTAGAATAGCAAAATGAGAATTGACTTTCAAGAAAAAAGGAATCATAGGTTCTTAAGGAAACCACCAATACAAAAGCTGGAACAGATTGATGTCTTTTGTCCTTGGCTTGTTTTCTTCTTAACAACGACGGCAAAGGACATTTGGGAGCTTTGGAAACGGTAAGTGACTAAGCAATCGATGGCTTGGCACAGCATCGGCCAGCCTGGTGCGTGTTAACCTACCCAAACCATAGAGACGTATATGCTTAATTAAAAGAAGCATTCCGATTAAAATACACTAGATCATTGGGGAAGATCTCACTTTTCAAGGAAGAGAGTCTCACCTTGTTATCTCCATTGACTATTTCTATGTTGGCAATTGACTCCAAACGCGCAACTATGAGAACACAAGCAAAAATATTTTATATATATAAACGATTGTTTATTCTATTAAAAAAATATGATTTTTTCGAGTTTCTTCGGCAGAATATGAAGTAACAGACGACGAATGCAATAGGCAGAGATCCTTGGGGGAAAAGCGAAGACATACCTCTCCCGGTCGAGAATTCATAATGATCTCCGGGGAAGAAAGGGAGACGATCTTCTAATTGGATACTTGTAGGGCTGCACTGAAGCCGGAGAAGGAAGGAGAGGAATCCAGGCATCTTCGATGTCCCTGAACAGGAAATCAAACCCATGAAGCACTGGCGCTGCCATTAGAACTGGCGTGAATCGATAGTGTGCCAGAAATGTGTCGGAGACACGAACTGAATGATGAACTGATCTAACATCAACCGGGTTCGTGGGATCTTTTCCCCCTTTTTTGGCCTTTCTCCTCTCGAATCCAATCTTTTCCTTGTGTAATATGTGGTCCCCCTTTATGAGAGAAACCATAGCTTCCCCTTCAGATCCCCATTCCATCGCCATTAAGGAGATCTTTTCACCGCGATTCTGTCAGCGACCCCTTCCCCAATCGTCGTTCTGGTGTCGGATTGTTCAGCGCGATCTTGCCGAAAAGCTCAGAAACAGCCGGCGACACAACACCACCAAATATTCCCTGCTCTATTGCTTTGAATTAAACATGAACTCGTATTGATGTTCTTGTCTTTTTTTTTCAAGTATGCGTTTGTCTTGGTGTCCAATAATCGAGCATTTCATGGCTCATTTAAATTGTAATGCAAATTGTTTAATTTTAGCACCTCTACACAATGCTTGGTTTCGGCCAACTATTTCATAAAATTGTTAGAAGATTCAAAAAAAAAAAAAAATAATAATAATAATAATAATATTATTATTATTATTATTATCATCCAAGCTATTTTACTCCACATATTTTACGAGGTAGGATCTCCTGGACCACTTTTTGTGGTCCAGAGGATGTGTCATTTGTATTTGTGGTCAGATCATGATCGTGATCCGGTCGCAATTGCTTGCGATCCCTTCTTGGATTCACCGTCCCCACCAGGTTATAGTTTGGTTCAGAGCGGACGGTCGGAGGCTGCCCGGAGGATACCCTTGCTCCGCGCCCAATAACCTGGCTACTTATCCATCACCAGAGGCCTTTGGGTAGCCTCCAGCCGTCCGCTCCGAACCAAACTATAACCTGATAGGGACGATGAACCCAGGAAGAAATCACAACAAATTACAATCGGATTGCGACCATGATCTGATCGCAAATATGAGTGGTGAATCCCTAGACCATAAAAAAAAAAATCCAGGAGATCTCTCAGATTTTACATACGAAGTACTCTCTTGAAGTAGATCTACAAATTCAAATAGTGCAGTTTGTAAAAAAAAATAATTCCTTTTGCATCCTATGGATTTCTATATAAAAACAGAAATGTGGAACTATCTTTTCAAAAAAAATTCTAAAATGAATTTTGGATAGTTGTTGGCTAATGAATCCTAACACTAAAATATCCTAGGGAATCTTTAATAAGTTGGAGCTCAAACAAGTTATTGACATCTTATTTTTATCTTAAAACACTTCTATTCCATCCATACATAACAACTATGAATGATCCAACTTAATCAAGATTATTGCACAAAATATTATTATATAATTTTTTTATCATGATCAAAATTATTTAAACTTATCACGACTTAATCAGGATCACTTTAATATTAGTATAATAAAGATGACCACAGCTGCTAAGCAAGATAAAACAAGTGAAAATGTGTGCTCAGCAGACATTAAAATATAAATAAAAATCATTTCATCCCATCTAGTGATTAGTACATGAAATATTATCATCATAAAATTTACAATTCAAATCTTGACATAACTGAAATAAATATCTCCCTTATGTACTAATACTTATTTCCAGAACTAATAACTACCTGTGATTTACCTCCTCCATGTGTTGGGACGAGTTGATAAGGATGCTAGAGGCGAACGTATTCATCTTTGGCCACCATAAATAAAAATCATGTCTCGCTCGGATTCATTTAACATTCAATAGAAAACTGAACAAGAATTGTTGATTCATATAACCGTTAATATCTAATAAATAGTTGTTGAATAGCAGAAAATAAAGTTCAGATTACTAAAATGTCTAAACAAATTGAGGTACATGTAATGATAAATTTTACAGATTGGCACAACTAAATGTGTGATGATAAATAGATAAACTTCCAATGCATAGTTTGCAAACAAGAGAGCAATTCCAAATGCCAAGTTCATCTTCAAGGTTTCATCAACATTAGAGCAACCGACGATGCTCAATGGCCAACCCAAAAGCAGCATGAAAAATTCGCAACCCCACGTCCCTCTCTATTTGTAGAAGTCAAAGTCGGTGTCTGGCTTCTTAACATTCGCCCTGTAGCCTTTCTCAAAATCCTTGGGAAGAATTACATATCGATTCTTTCTAACTGCGTGCATCCCTGCTTCTTGACAAATGGCAGCAATCTGCACATCGATAACGATCAGTTTTGTCCTAACTACAAACAACTGAAACGCCAACAAAATTTCAAATCTATCCCATGGAAAGCAGTCCACTTGATAGATCATGGCTATGTAAGTTCTACATCGCATTCAGAGATAAGCATGTTAAAACTTCTGGAGGTATCAATTATTTTAACTAAAGTCCCTTTTGAGAAATTAGAATCGCATGTAAATATATAAATAGTATTTGGGAAGTCACCAGGGGCCAAAACGAGAAATAAAATGACTCAGACAAGTCAGCATTACCAACTAATATAATATTGATATTCATGCAGAAAAAAAACCAAAACCAAAACCAGAGAGAGAGAGAGAGAGAGAGAGATCAGGTGTAATAATGAACCAATAACTGTAATGGAAACAGACCTCAGCTGCACTGATTTTATCTGGCCGGGAAACATAATCTTCTAAATCAACTTCATCACCCAGATTCATTTTTGCCGTGCAGACCTGAAGAAGAAAAAAGAACAAAACACACGAGGGCATTTAGTTAGAAGTATCATTAGGAAAATTAAGCATCACCTCTCATGAACCAAGAGAGAAGAAAAAAAAAAGAGTAGACAATAATTCAACATGTTCAGTCGCAAAAGTCACTTTTACATTTTGTTTTGCTATGAGTACTAAGATTTTAAATTATCACTCATTAATGCTCTGATTTGTGCGCATTGCACATTTGCCATAAGGCACAGAAGAACTGAATTGTAAGCATACCAATGCTAGCAAATATTTTATAAAAATGATGAAACTCTCAGAATATATATCATTGAATTTATTCCTTAATTATTGTTGATCTACATGCAGTATTTGCAGCCATTAATCCATCAACTTATAGACCAATTCACTACACATGAATACAACATGGGAGGTTAGCTGGAATGGCATTATGTATATCATTATGTTCTGGTTATTCACTGTCCGGAAGCAAAGATGAGTGGATACGACTCACAACAGAGATGGAGTTAGATAAAGAATTTAGCAACGGCTGAGCTTTAAAATTATTAAGGCTGAACAACAAAAGTCAAAAGAGTCAATAACTATATTATGACAAGGTCCGTCTGCATATTGAACACACATGAATCCTTAAGACGTTTATCACCTTAGCAATGAAATCCTCATTGTTTTACCCTCCCAAAATATAGTCATGAATCCTCAAAACATTGACCACCTTGGCAATGAATCCACGTAATTCCACTCTCCCAAAACATAGTCATCAATCAAACCATATAAGGATATGAAGCTCTCCAACCCTAACTAGCATGCAACTAAAGCCACCAGTGACAAGCTGAAAGCCTGTTGCATTGTCACAGATGACATCTTTTGCTAACAAATCAATATCATTCCAACATACAACTTCATCAAATAACATAATTATTGTACATTGGATCGCTGACCAGACATGATACTGTTCACATATGGAGTGAAAATCCCACCAACTTTGAGAGGTATAAGGATATGATACTCCAAAAAGGAGTAATCATGTGGATGTTGAACAAAGAATGACAAATTGCAGGTTCCTGCTTCAATCATAATATGGAATATGCCAGAAATTTTCGAAACAAATTGTAAGCAGCAAAAATAGCTTAAAAACAAAGACAATCAAATACACATCAAAGGTGTTTTAATTAGCAAATTTTACAATTTTTTCCCCCTTCTAAAACAGATCCAAATAAGATTCTTAGTCAAGAATGCTTAACTGTTTTATTCGAAAAGGGATTAATATTCTTCTGAAATCTTCAAAAGACTGAGAAAAATATTCAAAAGTGGAGTAATAGGAGTGTTAGTACTTACTTGGAATACTAGTCTCTTCTGTCTCCTGTCAGGCAAAGGAAATTCAATCTTACGATCGAGCCTACCTGGACGAAGAAGAGCAGGGTCTAAAGTGTCAGCTTGGTTAGTCGCCATTATTACTTTAACATTCACTGTTTGGTCAAAACCATCCATCTGCATATACAATGATAACAATTAATATCACTACACATGAGCATGCAAGCTTTGAGTGAAAAACATATTTGGATGAACTCTGAAGCATAGATTTTCATCATAATATTCGTACAACTTAGCTTGTTTAGAAATATATGGAATTGAATTCTACAGTTTTAATCATTCTTGGAATCATAAAAATTCTAGTTAAATATGAAAGATTTGAGATTTCCTAATTGCATTCAACATGTTACAAATTCCACACAAGTGGCTACACAACTAGTTTTTCTACATTTAGTTAACTTGACTAGCAAATCGAACTTCATTTCTGATTCCTTAAAGCACAAGATTCAGGATTTCATTCTTAAGAATTCATTTTCAATGTATATTTTTTTTTTATTTGAGAATTGGTGCCAAACAAGATCCTAAGGATGGTACATGTAACGCAATTTTATTGCTATAAAATTTCTCTCTGGATTTTAGGCCTTAACTCATATGTAACACCCTTTAATTAACTGCATTCCATGACAATCACCACATATTGTGAGCCAACATGGCATGGACTATGTTTTTTCCATATGTGCTTCTAAAAGATAAATCAGACAATAGATCACCATGTAGTTGACTCAGGGAATTCTACTCCAAGACAACCTTTCTGTGCTTTTCAGAAACAAATATTTAAGAGTTTAAAAAAACCATCATAGAATTGTGAATAAAGGGGGAAAATAATTACGGACCTGCAAAAGGATGGGATTAATGGAAATTATCTAAAATAAACTAAGGAAATCAATTAAACACAATGATCATAGCTAGTAATATCTGATTCAATATTTGGTGTATGATCCAAAATATTTGTCCTCTATTTAACTTACTCCATTGCTAAGTCTTTGGTGAACTTCTCAAACGATTCTAACCCTCATAGTAATTCAGTGTTTCAATCATCTTAAGAGGCTAAGTCACTGTTGAGAGAAGTGATGATGGAAAACCAACCAAATCAATTGTATTGTATATTATATGTAAATCTCTAAATTGTTGCACTCACTCTCATGACAATACCAAAGAAAAGAGGTGTTCACCATTTTAGATTCCTACACCAATGTAATTATTCAACTTAAGTTAACGAATAACACTAAAATCAATGAACTCACTGCAGAAGGAAGTCATTGCAAGAATTAAATTGTAATGAAGTTTAGATTTTTTGGGTATAATTGCAACTATTTTAACTTGCATTTTAGCCTATTTCTTCAGGGTTCCTTGTTTGACTTGGTTTAACTATTTTAGATGCAATTATTTTTGGTGTCTAATTATGTCTGAATTGTAAACAATATATGTTTCTAGGGACAAGTTTGGCATTAACAAAATTTTCTCTGTGATATTGTTGATTGAGGGCACCAGATTCAACCAATGTCGTTTCATTTGTTAGCATAACCACAAAGGTCACTTCAGTCTTTTATCTATAATTAGTTCCTGAATTTAAAAGTTGGGAAACACTTGTAACGTCAAAATAAACTCTTTTATTTGAAGCACTTTTGCAATATTATTTTCTTATTTCAAGGCATGCTTGTCACATCTATAAAAAGTCAAGTACACAAATTTTATCACTCCACTAAGCTCTGTGAAAGCTAATAGTACTATAGTATTAGTAACATTTTAATCAACTAACTCATTTTTTTATTATATTGACTAATGATTTCTTTAGTCTCCCTCTATTTTAGATGTTCCAATCTAATAGATTTAACTCTTCTAACTATAGATTTTCCTTATAACCTTTGAACATTTTCTATCTTCTCAACCTAATTACTTTTGGATATTAGTATATTTATTTAATCTTTCTAGTTAACACCACACATCTATCTCCAATTTTCAGCTCCATCATATTAATTTCTTTATTTATTGCACCATAATAGCCCAAAACAATGATCCATATGGTATTGCTAGTCATATAACAGCATTGTAAAATTTTCCTTTTAGCTTAAGTGACACAATGATCACACAAAAATCAAAATGATTATCTTTGTTTCACCCACTTATTCTTTATTCTATTTTGTCTTTATCTTACTAATGATATCTTCATCAAGATGCAAAATCTGATCCACAAATGAAAGCAATTTACTGTAATATTTTCTGTATGCCATGTACCAGAACTTTGGCTCGTAGACAAAAGTTCAAAGAACAGTTTTTTTTTTGCAAAGATTAAGTTTAGAATTATTAGAAGAATTATTTACCAAGAAGAACAAGTTATTTCTTTGATCCTATCAAAAATAACTTCTTGATCATATAGAGAATATACTTGGTATTTGGATATTATCCATATCAATGACCTTGTAAATGGTTTATATTACAAGATAATACAATGTAAATAAAAGATCTAACAGAAATGTAAAAATGATTTATATTTACAAATTAAGAGAAAAGATATTCAGAGAATTATCATCCTGAAATGCTCATGTAGTACTATCCTGCTTGAATCAACTCAGTAGTAAAAATTACTATTTACATTTTACTTTCATCTAAGGATGTTTTTTATATGTATGCATTGGGAAAGTCATGCGCAAGGACAAATTCAAGCACATTTTGGGAGAGATTTTTTACTTATTATAACAAGGAAAACTATTTTACTCCACCTGGCTAGTTCTGGGTTCAAATCCCAGCAGTCAATAGAAAAAATAAAAAAATAAAGATATTTTTATGTTAATTCACTTCATTTACAAATTGTTTAATCATAGATATTTGTGTATTTAGTCATAGATAAGACAGAAGAAAAAAAAACTTAGTGCACATATTGTTCACTGAGGCATACTGCCTGCTGTGTCACATTTCCTTTAAGCTGAGTTGTAATATTTGTTTATAGTCACAGGAAATTGAATTAAAATTCAAGTGAAAACCCACTAATTTAACGTCCCTTTACCTGATTTAATAATTCCATGAGGATACGCTGAACTTCCCTGTCAGCTCCTGTTTGTGCATCAAAGCGTGCTGTAGCAATAGCATCAACCTCATCAATAAATATAATTGCGGGTGCATTTTCTTTAGCAAGACGAAAAACATCCCGCACCATCCTTGGTCCCTGAGGCAAATAATGTTTTAAATTATGATATATATATATACTTGCAAAATTTGGTAAAATAAATAATGTACCGAGAACAAATATGATGAAATGCAAAAGTCCATAGATAGAAAGTGAGCATTGCATGTTAAAACTAAAGATTTTACATTGCAACTTAATGAAAAGAATAAATGCCTCAAAATGAAGGTTTGATAATCGAATAGAGAATTTCATGAGCCACTGATGTTTTTTTATTTCACACTAGGAGCAAGTTTGCACACACAAACTACTTTTTTGTAAGATCAACCCATGGCATACTAGCAAAGTGATCAATGATTGACGACTAGGTTCATGGCATATTGGTAGGAGGCAGTAGTGTTAATGCCCATTAGCATGAAAGAAAATATATATATACACCATTCGATACAATGAGATCTAATTCCCAAAATTACATAATGTTTATCAAAATTAAATCTCTGCATGAAATTCCTGTAAAGGATTGGGTGAAGATAGGAAAAAATTAATACAAGAATAAATGTAAGATTTAATTGTGAATTTTATACGACAATACCTCACCCAAATACTTCTGAACAAACTCAGACCCGACAACTCGAATAAAAGCAGCAGTTGTATGGTTTGCCACAGCTTTGGCAAGCATCGTTTTTCCTGTCCCAGGTGGACCATACAGAAGTACACCTCTTGGTGGATCTATACCAATTTGTTTGTACAACTCATGATGTGTCAATGGCAACTCAACAGCTTCTCGAATTTCCTGCTTTTGAATGTCACAACCCCCAATGTCCTGCAATATGTTTTTCATTGGCAAAAATCCAAACGTGAGTTTTCATTGAGTGTGGTTTACTGCATCAGGTGATGTTTAACAAAATGCTTGTGTTAACAAATAAAAGAAATCACTTAGCATTTCCTAAATACTACATTTTGTTATTTAAAAGTAGGCATAACCATTATGATCCATTACTTATCACACGCATGTCAAATAAGTTTTTCCCATCCTGCTTATAAGAACACTCCTCGTATATAAATCTATGTACCAGCGCATTTCAATCACTAAACTAATGCTTAAAAACTATAATAACATAAACAAAAACTGATTCTACATAATCAACAAAAGAAAAGTGATTGTAACTATCAACAAATTCAACAGTACAGTTTGTACAAAGTATATTTAGTTACTAGAACATTGCAAATTGTTTCACAATTACAATTTTAGCAAAATCAGATAAAAGAGAATGCTGAAAAAATTGCTCATAATGATTCTGGTCATCCGAGAATGAAAAAGTAACATCTACAAGACACACCACAAATGAGCTCTAAGTGTTCATAAAAAAAACTCTTGAGTTTCTCCATATGGATATCATCATATATAAGAATAATGGAATATTCTGAATGCAACTCAGGGATACAACCATTTTGCTAGAAATGCAATAGCACATTCACAGTATCAGTTGAAAAAGAAATAAGGCCTCCACAAAAGAAACAAGCATAACTGTGGCAGGATATTCAGAAACTGCTACCGTAGATTGTATCCATTGTGTAATTGTCCATGTCTCAGCAATGTAAGGCTCACACAATAGGACAGCAGAACAAAAAACTTTTCACAAATAAAAATGTCTTGTTTAGTTGGACCATTTTCACCAAGTTTCGATTTTTCAGTTTCTGGACCATAGAAAAAGGTTTCTGAAAACAGTGTTTAGTAAGTTGATTCCATTGAACTAAGATTTTAAAATATGAGAAGCTACAAAAGTGAAACTTGAAAGCCAGCTAACAGATAATAGTAGACAAAATTAGTCTTGTATAATCACAGCTTCATTTTTAAAATGTTAAAATAAGAATAACAAACTTATAAGAATAACAAACTTATGCGAATAAAGTCTAACATTATTACATTTTACAATTATTTTTACTACTTTTGTTCACTATTACATAATTAACTATTATATTTATTTATTATTATTATTTTATATAATAGCCCAATAATAATATAACAATATTATATTAACATATGGTTACAAGGATTATACAATATAATAAAATCTTATTAAACATAATATAATATTATAATATATAATATATTAAAGTTTAGTTGAATTGTATATAATAAAATTAATATTGTATTATATTATATTGTTAATAATCAACCAAAAAAATTCTCATATTTCTATCTCTAAGAATAATTCGATTTTATAATTTTATTAGACCAACCAAGTTTTCATATTTTCAAATTCTTGAAAAATGAAACTTTTCACATTCTCCATTTCATAGAAATGGAAAAACTGACAAAAAAAATAATCACAGACCATTACCAAACAGGCTCTAAATTCAAACAAAAGCAATAACAAGAGATGAACCTTCCTAACCTAGGAGATCAACATTAACAAATACTACATCAAACTGAAAAGATAACCTAACGAACAACAATCATCCATAATAGTTAAACCAAAACAATATCAAACAGATACACATAACAACAATTTGCTTCATCATGACAAAAAAATCACAAGATTTAGGAATAACTGATTCCAACCATTCAAGAATAAAGCAGTTGTTGACAGCAGTAAAATCATATCACATGTGAGCTCTAGATAAGGATATCTTCAGACTTCCTTCAGATAATCATCATGCATATCATCCTAATAACAATAATGTCACTTTTACTAAATCAACCTGAATAAAAAAGAAAAAGATTCACTGTAGAAATCACAAAATGCCATGGTCATTATTATCCAATCGATGATGTAAAATTACACCATGACAATCTAAAAGAGGGAAAGCCCTTACAAAAATAGCTAGATTACTCACTTAAGGAAAGACACAAGGCTAAGTTTTGTTATCTGGGAAAATTAGCATTCCCCAAAACTTCAAACCCACTAGAGAGACAGCCTAAGGAACGGACAACTTTCCCAATGAAGTATTGGTAACAATAAAACCTAGAAGAAATAAATGGTATGGATATGACAAGTAGCTTTGGGTCCAGTTTGGAGTTGGAAAGCAAGAGAGTTTGGCAACAAGCTACAGTGCAATGGTTGAGCATCATCAAAGAGAACCAAAGTGCTATCTCATTAAGTGTATTTCTGCCCTTGAAGACTTATTCCATTTTTTTTAAACGGTGAGTGCAACTTTACCTACTCCAGCTCTCCAAATAGTCCTATTTTTCCTCCACCGCAATAAGCTAAAGATCCACTACTTTACTTCCTATTTCAAAGATTGATAATTTTGTATCCAATTCCATGAAGGCAAGTGCGGGTCTATGAATAGGAGATGTTGCGCTAGTATTTGCAAGACCTAAATTATCAAGAGGCTCCTCGAGAACATTGAGAATTCATCTCAGCTGTGGCTCTGCCAACTGGAGTGCTGAGAGAAGCTCCCATATCAATTACTTCAATTCCCCTTGTCAGTCCATTTGTAGCACACATAGCTACAACTCTATCTTGATCATTTAAAATTTTCCACCCATCAAGGTTGTGTTTGTCAACATGAACAAGGTTTGTCTTATAATTAAATTTGTTGGCTTCATCCATTAATGAGTCTTTGGTTGGTATCGACCTTGGTTCTCAAAGTAGGTGATCATTGTCTACTAGTAATATTTTCATTTGATGTATGAATTTTTATTTATCCACTAAAGATATTGATTATGGCCCTTGTCTAGTTTCTTATGGCTTACCTTCTCTTCCTTCACTTGTGAGCTTCATGATCATGGATTAAAATTCAAGAGAATGGAAACCAGTGTGCTTAGTCATCTAGTTCCTAGTACAACAACAATATCTTCATGGTCATTAAGGTATTAAACCTTCAATACTTAACAATAGGTGAAGCTTTAGGGAAACGGAGAGCCCCTGTAGACATTCCTAATTAGCAATTATGATTGAAAATTTTTAAATTTCATCTCGTGTTATCTTTAGTTTAGTGACAAGATATTCACTAATAAAGTTGTGTGCTTCCTGAGTCAACAACTTAGAATATTTAAGACTGAGGAACTCCTTGGATCTGTCATTAGCGAATGTTTAGGAGACCTTCTTGCCTCATCATCTTCATCCAATGCATCCAACATAAACAACCACTAGCACCTGTGGCCAGGCTAAAATGATTCGTCGCAATTGAAGTTGAGGCCCCTTGTGCGTCATTTTGCCGTCTCGGTGTTGGTTTTAGTGTCAGATAGTTGGTGGTGAGCCTCGGTTAGGTCCCCATGTCTTTGTGGCAATTATTGGTTGACTGCGATAATTGAAGCATTTTAGGTCCCCATGTCTTGGCTTATGTATTTGTGTTTCCGGAGATAAAAAAGATTTACCTTGTGGGTATCAATCAAGGTTCCTATGTGAGCAAGTTTATTGAACTTTCATAAATGCTCCATGACTAAGTGTGTTTAGTGGAGCTTAGCTAACTCTTAATTTGTTTTTTTTCTAAGACAGGATGACTCATGAGATCATGCCCCTCCAAGGCTCCAAGTGCTTGTGTTGTACGGGGATTATCTTCTTCAATTGTCTTGAGGGCCAATAGTGATGTGACATTTATGTATAGCTGATCTTACTCCTCTCATACATGTCAGATTAATGTTAATTTTCACCCAGTCCTCAATTGTTTGCTTGGATGCAAAATGTAGGATATCATCACCCACGGTTAGTTTTGATATCAATTTGTTATGGGTGCATACGAGTGATTGCCTTGAATCCACAAGAGTCTCCTCTTTTTCCTTCAAGGAGCCACCTTCTACAAGGGAAAGCAGTTAGATAAAGATAGAAGGGGCGAGTTGTGGACGAGCTAAGGTGCAATGATGGAGCAACATCAAGAAATTGAAGTTAGGCTCGCTCCCCGGCGGCCCGCAAACCCGTCCCAGAGCCAACAAGAATATTGAAACAATATGGGGAGGGAGAGAGAGAGAAGTTTATTGCTAGTTGATGTCATTATTAGGTGCACTTGCTCTCATCTAATAGACTGCCAATTTGGCCTAAAGTAACGATTTAATCTACTTATTGACAAATACATTGTTTCATTTAGTCTCGCAAGACTGATCCCTTTAAAGGCTTATCCAGATGGTCCTATTTTGATCCCCTTGGAGACATATTCCATGTGAGATCGTAACAATAAACAATTTAATAACAAATTGCTACTTCCTATGAAATTAAGAAATACGCTAATTTTGATAATCTGGGTGCGCGAGGAATGAAATCCCGGAACCCTAACTCTTAATGTTAGCATCTTGGTATAGACAGACACTATGTCAGGAAAGAGATTTCTGAAGAGAAACAAAAGGCGTTGGAGTTTGGCAAAACTTACGTTATACGTTACGTCTGGTTTCTCCGACTGACTAAGGAGGGAGATGCTCGAATCGGCTTCAGGGGGCAGCACATCGACAAGGGCATTAGAATGACGGTGAAGCGCTACGGAAGCCGACGGCTTGAGAAGCTCCCTGTTGATGGTGCTAAGTATCCGTACATAGTAATTCGACCCGGTGGTGGATCCGACGATACCATTGTTCTGATCGACCATCTCCATGAACTGGCCGATGACAAGGGGAACCGACTGGATCCGCTTGACCTCCTCCTGGGCGCGAAGATGTTCGCGCTTGAGGTTCTTGAGCTCGTCCTTGACGTACTCTTCCTGTATGTCGATGAACTCGATCTGGCGCTGGAGGGTCTTGAGGCGCCCATAGAGGTCATCGTCTTCGTCGGATGCAGCAGCGAAGAGGACGTCGGTGCGGGAGGCAGGGAAGCTCCGCGGTGGCTCAGAGGCGGGGAACTTCACGGGGTCGAGAACCAAGGCAGACGCCGCCATGAGGGAGGTGGAGTGCGGAAATTGTTCGCTGGGTTCGATCGGGTTGCTAAGAGACCCGACGGCGTGCCAGAGGAACTACATGATTCCCATCACGTGCGATGCATGTGATAAAAAAGTTGCCTTGCTGATCAAGAAGGTAGGTTTAAGTAGTTGGGCCGGCTCGTAATTTCAGTCCGAATCCGGCTCATTTGATCCATCAAGAATTGTTATTTCTTTAATCTGAGAATATTATGTGTAATTTGTCATCCTAAAATTATAATTAATTATAAGAGTGAATATTCGATTAATTTAATTCATAAATTAATTTCAGTTAACACTCAATTAATTAAATTTATTTAAAATAACAATAAAAATAATTTATACAAAATTAAGTGAATATTCGATTAATTTAATTCATAAATTAATTTCAGTTAACACTCAATTAATTAAATTTATTTAAAATAACAATAAAAATAATTTATACAAAATTAATATCAAATTAATCGAATTCTCACCCAAGTTAATTAGTATAGAAAATTTTTTTTCTCAACTTTATCGATATGGTGGTGATATTTTCAGTTGGGCTCATTGATTATCCTTGGGGTGATCAATCTGATCATATAAAAATTTTTCACTGACCACTAAGATAAATCGAAAAGTATATACAGTGTAGATTAAATCATAGATGTTTGAGTGATAACTTAAATGTCTTATTATAGCACGATCATTTATCATTAGTTTCTAGCCTAAGATGATATATCCAGACTATCCCCTAAAATAGAGTTTTTCTCTACTTAAAAATTGCTGAATAATTAAATACCATGAAATATATGACTTGTCAAAATTCATTGTGTAGATAATTACAAGGTAGTCAATAAGTTATTTTTTTTTAAACCAAATTATTTTTTAATAAATAAAAATATCTTATTAATTTTGAAAAATAAATTGAAATTATGTTTAATCAAACAATTAATTCTTAGATTTAGATTGATGGACAATTGGACACTAACCATAATGATAGCGTACTACCAAGGAAAAGGAAAGAATTCAAAGTGGAAAATAAATAGAAATTAAGGGGGCGTTTGGTTTGGAAAATATTTTCTATTTTCTATTTTCTATTTTCTATTTCTGTTTTCCTATTTTCTGTTTCTGTTTTCAGAAAACAGAAAATACGTTTGGTATGATATACTGGAATTCTATTTTCTGGAAAAGAAAATTGGAAAATGCGTTTGGTACGTTTATATTGAAAATTAAAAAAAAATATAGTAAAATGTAAAAAAATTAATAAAATTAAGAATTTTATTAAAATAGAAAATTTTGAAATTAAATTATTTAAACTATATAAATGTTATTTTATACTTCTATATAAATGTTATTTATCTCAAGTCATCAATCTATAGAGTCTGTCAAGCTCAGCAATCGAGCTCTCTACATGCCACTCGACTAACATTTGATCTCATTGAGTCACATTACTCAATTCAATATAACCCAAGGAGATGATCCTATTCTTGCGATAAATGTATTTGTAATAGTTGGATAAATGTATTTGTAATAATTGAGAACCACTTGCGATAAAAATATATTCGCATTTCACAAAACAATCCAACATGACTTTTGATGACCTTTAGAACTTTGGAATGGGAAAAAGTTCACTTATTCTGCAATAAGCATGAAACAGTTGTAGTTTCTCCTGGTCTTCTTCTAGTACATGACACGTTCTACGCGATTGTGATTTGTATCGGCAAAATCCTTATCTATGAAAGAAAGATGAACCTAGATCCTCAAGTGCCTGCATACATTTCAACAAAATTTTAGTGGCAATCACGAACGACCAAATGTACAAGAAAAAAACATGCTTGGAATAACTGATAACAAATGACCAAATGACCAAATGTACAAGAAAAATTACTGTGATGATAACTTGTGTATACCTTCATCACAGTAACTTTAGATTGAACCAAACTCTACATATCATCCAGTTGACATCATTGCTGGCAAAAGCATCATAAATGCATTCGCCAATCTGGAAAGTTAATTACAAAAGACATTAGCTATTTATAAAAACAAACTGTTGCGTTCTTTACGCTTTTAACATTACAAAACTTTAACATCATATAAAAAAAGTTCAAAAAATATCACATAACGTAGAGAAAGCATTACATATCATAACATCAAATGAGTGACAATGCTGACCTCTTCCCATTCCACACAATCAGCTTTAGAAGTAAAGGAAAGAACTGGAAACACAAATTAGAAAGTAACAAATAAGAATCTAGATGTAGCAGTTATTTGCAAGGAAATGGTATTGAACAATGAAATTATAAAACATATATAAAATAGATTGTAACATAATATTCAAGGGTAAAGTTATCTTTTCTATTCCTTCACAAAAATCAAGAGCCACAGATTGTAACAAAAAGCTTCCCATCTGAGCTAATTACAAATTGTAACAAAAAGCTTCCCAACCAAAATTTAAAACAAAAAACAGCCAATTATAATAGTCATTCATAACAAAATCAAGAGCCATAAAAGGCTGAAACCAGACATTAGCTAATTACGGATGATGCTCCACATAATCATTCCACATATGACTTGCAATGTCATCACGTATATGTCCCATCTGAGCTGTTTGGCTTGGATCAATTGGAATCGGCTCTTGATCACCAAAACTATCTTCAACTCCAGACATGAGCATATCTTCAGATGAATACTCCATAAATAAATTATCCATTGCATGATGCCGACGTATGAAATTATGCACCGCACAACATGCAAGTGGAATTAATCTTTGGCTAGTAATTGGATAGTTTGGCATATCTTTTAAAATTCGAAATCTTGCCTTAAGCACCCCAATGCATCGCTCAATAATATTACGACATGTGCTATGCCTATAATTGAACAACTCTTCCTTCCCCCTTGGTCTGCCTTGCCGTCGATAATCTCTCAAGTGATAGCGTTGACCTCGATACGGAGCAAGAAACCCCGGCATATTTGGGTAACCAGAATCAACCAAATAAAATTGATCTGTGATAGTATTATCATATTAATTAATAATGTAAAATACCTACATAAATGAATATATATAGAGAATTGTTTCTATTACTTACCACCGCAAGGTTTAGGAAAATGATTTTCATGCCTAGTCAAAGCGTCTATGAACACCCTTGAATCATTTCTTGTCCCCTCCCAGCCCGTATACACAAATGTAAAAAGCATATCGAAATCGCATACAAGCATCACATTTTGTGTGACAATAACCTTTCTACCACGAAAAGATGTTTGAATTGATGTCGGTGCCCATGCCGATACGTGAGTTCCATCAATAGCTCCAAGACAATTCTAAAAATACACAATGTCTTAGTAAAGATATGTTGTTAATGTAACTAGATACATTAGGGTAAAATATATACCTTAAAATATGGAAACCACTTTGGATTATGCAATATGCGAGGATGGACGCCATTGTGTTCATATGGTCGAATAATATGTGTGCCCAATGTACAAACAGCTCGTAAAACTCGTTTGAACCACTTGCTACAAGTGTACAATGAATGTTGAAATCGATCTGCACATATTCGATGTCGTGTGTTGTGCCCGATGATTAGTAAGAACATAGCGACACCTTCTTCAACAGTAACTTTCTTTCCATCTTGTAATAGATTCATCTCTTTTAATGTCCTACAAAAATTCACGAACACATGTTTCGACATACGAAAATTATCAAAGCAAACTTGAGGGTGCCCATCAAGTATTTCTTGAATATACATCCTCCCAGTAAGAGATGACGTTCGACAAGGCATCCGATCAATAGATCTATGAAACTGAGTCATTTCATGAAAAAAATCATTTGCATGGCTCAAAATAAGAAGCAAATTGATATCTGGGCCTAATTCATCATAGTCATCAGATTCATCATCAGAGTTTGACATGATATGCAATAAATCGATATTAAACTCAGCACACATGTATAAATTAATTATGAATTGAGGCAAACCAATAAACAATTAAAATTTAAAAAGCATGACATAGTCATCAACATTAAATTTCAAAATATCAAATATGTCTTAAACATTTAATCCACAAAATAGCAAATATGTCTTACAGTTTACACATTCAAGTCACAAAATCAAAAACCATCATTACTTAAAAAGTCTCCGGCTAGGTAATAAAAGCAATCCCCATGAACTTGTCAACATATGACCCTACACACGGTCGAGATTGAGGCAATCCAACCATCCAGCTCTCCTATTTGATGGAATTTTCATGAAAACCTCTCGTAGCCAAGGTTTACCGAAAGCTTCTGTAGCTTTTGTGTACACTTGGTTTGATAAGTCATCCATCTGATTTAAAACCTGCATGCACATATCTATAGAGTAAGGATCACTGAACCCGCTCGTTCCAGTAGAGGAAGAAATTTCTTGTTCGTGTTCTAACTTAGTAGCCCTCAAATCCAGGTATTTTTGCCTAGCAATAGATTCTTGACTCAGGTGTTGCAAGGTATCACTCCACTTGTCCATATAAGCATCATATTTTTCAGTTTTTGAACGCTTAGGATCTTTACGTCGATGACTCTCAGTTGATTCTGTACTACGACGTCGGCGATTGTTAGGTTCCCCTCCAACGTCCTCATTCTCGTCATCGACAACTTCAACATATGAGCTGACACCTCTGTTAATGAATGCTTCTTCGAGCTCTCTCTCTTCATCAGATGTGGGAGGTAATTGAGTAGAAGCTCTATGCATATCACCAGTTGCAGTTGTCCCGCCGAAAATTTCACTAAGAATGTGAAAATGATCACATCCTTCCTTTCGTATTGACTTATACTCCTTTTTATTTTTCTGTTCCATTGATTACAAAAAAATGCATTTTATTATACATAAACATACAATAAAATTATATATTTGATTAGATATAAGTATTTACCAGATAAAATTCTGCCCACACTTCCTCTGGAGCATTCACTTTATTGGTGTCAGGATCCATTGTCACACCAGTATGCGCAAGCAATGCTGCAAAAAGACGTTGTCTTGTGCGTAGACGATTCCATTTACCTTTGAGCCTTTCTACACCATAATTCTTGTTCGTAACCTGATATAATTCTTTGTTGATCTCCTCCCAAACCGTATTAGTGAAGGTAGATGTTTGTAACTTATTGTGCTTCACTTTTTCATAAATGATATCGACAAACATGGCAACATTTGTCTTTGACCAATCATACTTCTCAATTTCGATACTTGGATTATGCCCTCCCATAATGTAATCTCTAAAAATTGCCAATATTAAAGCCGACATAAAAATATAGAGCAACATATATTAGAAAATGTAATACCCAAAGCAATACCCTAAACAAGTTAAAGCATGTAGAGAAAAAAAATTGGTATGTACATCCAAGTCTTATGTCATTGACTTGTAATTCATGCATACCTCTATAATGAACTTTATTTTTACTATTTCATATTATAAGACTGGGCCTCAAGATCTGACACTATCTTTTTACTATATGGTGCTTACAAAACAAAATTGCATTTTCAGAAACATTATTTGGCCTTTCAGGTTCAAATTAGAATGAAAAAGTGAATAGAACAAGTGGAAAAAATTTGAAGTTAAACAGAAGGATCAAAAAATCAACGGGTTGTTTACTCACAACTCTGACTGATGAAACAACAAAATCTCTTCCCGGAGGATCTAACACATTAGATGACAATCTGATCGTATAGTAGCCATCTTTTTTCAATAGTTTCTGCAGGAAATTAAATTTAACGATTCAGTGTCCATTCTATTACTCATCTAAATTCCAGTCGCACACAAAAAAGACATTTTTCTTCCAAAGCAAATTACCTTGAAAGCCTTCTTTTCTTCCTCTGTTAATGCGTTTCTGGAGAACTTCTTTTCTAGTAAGTTGATGCCGCAATGTAGAGAAAACAAGGGCACGGTGAAATAGAAAGGGGAGGGGAGAAGGAGGCTCGGCCGGCGGCGGGTCGAGCGTCGCCGGCGCCGCGATGAAGAAGGAGAAAGGGGAACGGAGAGGGCTCGGGTCGGTGCTGAGAGGCGGCGATGGAGACAGCTAGGGTTCGGCGTCGCTAGGGGGAAGCCGGCGTGGTGGAGAAAGGGAAAACTAGGGCACGGTGAAATAGAAAAGGGAGGGGAGAAGGAGGCTCGGCCGGCGGCGAGTCGAGCGTAGCCGGCGCCGCGATGAAGAAGGGGAAAGGGTAATCGCCGTCGCGAGAGAGGGGAGAAAGAAATAAAGAAAAGGAAATGCGCTGCAGCAGTGCGTTTTCTCACGGAGGCAGTGCGCGTTTTCTCATTTCTGATATTTGAGCGCATTTTCCCATTTTCGTTAGAAAATGATAAAATAGCGTTTTCTATTTTTCTAGGAAATGACTTTTCATTTTCCAGAAAACGGAAATATAAAACACACACCAAACAACTATTTCCCAAAAAAAAAGAAAATGAAAATAGGAAAATATCAAACCAAACGCAGCCTAACGTTTTCCACTCTTGCCATTACTGCATTACTTGTCAAACCAACGGCTTTTCCTTTTCTCCAAATTTGGGATTGCGACATTGGAGAGCAACTACGGCAATCACCAAAGTTTGATTTGCTCATGCAAACATCTAAATGACATCATAATAAAATAAAAAAAAAGACCATTTCCCATAAAATACATTATAGAATTTTAAACTTTTGTTGTAGACTTAGCGAATCGATTGTAATTTTAACTAGGCAAAATTTTAAAACACAAAGCAACATTATTTTTAATAGGAAAATAAATTATTTAGGTAGTCGCATTCATAAAATAAAATTTATATACCTTTAAAGGTTTTTTTTTTCACTGTAAAGCTTTTCTCATGCGCTAAAATCTATATTTATTAACTTTCTCATTGTAATTTATTTATTTTCAGTGTTCATTTATTTTGTAGTAAAATAAATAATATTGATACATGTTTCGTTAAATTGTTCATTGAAGCTACTTTGTTAAATCACTATACCAACTCCATACGAGCCAAGATGCACGGTCAAACCATTAATAGTTGGTAGTTGGTAGTTGAACATTAATTATTTTCATTTTGCGCAGAATTAAGTAAAAACAAATATATACTAAGTCAGGAGAAATTTTAATTGAAAAGTTAATATTACCATTCATACCAGGAGATTTTAAAAAATATTTAAAAAACAAATCTAACCTTTGTTTTAAATTTAAAATATAAGCATCATTGTTTTTAAACTCTTTCTTTTTGACAATTTTAATTTTTGTGGAGTGTGATATCTATGTTACCAAAGTTGTGATGTTTATGTTACTAACAAACTAATAAAAGTTATAAATAAATTTAGCTGAATCAAATTGATCCGAGTTTAAAGTTAAATAAATTATTAAAATCATATTCAAATTAACTTGAGTTGTGTGTTTTTTTTAAGTTTTATGCTAACAGGATTTATTTATTTTAATTGAAATCAGATATTTAATTTATACTGATTGATCCGGTAGTAAGAGCGGGCCCCCCCCTTCTCTTGCAAAGTCAACGCCAAGTGGAAGTCACCGGAACAGCCGCCCACCCAGAGGAGAGTGTGGTCCGACCGGACGGACGGCCATAGATGGCCGGTCCGACTGGACTGCCGGCCGGCCGATGGAATCGAGTACCCGGAAGGGTCCGGCCGGTTTGCACTTATAGTTGGTAGGCACCCTGTCAAATCGGGGTTCCGACGCTCAGTTAAAAAGGTCATGGACCGAGCTGACCTTTTGACCGATCACAGTCATAAAGCACCCCTGTTTGTTAGTCTCCACAAAGCACAAGTAAACCACTGCGGATGTCCGGTCGGATGTTTAGGTATCTTTCCGCTCGGACTACAAGTTTGGAGCAAAGGAAAGGGCCAGAGGATTTCTTTCTCTGACAACCTGTAGGTTTCACGTGTGTGTCATGCTCCAAATCTTGTGACAGGGGATTCTGCTGTCCCATCGAGGGCATGCTTTGACTGTAGCGATATGGGTCAGGTAAACTTTCTGACAGCCGCGTACCTAGGAAAGGACAAGTAAGCTTTCTGACAGCCGCATACCTAGGATAGGACAGGGGACACTTATGCACCTTGGTACGCGTGCCCAAACCTTTCACAGCTCTATATAAAGAACCTCAGGTTTCATCGACAGAGGATTATGGTATGTACTCTGAGACTTTTGGAGCCACCTTGTTCATCGTGATTTACCTGACTTGAGCGTCGGAGGGTCGTCGGAATCCCTTCCCGGCTCGACTTCCGTGCAGGATAGCCGGAGCATCTCGACACTAGTTGGAGACCTACATCGGCGAGCCTTGGAGCGTCACGTGCCCAGCGTCTGTTGACTTCTGGTTCGGACAGGATACAATGGACGAGGCTGGACGACAGCACACGGTGACGCTTTCAAGGGAGGAACTCGGCGCTCTGGTCGAGATAAGGGCCGCCAAACTCGTGGAGCAAAGCAAAAAGCATCCGCCGAGCGGGCGGAGCAACAAGCAACGTCCGCGTGGGGCCGAGCGGAAGCACCTCCAGCCACCGTCGCATTCCACCGGGCCTTATTTCGCACCCCTGGAGCCACGCCAGCCCGAAGAGATATAGGATCTTCCTCAGATGAAATGCCAAGGCGGGATGACAGGAAGGGGAAAGCTCCCCGGACGGACTCATCTCCCGAGCGGACCAACCGCCAATTTTCGGAAGCCATTCTGCGAGATCCTCTGCCCAAGCACTACGTGCCCCCTACGATCGGCGAGTATAATGGAACAACGGACCCGGATGATCATTTGGGTAAGTTTGATAATACCGCCACGCTCCACCAATACACTGATGGAGTGAAGTGCCGAGTCTTCCTTACCACGCTCTCGGGATCGGCTCAGCGGTGGTTCCGTAGACTGCCGGACGGATCCATCACAAGCTTCAAGGACTTCCGAACGGCCTTCCTCCACCACTTCGCCAGCAGTCGGCGTTATCAGAAAACAAGCGTTAGCTTGTTCGCCATCAAGCAAGAACCAAAAGAATCGCTTCGAGCTTACATCCAGCGATTCAACCAAGTGGCGATGGACATCCCAACAGCCACATCGGAAACGATGATGAACGCCTTCACACAAGGCCTTGTTGATGGGGACTTCTTCAGGTCGCTCATCCGAAAGCCGCCCCGAGACTATGATCACATGCTACATCGGGCCAACGAATACATAAACGTGGAAGAAGCGCAAGCCGCTCGGAAAAAAGAAGCTCCAACCGAGCGTGCACTTGTTCATGCCGAGCGGAAGCAGCACTCCGCTCAGCAACCACCTAGAGGACCAAGGGCTGAAGCAATTCGATCTCCCCACACCAGATCGCACGTGCAAGAAGTGGCTGCCGCTCGGCCCAAGCCAAAGAAGAGGTGGACCCCAATGTTCTGCAAATTCCACCAAACGGATACGCACAACACGAGGGATTGCCGAAGCCTTCCCTTTGTGTCCAATCCTGTTCCCCGGAGAACCGAACGACGGTCTCCTCCCCTCAACACGAGGCAAAGGACCCAGGAAGCCGACCGGACCCGCATAGAGAGGCGACATCACCATACGTCCGATCGGCATAGATCCCCAAGACAGGAGAGTCGCCGGACGTCCAGGGAACGGTCCCGACCATCCACTCGGGAGGAAGAAAACAGGAGCAATACTTCCCGGGGCGAAATCAACGTTATTGCTGGTGGGCCGACCGGAGGAGACTCCAACCGAGCAAGAAAGGCAGGCGTTCGGCAGCTGCAGATCCATACGGTCGGCTGTAGCCAAGAGCGGGCAAGTGGACCGGAAATCACTTTCGGGCCCGGAGACTTGGAAGGAGTAGAAGTACCCCACGACGACGCGCTGCTCATTAAAGCGGTAATAGCAAATTACACCATTCACCGCATATTTGTTGACACAGGGAGCTCGGTCAACATACTATTCAAGAAGGCGTTCGATCAGCTGCAAATTGATCGAGCCGAGCTGCTTCCAATGACGACCCCGCTCTACGGGTTTACGGGCAATGAAGTTCAGCCGGTCGGACAAATCCGGTTGGCCACCTCGCTGGGAGAAGAGCCGCTCAGGAGGACCAGGACAACAAACTTCGTGGTGGTTGACTCTCCCTCATCCTACAACGTCATTTTGGGACGACCGGCGCTCGGCGAATTCCGAGCGGTTGTCTCAACCTTCCACCAGAAGATAAAATTTCCCGTGGAGGACAAAGTTGGAGAAGTGCGGGGAGATCAACTAGCAGCTCGGCGTTGCTATATAGAGATGATCCGAGCAGAAGCTTCTTCCGCTCGGAAGGTCCCCCGAATCGAGGTACACGCCATAACCGAGAAACCTCCTGCTTTAATTTATGATGAAAAGGAGAAAGTTCAGATCCATCCGACCCGATCGGAGGCCACCACTTTCATCGCCTCAGATCTAGAGGAAAAACAGAAGAAGAAGCTGATCCAATGCCTCCAGCAAAATCATGATGTCTTTGTTTGGTCGACACACGAGTTGCCCGGAATTTCGCCTAGCCTAGCGCAACATGAGTTGCATGTCCGACCTGACGCTCGGCCAGTAAAGCAGAAAAAAAGATTTTAGCGCCGAGCAGAATGCCATAATCCGGGCGGAAGTAGAGAAACTTCTGGAGGCCGGCCACATACGCGAGGTGCAGTTCCCGAGCTGGCTAGCCAACGTGGTATTGGTCTCCAAGCCGGGCGGCAAGTGGCGAGTTTGCATTGACTTTCGGGACTTAAACAAAGCATGTCCCAAAGATTTTTATCCTCTGCCCCGGATAGATCAGCTGGTGGACTCTACGGCCGGCTGTGAATTAATTTGCATGCTCGACGCCTACCAGGGCTATCACCAGGTACCGCTCGCCCGCGAAGATCAAGAAAAGGTGAGCTTCGTAACGGCCGACGGCACAATGTATCCTTGAATGAATCAATGATGGCTTTCGCCGGATCTCCTTGCGTTCTGAGCGAATCTTCGGAAGTTTACGTGGACGACATTCTTATCAAATCCGTCCGAGCGGCCGATCTTTTCAAGGATATGGAAGAAACCTTCCGAACACTGCGCAAATATGGAGTCAAGCTAAATCCCCAGAAATGCCTGTTCGGAGCTAAAGGAGGGCGTTTCTTGGGGTATATAGTGACCGAGCGGGGAATCGAAGCAAATCCCAACAAGGTGAAAGCTCTGCAAGACATGCTTCCTCCCAGAAACACAAGGGAAGTGCAACGGTTGACCGGTCGGATAACTGCTTTGTCCAGATTCATCTCCAAAACTGCCGACCGGAGCCTGCCATTCTTCAAGATCCTACGCAAAGCTACTAAGTTCCAGTGGAACGAAGAGTGTGACCGAGCATTTGAAGAGTTGAAAACATATCTGAATTCCCTGCCTGTACTGGCCAAGCCGATCGGAGGCGAGTCACTGTATATGTATTTGTCGTCAACTGAGCATGCTGTAGGCTCAGCACTTGTGAGGGCGAACGGCGAAGAGCAGCCGGTGTATTTTCTGAGCCATATTTTGAAAGATGCTGAATCTCGCTAGCTCGGCGCCTTCGACCGTATTTCTTGGCCCACACAATCATTGTCCGGACGAACAGTCCACTCGGAAGAGTCCTGTTGAATCCAGAAGCGTCCGGACGGCTTATCAAGTGGACGACAGAATTAAGCGAGTTTGACATCCAGTACCAGCCCCGCTCGGCGATTAAAGCCCAATCCTTGGCTGATTTTGTGACCGAAGTGCAGAGGCCCGAGCCGGAAGCTCTGTGGAAGATATATGTGGATGGGTCTTCCACTCGACTCGGAAGCGGGATCGGGATATTACTTATCTCACCGCAAGAAGAAAAGATGCACCTATCCGTCCGGCTGGACTACAAGGCCACCAACAATGAGGCAGAGTATGAGGCCCTTATAGCCGGATTACAAGCGGCACGACATGTGGGGGCCGGTCGGGTAACTCTCTATTCGGATTCACAGTTGGCCGCTCAGCAACTTTCCGGCACCTTTGAAATCAACTGTGTTCGGCTTAAACTCTACGCTGAGGCCTTTGAAAAACTCAAAGCTACTTTCCGAAAAGTGCTTATTCAGAAGATTCCCCGAACGGAGAACCAGGCGACCGATGAGTTGGCCAAACTCGCGAGCTCAATAACGCCGGTCGCCATTCAGCAGCCAATTGAAAAAACGCTGATGGTGGCGCATGTCGACCGGATGCAAGGCCTCGCGTTTCCAAGTGACTGGAGGACACCTATTATAGAATTCCTCCGTTCGGGCACCACACCATCCGATGAATATGCAGCCCGGCTCCTCAGAAGAAGAGCCGGTCGGTTTACACTCATCGGAGATCAGCTTTACAAGAAAGCTTTCTCGCGTCCTCTGCTAAAATGTGTGAGCTCGGAGGACTCAGCTTACATCCTCCAGGAAGTACATCAAGGATCATGTGGAGGTCATCCGGGCGGACGCTCGTTAGCCAAGAAGATCCTCTTGGCCGGATACTTTTGGCCAACTTTACAAGCAGATGCCGCTCGGACAGTATCTACATGCCTTTCATGCCAGAAGTATCACAACTTCTCCCACCGACCGGCAGAGGAGATGAAGGCATCAACCATCTCATGTCCGTTCGATCAGTGGGGAATGGATATTGTGGGTCCATTTCCGATGGCGACCGGGCAGAGGAAATTTTTACTAGTGGCGGTAGATTATTTCTCCAAGTGGGTGGAGGCCGAGCCGCTGGCAAAGATCACTGAGCAAATGGTTAAAAAATTCATCTGGCAGCACATCATTTGTCGGTTCGGCATCCCTCGCCGACTGGTGTCCGACAACGGGCGGCAGTTCACAGGGAAGATGTTGGAGGATTGGTGCCAAAGCTACGGCATCGAGCAACATTTCACGTCCGTGGCCTATCCTCAGAGCAACGGTCAAGCTGAAGTCGCCAACCGGGAAATTCTTCGTATTCTGCGCGCTCGGCTCGACCATTTGGGAGGGAGTTGGCCGGATGAAGTGCCGAGCGTCTTGTGGGCTATCCGAACGACGCCAAAAGAAGGGACGGGAGTCACACCGTTCCATTTGGTATATGGCGGTGAGGCTGTCATACCGGTCGAAGTCGGCGTTGAGTCAACCAGGATCCAGAACTATGATGATGACAACACCGAACGAAGAAACATGGAGCTGGACTTGGTAGAAGAGGAGAGGGCAAAGGCTTCCGTTCGGCTGATGGCGTACCGTCAGCGGATGAAGCAAAACTACAACCGGCGCGTAATTCCCAGATCGTTCCAAGTCGGCGATCTTGTCTGGAAGAAAGTCAAGCCGGTCGGCGACGTCGGCAAGCTTGAAGCGCCATGGGCAGGCCCTTTCAAAATCATCGAAAAGCTCCGCTCGGGCGCGTATTATCTGGAGGATGAGGACGGACGGCAGCTAGATAGGCCGTGGAGCGCGAACCACCTCCAGCCTTACCGGGCAGGGTGAAAGGTGTATCACTGTAAATCACCCTGTGTATTTCATTTTTCGACTAAATACTTGAAATGCAGAGATGAAAAGTCAAAGGAGCGAATATAAGGCATTATCATCGTAGCGCGAAGGCCCCCAGGCCGATCGGCCGGGAGGTTTATGTGGTTAGACTTGTAAGCAAATAACCCGTGCCGTTCGGCCGGAATTAAATTGGTCAAGCCAAACGCTCGAAGATCGAAGGCCCCGTACCCTTCGAACGGAGGTATATTATCCGAGCCAAAATACTCGATGAAGTAGATCCTGAGCCGTGCGGCCAGGAGGGCATTATCCAAGCTGGGGGAAAGGCGAAGAGCAACTCCGAACGGAAGTGTCAAAATTAGCCTTGACGGCCGTCTAGCCCAGACGTTAAACCGCAGAGCCGCGCCGACCGGCTATAAATATCCGCGCCGACGAGCACCGTCGTTAAAAATCAAGAGACGAGCCGGCGTCTATAAACCCTCCGAGCGGAATACCGACGAGCACCGTCGTTAAAAATCAAGAGACGAGCCGGCGTCTATAAACCCTCCGAGCGGAATACCGACGAGCACCGTCGTTAAAAATCAAGAGACGAGCCGGCGTCTATAAACCCTCCGAGCGGAAGACCGACGAGCTCCGTTCGAGAGCCGCGCCGACCGGCTATAAATATCCGCGCCGACGAGCTCCGTCGTTAAAGATCGAGAGCCGCGCCGACCGGCTATAAATATCCGCGCCGACGAGCTCCGTCGTTAAAGATCGAGAGCCGCGCCGACCGGCTATAAATATCCGCGCCGACGAGCTCCGTCGTTAAAAATCAAGAGACGAGCCGGCGTCTATAAATAATCCGAGCGGAATATCGTCGACACTGCGATTATTCGTATTCCCCGCCGATTGTCAGACCGAAGCTATTTTCCGATCGGACTCGAGGTATAAAAGGTTCGGATCGGCTTATAGCGAGCGATTCTGGCTAGCAGCCCAGATTGATATTCGGCCGGACGGAAGAGCTGGGGAAAACACTTCATTCTGGAAGAATGCACCTCGAATGCCCAAGGTATGATGTGATAGAAGACGAGCGGACCGTACAAGTGTTAGCCAGGGAACAGTGCAAAAAGATAGGGTACACGAAAGGAAAGCATTTCATTAAAATTAGAACCTTAGGTCGAGTGGCCTAAGTACAAAAAGGTTCATGTTCAGCCGAGCGGCCAAATTACCAGAATTACTCAATATAGTCGTAGAGGTCCCTCGAAATATTGCTCAGGAGCTCCACCTGATCGCCGGCTGGAATATTGGTGGACTCCGGAAGATGGCCCTTCGACTTCAGATAGGTCATGGTGGTCGTAATGGCCAAGTCGAAAGCTGAGTACATCCGCTCGTAAATTTTCTCCGAGAATTCAGGCGATCGGATGTGGTTTTGTCGAAGAGCGGCCACTCGGCTCGACTCGGCATCCTGATATTCTTTGAAGGCCGCCTGGGAGCTTGTGAGGGCCTCATTCAGATGCTCAATCTTCTCCGTGTCGGCCGAGCGGCCCACCTTCTCCCGGTCAAGCTATTATGTCAGCTCCTTTATCTTCAACTCCAGGCCTCTGGCCTCAACATTCTTTTTCTCCAGGTCGGAGATAGCAGTATTCTTCCGAGTGGTAGCCAGAGTTATTTTTGTGTCAAGTGACTTGACTTGTCGCTCGGACTCGGCCAGGGCGTGGGCCTGATCAGCTGTTTTCTTCTGCTCGGCCGCCAGAAGAGCTTGGGTTTTCTTCAGCTCCTTTTGCGGCTCGGAGTAGGAAGGTCCTTGGGAGCCGCTCGGACCACCTGCCGCCCGCAGTTGCCTTATCTCCTCGTCCGCCATAGCCAGACGGTTGGAAACTGCTATCTCTTCCACCCACCTCTGAAACGAGAAGGCGCAGTTGTTAGAAGCCGAGCGGAAATATTTTAGGTAAAACAAAAAACAAAAAACAACGAAGAACTTACCCCCGTAGCCGCTTGCATGTGGCTATTGGCTAAGTTCTGGAGAGGGATCAGTGCTACGCGCGCCCGAGCGTCGGCCCACATCTCGGCGAGGGGCCCTTTCAAAGTAACAGTGTGCTCGGGCACGGTCGTCCGGTCAGCTTCTGGCAGCAACTCTTCAGTCGGAAGATGAAGAGTAACCCGTATTGTGCGGCCGTGACCAGGGATCGCCCGACCAGGATCAGAAGCTAGCGCAGAAGACCGCGAATGGATGGTCGAACGTTGGACTGAACGGCGAGCGGGGGGGAGAGTGTCGACCGGAGTGGCCTCGACCGGAGCAGTCAGCTCGTCCCAGTCAGAAGGCGTCCGGTCAGATGAAATGGTCTCAGGCACCGGTGCCTTCCCTTTCGCAGTCGAGGCGGCCCGGTCAGAGGGTTGGACCGCGGAGGTAGCCGAGCGTAGCGGGGTCTCCACTCGGCGTCTCTTTTGCAGCGGCTGATCCTCCTCCCGAACGGACCCTTCCTCGGGGGCCGTTGGTTCCCTGGAGGGGGTAGCGCCGCTGTCCACATGCTGTTGAGAGGCCTGAGCGGCCGATTCAGCCTGGGTGCCGCTTTCTCCTTCGTGAGAACCGACCGGCTGAATACCCAGCGCCTTCATTTCTTTTGCCGCCACAGCCTCCAGCGCTGCTGCCTTTCTCTTTAGAACGCCGGCCATCACCGAGTCCATGACGATGTCAGCTGCATGAAGAGAAAAAGAAATCAGTTAGCAATTAAAGCAAGTGCCAAAGCAAAGTTCTTACCGAAGCCGGTCGGAAGTGGGGTCCGTATAGGACTCAGCCCAAAAATGTACATCACTCCCTCGTGAAGAAGCTTGTTGATGTCAAGTCGTAGACCGGCTAGTACATTTGCGGCGTGAAGATAGTCCGGTCGGGTCTTGAATTTCTTCAGTTCGGGAGGGGGAGGTAGACTGACTTGCCACTGGGTCGGAAAGTTTGGCTGACTGGGCATGCGGAGGTAGAAATAATAGTCCTTCCAATGTTTATTGGAAGTGGGTAGTTTATTGAAGAAGACCAAACCGGGCCGAGCTTGGAACATAAAGGTGCCCGGCTCGGCTTGTAGAAATAAAAGAAGACCTCCGGTCGGAGGGGAATGTTGTGAATCTTGAACAAAACGACAACGCCGCAGAGGAGACGGAAGGTGTTTGGTACTAAACTTCCGAGCGGAACGCCAAAATAATTGCAGACGTCTGCTATAAAAGGATGGACGGGGAACCGCAGACCGGCGGTAAATTGGTCGCGAAAGACACAGAAACCACCGCGCGGCGGTCTGTGTGGCCGAGCGGCAGGACCAGCTAGGCGAACTTCGATATCCTCGGGGATTTCGAAATTGTCAGCCAAAATATCAAAATCCCGTTGTTCGAAACGAGATCGCATGGTAGTATACCATGGGCCTAAGGATTGTTCTTCGGGATGAGAAGAACTGGCCATGATCGGGGCAGAAGAAATCAAAAAGGAAGTTCCAAAGACGAAGGAATGGAATTTCAAAGACTCGAGCTAGGGGAAGAAATACGGATTAGATACCGGAAAGGAAGGAGGATAGATCTAAAACCTTACTGAGGGGAGATGAATCGAGGAAAGGCGCCGGAGAGCGTCAGAAGGCAGCAACAAGATCGCCGGAGCTCCACAGCGCAGAGAGCAACAGTAGAGGTAACGGAGGCGTGTGAAGGCGAGAAGGAAACGAAGAATTTATAGGGTGAGGGCCGGTCGGCCTCCACCGTCGGATCCAGGTCACGGGAATCAATGCATACATCTAGCCGTTTATTTCGAATTGCTTCGGTCACATCAAAATATCATGCAACCGCCTCCGTACTCTGATGGCATCGCTCCACGTGGCAGTCAATCATTCGGAGCATTTAATGAAGGTATGATCGACATTGATGTCGAAGATTGGCGCGGAACGCAAGGAGATCCGGCGAAAGCCATCATTGATTCATTCAAGGATACCTCTGCCGCTGACCGGGCGGAGGAGATTAGCATGGAAGAGCCGTCCGGCTAGACTCACAGTCCAGTCAGTCGGACTATGCGCCTCCTTCGACTAGACTTGAAGGGAAGGCAAGTGATCCGGTAGTAAGAGCGGGCCCCCCCCTTCTCTTGCAAAGTCAACGCCAAGTGGAAGTCACCGGAACAGCCGCCCACCCAGAGGAGAGTGTGGTCCGACCGGACGGACGGCCATAGATGGCCGGTCCGACTGGACTGGCGAAATCGAGTACCTGGAAGGGTCCGGCCGGTTCGCACTTATAGTTGGTAGGCACCCTGTCAATCCGACGCTCAGTTAAAGGTCATGGACCGAGTGACCTTTTGACCGATCACAGTCATAAAGCACCCCTGTTTGTTAGTCTCCACAAAGCACAAGTAAACCACTGCGGATGTCCGGTCGGATGTTTAGGTATCTTTCCGCTCGGACTACAAGTTTGGAGCAAAGGAAAGGGCCAGAGGATTTCTTTCTCTGACAACCTGTAGGTTTCACGTGTGTGTCATGCTCCAAATCTTGTGACAGGGGATTCTGCTGTCCCATCGAGGGCATGCTTTGACTGTAGCGATATGGGTCAGGTAAACTTTCTGACAGCCGCGTACTTAGGAAAGGACAGGTAAGCTTTCTGACAGCCGCATACCTAGGATAGGACAGGGGACACTTATGCACCTTGGTACGCGTGCCCAAACCTTTCACAGCTCTATATAAAGAACCTCAGGTCTCATCGACAAGGGATTCTGGTATGTACTCTGAGACTTCTGGAGCCACCTTGTTCATCGTGATTTACCTGACTTGAGCGTCGGAGGGTCGTCGCTGGGAATCCCCTTCCCGGCTCGACTTCTGTGCAGGATAGCCGGAGCATCTCGACACTAGTTGGAGACCTACATCAGCGAGCCTTGGAGCGTCACGTGCCCAGCGTCTGCTGACTTCTGGTTCGGACAGGATCACTGATTAATTTTAAAGATGACATCCGATTTTAGGAATTTTTCACTGGATATTAAAATAATGGAGAAGTATTTACAATGAATAACCTATCAGTTTAATATTTTTAAATCAATCTCCCAAAACTTTATCTATTAAATTAGTTGAAGTTAGAATTTTAAACATGACTATGTGAACGTCATTTAAACTTATGTTTAAACTCTTAGTTGAGATAATTTAATTATTTAATTTTATCAAAATACTTGAAGGCGATAGAATTAGCAACTATTCCTAAAATTTATTTACGATATTTCGATAATTATGTCGTCAAGGATGACATCAGTATTTTGTTTGAACAATCAGGAGGAGTGGTGCTTGTTCGTCCCCCTTTCAGTTCGGCATCCAACCATTCACTGATTAAATAATTAATTAATAAAAAAATCCCAAAAAAGAGCGAAAAACACTAGTCAACCACCGCGTACCGACGATGACGAAACCCGCCTTCCTCCGCTCCGCCCACTTTCCTCTCCCTCTCACGCCACGGGTTCCACTCGGCGAGCCCGACGCCACGTCGGGTGCACAACCGACATTATTCCCGGTTAGTATTGGTCACATCGCACTATGCAAGGAGAGAAAAAAAAAAAAAAATCTCTCGTTCGTTCTCACCGCACTCGGCCTCGCCTTCTGGTCGTTTTCCCTCTACAGTCAACAAATAGGAACGAAGCGGCCACCAAACGATGCTGCAGCTGTATCGCGAAGTGGCTTTTTCTCCCCATTCTCCCCGTGTCCGCTTTAGGAAGTGCTGGCTATTTTCCGAGTGCTTCGGTCTTCTGCGACGCTCTGACCGGATCCATTTTACGGAAGATCTACGATTGCGTCGGCGGTCGCCATGCGCGTTCTCCGCCTTTGAGCATTGTGGTTTCTTGGTAAGAAGTAAGTAAGCTTGGACTTGTAAAATTTTGGTTCTGTTGATCATCGGGGGTTTAATCGCGGGTTCTGTAATCTGTGATCTTAGAAATTCCCTTCGTGTTTATTTGTTCCTTTTTGTGGATTTTGGTAGTGTTTGATTTGAAAAATATATGCATGACCTAGCTCAGCGGTTATTGGAATGTTTTCGACTGATTTCTTTCAAAAGTTCAAAACAGAATGGGTTATTTAGTGTTGTTTTGGAATCTTAAGAAGGAGCCTAATGAGATCCACCGCCAACTTGTGCAATTGCTACTACTTACATTAAGAGCCCCAAAAGTCACTGGATGGCGGAAAAGCGCGTGATGTTCTTGAAGGAGAGGTCTTTGATCAATATGGCTTTCATGAGGCACTTCTAAAATAACTCAGCAAGTATGGATTGCTGCATGTTCACTGCACACCACCTACCATGCCAAAAAGATACCGTGCTAGAGTGAGTAATCCCTTGGATGATGCTAAAGTGCAAAAGTTTTGGACATTAAGGGACCTCTAGGTATGCGATGATAAAGTCCCATTTGGCTCCTTAAGGGACCAGAAAGATATGCAAAAGTAGGAGTGGTTAATCACAAACCCTCAAATTTAATGCCACCACTCACTGAGATTGGTTGGGTTGTGCATATGAATGATCATTCAATTAAAATCAAACAATCAAACTAACCGAAACATAACAAATCAAATTTTTTAGGACAAACCGAACCAAATTTACCACTAAAACCAAACAAACCGAATTGATTACCTGGACTTTTTTTTAATAAGATGCAACATCAGTCGACTACTACGTGGACAATCAAATGATTTCTGAATTTACTATGCTTTATTTGTTGAATAGTTCAGTTTAACCGAATTCTGAATAGTGTCAAGGAAAAGAGATAGGTTGAGCCCAATCTTAGGAATAGAGAAGGACCCATGATAGTATGAAAGTGATTAGTGAAAGCCTATATAACCTCTCTGCCACTCTTGAATCCCGAAACACCATCCTAGATGCAATAGGTCCCAAATTGTTTATTTGCAGCCAATTCCAATCTTGTGGAAATGGCTAGTGTTTTAATCCCTAAAGTTGGCGCAACGAGCCTTAACATGTTGACTCTAATGAACTTCATTGCTATAATTGATGAGCTTCAACTGAGCTAGGAAAGAGTATCTAGTTTTCATGATAGGCATGAGAGGGATCCCCAGTTTCTTCTAAGAGGTATATTTTTGCTAGCCCTTCAGTGAGAAAGTTCTTTGACAGAGAGTCGACGATAAAGAGAGGATGCCCATGATCAATGGACTTCCTATGTTCTCTAAGCTTGGTAATCCAAACCTGTGACATTGGGCAACTAGATATGCACCTAAGATCCACTTGTCGCCAACAAGTATGAACTATGAAAGGAAATTCAGAATGGAGTAATCATCCATTCTCAAAATGAAGAATAGAAGTATTAAAGAAACCCCATTCAACGCTTCAACAGCAGAGGACTATCGTTAGACAAAAGACTAGGTCACCTCCACAATGCAAGAAGAAAAGAGACCTTTTGCATGCATACTAAAGCAAACCCTGTCCAATTTGGCAATATAGAGCTCTAGGTGAAACACCTTCCAGCACCAACAAGTGAAAGATCCATCAATTCATACTCCAATATTTGAAGTTGGAACGAGTCTCTTTTATAGCTTGTGCAGTTTAGTCACTCATCAGGGCTGAGAATGGAGATGTTGTACGGAGGGGGATGAAGATGTTGTGATCTAAGCACAAACAAAGAAATCCTAGAGTGAGGATTCCCTTGCTTTAATATCATATTAGCTTGCGCAGTTTAGTAACTCATCAGGGCTGATAGTGGAGATGTTGTACGGAGGGGGATGAAGATGTTGTGATCTAAGCACGAACAAAGAAATCCTAGAGTGAGGATTCCCTTGCTTTAATATCATATTATTTGGTGAAAATTATTAGGGTCATTTGTATGCATATATGTATTATCACTCTGCATATACATGCCTGTGATTTATATATTTATAATAGGCACCTAACTCTTTAGAATTAGGTCTCTAACAAGAATAGTTATATGTGACTCGCATATGTCCATTTGGCTTAACTTGCCAAATGATCTTCTCGTATTAACTAAGCCCTTGTATTGTGGGGGCCGGACGTCTAAAACTAGCTTATTATGGGAAGAATCTTATTTCATTCACATGATGGCATACAATAAAATTTGTTAGAGAGTTTTGGATATATATATATATCCTGTCAAATCCACCTTGAACTGTTTTATGCAATTTCAGATTAGCTCATTCCTCCTATGCAACTTCTTTGGTTTTGGCACAATTTTGAATGTTCCCCTTTAACCTTGTTAATTGCTATTACGGTTTCACTCCAGTTACCTTGACATGATAATTCTTAGCTTGTATGCATTCCATAACATTTGTGATTCAGGAAAGGAGATGATATTTATGGCAAATTCTAATGGCCATAAAGTTACATATTTCTTTTAATTTGTACTAAGAATCTGAGATGCTTCTGCAACATGGAAGTAAGAATAGTGCGTGGAAACTATTTTGCAATTTGCTAACCTCTAAACTAGCTTTCATGCTGATGTTGTTGCAAGTTGCTAATATTTTGTTTAAAGGAAGTCATTTTTTGATTTCTAAGTAGTTTGCAGTTTTTGAGTCAGAGTATTGCTGGTAACTTGGTCTCTCAAGATGGTTGGAGTTTTCCTGATATTTTATGGAGCTGTTTTGGCCATGTCATGTACTTGCACTTTGCATGTTACCCAGGCAACAAGTACTGATCCAACAGAAGGTAAATTTCAAAATTCAGAGTCATAGATGTTAAATCTTAGCATTCTTTTCTTTGACATTATAGTTAACAACATGAATGCTTTTATCAATCTTTGATGTGTAAAATTTAGGGATTGAAAAAATATGATATTGCTCCTGCTTTATAAATGAATAGCCATATAACCTGTTGTATATGTATATACTTCATGGTAAAATCCTAAATGTAGAATTACTAATGTGGGACTAAACCCATTAGTTGAATAACTCTATTAACTTAAACTCATAATACATCTCAAGCTTCTCAACCTTGAGAATGGATACTATCTATATTTAGTTATTATATAAACTAGAGAAACTCTCACAAATATAAAAGATAACATTCACACATAGGCAAAATAAAACTTAATGGAGGGCACAGCTGGTCGGGATATGAGTAGAGACTATTAGTGGTAGTGCTTATGTTTGCATGAAGCACAACTATTGGTAAGTAGAGAGTTAGGTTGTAAGTAGAGGTTGGTACTTTGTAGCAGTAGTGCTCGAGTCATCATCAATAGGTTGTTAGTTGCTAATAGAGGTTGGTAGTGGGTGCTTGCGTCCTTGTAAGACCTCATAGAGAGTGGAGGAAGGAGGCCAAGTTAAGTTACAAGAAAAGCTAGTAGTGATGGTGCTCCCGTGTTCAATTGTTGCTTTTATATCATAAAAAATTTTCTAGTTGCACTTTTCTTTTGTTTCCTTTAGTGAAAAAGTTGGAGGGATTGCGAGAGATGATTGACATAGAATACAGGATGGTTGAAATGGAGAAGAGCGTCGGGATCATAAAGTACCTTTAAGATTTAAAGAAAAATTTTACAAAACGACAATTAGATCTATTATGTTATATGGAGCTGAATGTTGGGATATGCTTAAGCACATTAGCAAAAAATGAGAGTTGTGGAAATAAGGAAGTAAAGGTGGATGTGCGGACATATATGAATGGATAGGATAAGAAATGAAAATATTAGAGAAAAAATGGGGTTGTACCTATTGAGGGAAAACTCAGAGACGCATTTAAGATGGTATGAACATACACTTCGAAGAACAATAAATGTTTTAGTTAGGCGATGTGAACTATGACAAATGTGTACATCAAACGAGGAAGAGGAAGATCAAAAAAGACTTGGTTAGCAACAATAAAATAACATAAAATTTATTTAAATATAAATGATGATATAGTAAGTGATAGAGCCCAATGACATAAAATGATCCATATAGCATACTCCACTTAGTGAGATAAGACTTGGTTGTTGTTATAGTAGTGAAAAAGTTGGAGGGAAGGACATGACAACAGATTTTTCTAAGATTTCTTCAATATTGCTTCCGTTTGATTTGGGCATAAAATTTACTTTTGCATGGAATGGAGCTCAAATTCAAACTTATAAGTTATAAAATTTGGATTTTTTTTTGAATCTTTGATGAGTAAAGTTTCAAAGTTTTTTCCTCCCTCTTCCCTCCTGCTAAAGGAAACAATCGGATGGAAAATATTTCACAACCTTTATTTTTTTCCTACCCTTGCTTTTCCTAGCTATTTCCTTCCTTTGTAGGAAACAGGGCTTTGATATCAATAGATATGTTTCTTAAGTGTTTAGTTTTTCATGCATAACTCGCAAGAATAAAGAAAAATAGTGACATATCTAATAAATTGCATGGAACTTGGAATCAGTGAAGAAGGGAGGCAGAGAAGTTACAGATAAACACAAGCACAGAAACGATTCCCTATTGGGTTGTCCAAATTGTGGCAACAATTGTTAGCAAAATGTATTAATTCAAGGGAAAAAAATAGTATTAAAGTTTATAATTATTGGTTGAAGAGATCAAAGAAAGTATCTTTTAGGAAGGAATCCCTTTCTCCCTTTATGGCCGTTTAATGATAGGCTGTGAGTTTGTTGGCTAATTTTGCTAGTGACTTTATTTGTACACTAAAAGGAAACTACTGATAAACTTGATGTAGAAAGAAAAATGAACATGAGTGCAGGGTATATGGTAGCATATGGTTTATTGTGGTCATAACATATGAGAATTTGATGGAAACCATTTTCTTTAAGTTTTATGCTAATATATCATATCATATGGCATTTACCCTATATAGCTAAATCTTTAAATGACTTCTGTTTGAAATCCACCTGGCCGTCAAAGTTTATCTTGACAAGGACTAAATGCAGTAGCTCATTATTATAGTTTTTGGCGAGAATTTTCGAGATTTGAAGCTATATTGAAGAACTTTTCTGAATATCAGATTAATTGGATTCTACACTGATAGGAGTGGGGTATGCAAGAAACTTATTTTGGATTTATGTAAAAGATAAAATGCTCTTTTGTGGTATTAATCAATTATCTGAGAGCATTGTGTTTTTTTTTTAATATATAATAGTAAATTTTAGTAGTGTAGCACTATGGGAATTCAGGCATACTCATGTATTAATCTAGACTGGTAGATGATCCCTGTCCACTGTAAATTAACCATTCATAGCTATAGTTGAAGATTCTCAGTGAGAATGTATGAGTCTGTTATAAAAGTTAGCTGGTTGTGTTGCAAAAAAATTTCTTCAAACACTATTGATGCTAGAGAAAGCGTTGCAGAATAGTCTCCTGCTTGGTGGTAACTGGCAGGTATTGGTAATTCAGGTAAAGTTGCAAAACATATTTCCTTGTGGTAGAAAAGGAATTAAGTCTATGGAGTACAAGTCTGATTGATCTAGAGGGGCTAGGGTGTATTTTGTAAAGAAAATACCCAGGATGTTGAGAAACCCTTTTCAACTATAATATGTCTAGCTAGAGGACATTCTAAACCAAAATGAAGAGATTCAGTTCAGAATAGGAAATGAATGGACTTTAATGGCAAATAATACCAAAACTGTTGCTACATCAATTCTTGGAAAGCCTTAAGATAAAATTGTATATATAAAGAAAGTTGATATTGGTTTGAGAAAGTACAAAAGGCTATTAGAAGATGGCATATTTAAGCATCAGAGAAGTTATGACAATTCTGAAATTTTGAATAGATATAAAGGATTCAAAATTTAGGCAGAAAACTAATAAGTGTAGCAAATTTAAGAATATCATATGTTCTATGATGATCTAGAAAACATGATTGACAAGAGAAATCCTATAGAATTGCTAAAGCTGGTAAAAAAGTTATAAAAATCTTAGTAATGTTAGGTGCACTAAAGATAGAAAATTGAAATGTTCTTGCCGATGATAATGTTATTTAGAAACTAAAGAAATATCTAGTAATTATATTTATTTGATAATGCGATATATGTTAATATAGTAGTCAGTTTTATAGCCACTCGCTGTGAGAAATGACTTCCTATAATTGTAGGTTTACACTATGGAGCATGGTTAAGTGTCGTGCCGAGATGGTCGAAACGGGCGAAACATCTCGTTCCGGTTGGCGACCGGCACCGGCATGACCTCAGCACCAGACTTGCAACAGCTGCGACATGTTGCGCGACCCCGTGACCGCAGCGGAGGGGTTGCTCGACCCCACAACAGCAGTAACCCTTCCGTTTCCTCCGCGGAGGCATCGCGCGACCCTGCAGCCGTTGCAAAGGGACCACCGTGGTCGTGTGAGGAGTCACGCGATCCCCGTGGCCATGGTTCAGGGGTCATGCAACCCTGCGGCAACACCGAAGTCGCGTGAGCTCGCGAGTGGTGTCGGATTTCAAATTTTTTTAATTAAATTTAAGTTAATTATTTTAATCTAACTCCTAGCTATGATGGAGATAATCTAAAAAGACTTTATTAAACCCTAATAAAATTATCTAATTAATTTTATATTTCATTTATTTTAATTTAAAAATTATAATAAAATTTTTATTTATTTATTTATCTATTTTCATATCTTTTCTTTTTTTTAAGATTATTTTTTATATTGTTTATTTTTTAAATATTTATGTTAAATATTTTATTTTTTAACTAATATATTTTATATTTAGAAAATACTGAGAACTATATCGGCATGACACGATACGGTACAGAAACCGTATCGTTCCGATCCAGAACCGAAACCTCAACACGGGTCTAAATTTTAAACCTTGCTATGGAGTATGGACCAGCTCTAAGTCTTATGTGAATTGTGGAGAAAAGTTCTGGAAATTAAAGGTTTTAAGTTAAGTAGAACTGAAGTTGAATATATGACATAGACTTGCTCTTCAGTAATTAACTATTCCTTAGGTATGACATAGTACCTAGGTGAAAAGTTGTAATATTTCTTCACTCATGCTTTGGAATTTTATTAGACAACTCATTTATTACATGCTATTCTATGTTTAGGATGTGCCATATCCTGTGAGTCAGTGCCAGAATTTGTATTTCTTATTCAGGAATGATAATGCTTTTTTATTTTTTTATGCAGTCTATTCATTAAGGATTATTAAGAGAAATTTGATCGATCCTACGGGAAGCCTTAAAAATTGGGACAATGGAGATCCATGTACATCAAATTGGACAGGCGTTATTTGTACACAAAAAAATGAATACCAGCACATAAAAGCACTGTATGTTAAACGCTTTGAAATTCTTTTTATGCCTTTTGTTTCTACATTTTCAAATATGACAATAGTACATTCTTATTTTATATAAAATTTTCTTGTTCTCCCTTCTATTTTCAAGCATTCCTTTTAGTTTTTTGTCTATTGAGTTTCATGGAGAAAGAGGGAATACAAATGTAGTTTTTCAGTTCTGATCTAACTATTTCATTCTTATTGTTACTTTCCTGCTCATGGTAGAATAAGTTTAAGGTTCAACTTTGAAGTATTATGTGGCAAAGGTGATAACACTCACCCTAGGCGGGACTTTGAAGTATTGTTTCAATGCAATGCTGTGGGAATGTTTCTGGACATGAGCAGTACAGGATCATATCTTGTTGAATGGAGATGGCTTCCCCTATGTTGAATGATCTATATTAGCTGCATTTTTCCATCCAGCTACCTTAGTTTGCTTTAAAAACAAAATATGTACTGGCTTAAATCAATTTCAATAGGTTGTGTTGTTTAAGTGGATTGCCATTTGCAGTTCTGTTGTTGAACAGGAAATGTACCGGCTTAAAGTCTTTTCTAATAGAATCTGTTGTTTAAGTGGATTGCCATATCCAATTCTGTTATTGATTGGGAATTGTAAACATAGAAGACAATCATGAACCATATGTTTGCTTGATAATCAAAGAAATGTATGTAGAAACTGTAATGAATATTCGTAATGGATTGCTAAACAATTGGCATTCTCAGATTCTCTTAAAATGATAGGTACAAACTTAACCTAATTATCTATGGACTTGGACAGAAAGGATTCGGGTTATGAGTTTTCTTTGCTCAATAACTTTCTACTCCAATGTTATAGAGATTATGGTAGACCAACTCAAACTTGACTTGTCAAAATGTTATAGAGATTTAGAAAATTTAGAGAATCATTGTGTTGGTTAATCAAAAGAATTGCTTGATATGCAAATATGCAATAGCACCAATTTCAATATTCTTCCAATCCTTTTAGTAGTGAATCAACTTATTCTCTAATTTTAGTTGTATTAATTTGAGTTACTATAATGGGATGTATATGCACCTTTTGACTTCATCCTGACACATTGTTTTTTCCAAGGCAATTGTTAAATTATAATCTTTCTGGAAATCTGGCACGTGAGCTTGGGCTTTTGTCACATTTGGAAATCATGTGAGTCATTATATAGTTTGATTGCTGAAAGATGAAATTTGGACATACTATTATTTTATTGAAATATAGTTGAATTATGTTTTTCATATGTAATAGAGCTGGATTAGATGAACACTTTTTTCTTACTCCAATTACTGTCCTTTTGATTAGTTTGTTTCCATTTTTATAGGGATTTTATGTGGAATGCGATAAGTGGAACTATCCCAAAGGAGATAGGCAATATTGCATCCTTGAAGCTTCTGTAAGATTTTACCCAAAACTACAGATTAGTAATCATGTAAATGTTATCTTTCTTCCATGTCATATATTGCATGTTCTTCTCTTAGTTTCCTTTTTATAATAATATGTGCTATATCCTAATGTGAAGAAATACTGTAATATATCATATATCATGAATCTTTAGTCTGAGAAAATATTAAAGTGGATCAGTGCAAATTTTTTTACAGGCTCTCTGATAGTACCCGCTAACTTGATTGTTTCATTGTAATATGACTTATATAATATAGATATCTTTACCCTTTTTATCCTTCTATTTTTCAAGCAATTTCAATATCTTCAAACTTTCGAGGCTTAGCATCGGAATCTCAAGCTAACTATTCAAGGAAAATCTTAGATTACCTATAACATCCTATTAATCTTATCCACAACAAACGTAACATAGCTGGGTTTTTTGGCTACAAGCTATTTAAACCACTGAAATATCATTTAAGAATCTCCATTCTTTGCTAGATGCTTGCATTCAGGATTCAGTCTGAGTCCATCACCACTTTCTTGGTGATGGCAAGCCTATTTTTATTTATGGGGTTGGAGGAGTTTTAGTGTCTTTAGCCCTAGACAACTTGAATTATATATTCAGGCAACATATGGTTTCTTTTAGTTTACAATTATCAGATTTGATAATAAATTGGACGTGAGCAGTCCAAAAGACAATGGAAACTTGACTAAATTTGTGAATTTAAAATTGATGCTTGTGTACTTGAATTATGTGTTTGAACTTTGAGATGTTAAGTAAATACAAGAAATTTTCCTTTCAACTAAGTGAAAAAATGATCATTCCTAGTTTGTGGTTTTTCAAGTCATTTAATTTGGGAACTTTGAAGAGCTTGATGGAGTTTATGTCATGTTCGCATGACAATTGCAAAGGTAATGTTTCTGTGCTTGATCGACATGCTGATATATGTTTATCTACCATATTGCATATTCTGTTTGGTTTAAGTTTCACCCATGGAGTTCTCAGTTTTTGTCTGCGTGCAAATGTCAACTGATTGCCAATCTAAAACTTTCCAACTTAAAGTGTTGCTTTTGTCTTGAACTTAGGCTTTTGGCAATTCTTGCCGCCTTATTAGTATTGTTTAGATTATTTCATTTCTTTAATATTTCATTAATTGATATGTTTACAGTTGGCCCTTTATCTTCTATCTGCAGACTTCTAAGTGGCAACAAATTATTTGGCTCTATACCTGATGAGATTGGCAATCTTCCTATATTAAATAGGTTACAGATAGACGAAAATAATATTTCAGGGCCAGTACCCAAATCATTCGCTAATTTGAGAAAAATAAAACATTTGTGAGTAGGTCCTTGTTGCTCCTAGTTGCCATTTTGTGGAGGATTCTCATTAATTTGCTTCATTTTGTCCCTCAGACACATGAACAATAATTCATTGAGTGGGCCAATTCCACGTGAGCTCTTCACACTGCCAATTGTACATCTGTAAGTGTTTTGCAACTTCTATTCTAGTCATCTATTTTCTAAATTTACTTTTGTTTTCTTTTGTGAACTTTGCAGTCTATTGGACAACAATAACTTATCTGGATTGCTTCCCCCAGAACTTTGGTTGCTGTCAAAGCTAAAAATCCTGTGCGTTGTTTACATGCTCGAATCATTGTAAAAGTTGTTTTTTTTAGAATATTAGTTTGCTTTGTTTTATTAGCAAGTTAATATAGCTTTGCATCGAACTGGATGGATGATAGATTTTTTGTTGTCGACTCTAAATAGTTAGGGTAAAAGTAGTTTGATCCGACGATACTAACAGTTTTACTGGAAAGGAGTGTATGAATACTACTATTCGAGTAATTTACTTTAGCTTCAAAAATAATAATAAAAAAAAGTAGCCCGGTGTACGAAGCTCCCGTCATATGGAGTTCCGGGGAAGGATCCATTGTACACAGTCTTATCCTGCTTTTTGCAAGAGGCTATTTCTAGGATTTGAACTCGTGACCTTTAGGTCACAAAGCAACAATTTTATCATTACGTCAAGGCTCCCCTTCTAGGTTTAAAAATAATAAAATGGAAAAAAATAAAAAAAAAAATGGATTTAGATGGTATGCATATATTAAATGGCCATTAATATATTCCATAGGTATAATAGTTGTATTAAGTTGAGTTCAACAACGACAATTAATCCTTATCCCACTAGGTGAGGTCGGCTATATCGATCCTTTTATACTATTGGGCTCCCCTACTATATCATCATTTATTAAAAAAAAAAGGGCAGCCCGGTGCACGAAACTCCCGCTATACGGGGTCCCGGGGAAGGATCCATTGTACGCAGCCTTACCCTGCTTTTTACAAGAGGCTGTTTCCAGGATTCGAACATGTGACCTTTTGGTCATAAAACAACAACTTTACCGTTACGCCAAGGCTCCCCTTCTATATCATCATTTATACTTAAATAAATGTTATCTTGTTTTATTGTTGCTAACCAAGTCTTTTTTGGTCTTTCTCTTCCTCGTTTGATGTGCGTGTTTGTTATGGTTTCACATCACTTGACTGTAGCATTTATTAGTCGTCTATCAATCCTTTTATACTATTGGGCTCTATCCCCTACTATATCATAATTTATACTTTAAATAAATTTTATCTTGTTTTATTGTTGCTAATTAAGTTTTTTTTTTTGTCTTTCTCTTCTTTGTTTGATGTGCGTGTTTGTTATAGTTTCACATCGCCTAACTGGAGCATTTATTAGTCGTCTAAGTGCATGCCTGTATCATCTTAAACGTATCTCTTAGAGTTTTTCCTCAATAGATGCAACTCCGACTTTCTCTCTAATGATCTCATTTCTTATTCTGTTCATCCCCGTATGCCCACACATCTATCTTAACATCCTCATCTCTGCAACTCTCATCTTCTGCTTATGTGCTAAGTCATAGTCCAACATTCATCTTCATATAACATAGCAGGTTTAACTGCGATTTTATAGAACTTTCCTTTAAGATTTAGAGGTACTTTACGATCGTGTAAAACACTTAACGCTCTTTTCCATTTCAACCATCCTACTTAAATTATATGTAAGACATCTCTCTCAATCCTTCCGTCGTTTTGTAAATCCTAAATATTTAAAACTCTCAGTTCCAAACAACTCGTCATCTCCTATCTTAACAATTGTTTCATTACGTCTAATACTGTTAAACTTAAATTTTATATATTTTGTCTTTATTCTATTAAGCCTAAAACCTTTCCCTTCTAGTGTTTCATGCCAAGATTCTAGCTTAGCATTTACTCCTTTACGTGTTTCTTTTACCAAAACAATATCATCTACAAATAACATGCACCACGATACTGTATCTTGAATGTATGTAGTGAGTTCTCCATAATTAGCATAAAAAGTTAGGGACTTAAACCTGATCCTTGATGTAATCCTATCTTTATTGGAAATGCTTCAGTTACTCTACCTGAAGTTTTTACTCTAGTCGTACATCCTCATATATATCCTTAAGAAAAATATGCAATAGCTAAACAAGAGGCTAAGAAAGTAGTAAATGAAGCAAAAAATAAAACTTTTGAATGATTATATCAAAAATTGGATACAAAAGAAGGTAAAAGAGACATTTATAGAATAACTAAAGTGAGAGAAAGGAAGACAAGATATTTTATCCAAATAAAATGTAGTACTAGTAAATGATAGAAAAATAAAAGAGCGGTGGAAGAGGTATTTTTATCAACTTTTTAATGAAGGTTCAGGTGACTAACTTAAATTAGGTAATTTAAGTAGGTAGCATAGAAATTTAAATTTTTATCATAGAATTTAAATATCAAAAGTAGAACAAGTTTTAAATGGGATGCACAATGAAAAAATCATTGAACCAGATGATATTCCGATAGAGGTATAGACTACAGAAACAAGGTATTGAATGATTTACAAAATTATTTAACATGATATTGAAAATGAAAAAAAGTCTGATCAATGGAGGGTAAGCTTTTCATTTTTTCTTCCCTTTCTCTTGTATTTTCTCATTCCACCATCAAGATTCCTTACATTGTGGTGCATTTCCCTTTTACTCACTGAGTACACTCTTAGCTACTATTTTCAACTTTGATATCATCTTATCACATGTCGTATTAGAGTCACCGTATATTTCACCTAATGCTTGCACTCCTACCTTCTTCTTAAATATATTTTGCTTCCCATTCTTTAACTTCCACCACTTAATTTTAGGAGTAATATGTGTTTTCTTTCTATTGATATTATGTTAACCTATGCTGAGTAGTTTTCTCCGGGGATGACCTTGCAATCTTTATAAATCTTTCCATCATTTTTCTTAACCATAAGAAAGTCAATTTCCTATTTATTATTTCCACTTTTGAACGTGACCAAGTGTTATTCTCTTTTCTTAAAAAATGTATTAGCTAATATAAGATCATATGTTATCGCAAAATCCAATATAGTTTTCCCTTTTTATTTCGAGTTCCAAACTCATAACTCCCATATATCCTCTTATATTCCTCATGCTCATTTAGATTACCTCCTATTAAAATTATTTCATTTGGTTGAATGTTTTATAATATTTCATCTAGGTCGTTTCAAAATCTTGATTTGGTAACTTCATCTAATCCTACTTGTGGTGCATATATGCTAATTACGTTCATAGTTTCTTTCGTCATTATTATCTTAAGGGTTATAATTCTGCTCCCTTTTTCAACTACATTTACAACTTCATCTTGTAACAAACTATCTACAACAATATCCACTCTATTTCTTGTTTTACTCTTTCCTGTGTACCATAACTTAAAACCCGAGTTCTCTATCATCTTTTCCTTCTCGTCTACTTATTTTATCTTTTGTACCCACAAAATACTAATTCTTCTAATCATCGCATCTACTACCTGCATTGATTTATCAATGAGAGTTCTGTTGAAACCCTAAGGTTGTTTTTGGTGTGATCAACCAAGTTAGGTTAGATCCTGTTATGTTCTGAACCCTGTGTCTAAGTGTGCAAGAGCTTAAGAGCATAGGAAGTCGAGCGGAATATGCGGCTAGCGAGAAGAACGGCACGGGAGAAAGCCGACGGGCTCGGTGCGTCCGAGGGACGAGACGCTGCGGAAGAGTACGCTGGTGGACGAGAAGGACGTGCGATGTTCAAGGGACGAGAAGCCGGAGCGGAAGCCTGCTCGAGGAGAAGGCCGAAATTAGGTCCGGGTGAGCCTTATTTCGGTTGGCCGAAATCACCCAGGCGACCGGAGCAATGGAAGAGCTAGAATGGAGCTATGGAGCTGCTAGAGGCGCCTTCAACAGGAGTTGAAGGCGCCTCTGCGACCTTCAGGCAGAAGTCGCCTTCAATGGCTGAAGGCGCCTTCAACCGGTCATGGCTATGGAAGGCGCCTTTGACTAGGCAATCTGGTCGTTGGCGGAAAGGATAAAGTTTTATCCTTTGCCTCGCTGGAGGTGCCTTCCAACCCTATGGAAGGCGCCTTCATCCTGAGGATAAGTTTTTCCAAGGGCTATAAAAAGACCCCTGGACCTAAGAAAGAAACAACAACTTCTGTATTAATTTCTTAGCAATAGTCTTAGCTATTAACGAGTGTAAAAGGCTTCTCTGTCTTCAGTGAAGGAGATTCTTAAGAGTTGTCATTTGTCTTGGATTAACGACCAGCTAGGTTGTAACTAAGTAAATTCTGATGTCTTTTACTGTTTTATTTAAAATTGCCATTTCTGTTTAATTTTATTTGTTATTACTGCTAACCTAAGTTGAAAAAACGAGAAGGTATTCTTTTAAGTGCTTCTGGCAACTCAACCCTCTCCAACCGGCTGACCCGAACCAACGAGTGGTATCAGAGCCTAACAGTTTTAGGAGGATTAACCGCCGAACGAAGCACACGAGATGGCCGATTCAAGCATCCACCCACCAAAGTTCGATGGGGACTTCGTCAACTGGAAAAAGAAGATGGAGGTATTTTTCAAGTCTGATTTCGGTTTATTTCTAATAATGGAGTTTGGTTTTGTAGCACCCGAAGGTAAAGATAAATACCACTGGACGAAAAAGGAGCAAGCTGATTTCGTGGCAAACAGGAAAGAAGAGTTCCATCTGCTAAGCATTCTACCGCCACAAGAAGTCAACCGGATCGGAGTCTACGAATCTGCGAAGGAGCTCTGGGAGAAATTCCTGGAACTACATGAAGGAACCTCGGAGGCGAAACTCGCAAGACGGGATCTGCGCAGAAACCATATCAGCAACATCAAACTGGAACAAGGCGAAACAGTTGCACACCTTCATTCAAGGATCAAGGAGCTCATCACTGGACTCACGAATCTCGGAGAAAAGGTAAGTAACCGAGATTCGCTAAGGTACGTGCTTAATACATTCTCTAGAAGTACTGAATGGGCATCATTAGTAGATGCCTATTACATATTTAAGGATTTAGATTCAACTACGCTAGAAGAATTATTTTCTACCTTTGAAGTCACGAAACAAGATGTGCAGATCCGAAGGAGCTGAAGCACAATATTGCCCTTAAGGTAAAGATGGACGAACAAACTTCAGAATCCTCTCTCGACGATGATGAAATGGTAATGATGGTAAGACGTTTTAAAAAGTTACTTAAATCAATAAAAACTAACCATTGGTAGAAAGAAAAGGACAATCAAATGCTACCACTGCAACGAAGAAGGGCACGTTAAAGACAACTGCCCTAAGTTAAGGAACAAGGACAAAGGAAAGAAGCCTGCCCAAACGAACAAGTACAATACTCTAAAGGCGACATGGGACGAAACGTCGTCCGAATCGGAAGTTGAGACTTTCTCCGGACTTGCATTAATGACAAGTCATCAAGAAAATGAACACGAAGTAAGCTCATCCGAAATGAGTATAGAGAGCATCGATGAAGGGGGAGCTACATCGAAAGAAAGTAGCAGTTTAGGAGGAGCTACGGATAATGAGATCGACAAGGTAAGTCAGGTACGATCTCTTCCTCCTGATAAGTTATTTAAATTTGTTAAATTAGTTAACTAAAGATTGTTGCAAATTAGAAAAGAAAATTAAAGAGCTAAAATTAATTCTAGCAAAATCTTGTCCATTAGAAGATTTTGATAAATTAAAGCTAGAAAATGACAAATTGCTAAAAAAAATAAAAAACTTGAAAAATCATACATGCACATATAGTACAAGTATTAGAAGATATAATTTGAACTGGTATTTTAAATATCATAAAGGACAAATTACGAGAATTTCTTAGAAATACATTCCAAAGAAATTCCTAATTAACCCAGTTGGAAGGAACCTATATTGGGTTCCAAAGACTTGTCTTAATTAAAGTTTAATTAGGACTTAGGGCTTTTAGAGAGTACATTAAACGTTTAACTTCCTTATGAATCTTTGTCTAGAAAGTGGTTGTTGCTCCAATAACCAAGAAGGCTTAGTGCCTCGCCATAGCCTGGAAGCCAAGTACTGAAATAGAATGTTTGATTGACTAACTAATAGAGTATTAAATTGAAATTAGATAATTCTTTAAATAGTTACTCAAATATTTTTAAAATTTCTCAAAAATATTTTTGCTTGGAAATTTGTTTAACTTACAATTTTTTTTCAAAACTTGTAAAACTTAGAAAAAATTTCTCATCTGTTTAACTTAGTTTTTTTTATCGGTTTTCCTTTACAAAAACTTGTAAAACTTTCAAAATGTTTTAAGGGTTAAAATTTTCTTAATTTTGAAAAAGTACCCTTAGATTTTTTTAAAGTACCCCAATTTTTTTTTTTGTGATCAAAGGGAGAGAAGGGAATATTAAGTCTAGGGGGAGGTAGCTTTAAATTTTTATTTTTTTCACTTTATTGCAATATTTATTGTTTTTTACTTTATATTACTTTATGTTCTGTTTACCCTAACTTAACTTGGGTTGTTCATATCAAAAAAGAGGGAGATTGTTGGAACTCCAAGGTTATTTTTGGTGTGATCAACCAAGTTAGGTTAGGTCCTGTTATGTTCTGATCCCCGTGTCTAAGTGTGTAGGAGCTTAGGAGCACACGAAGTCGAGCGGAAGACGTAGCTAGTAAGAAGGACGGCATGGCAGAGAGCCGACGGGCTCGGTGCGTCCGAGAGACGAGACGCTGTGGAAGAGTATGCCGGTGGACGAAAAGGACGTACGCGACGTTCGAGGGACGAGAAGTTAGAGCGGAAGCCTACTTGAGGAGAAGGCTGAAATTGGGCCCGGGTGAGCTTATTTCGGTTGGCCGAAATCACCCAGATGACCAGAGCAGCGGAAGAGCTAGAATGGAGCTATGGAGCTGCTAGAGGCACCTTCAACAGGAGTTGAAGGCGCCTTCAATGGTTGAAGGTGATGGAAGGCGCCTTCGACCAGGTAACCTGTCTGTTGGCAGAAAGAATAAAGTTTTATCCTTTGTCTCGTTGGAGGCGCCTTCCAGCCCTATGGAAGGCGCCTTCAACCTGAGGATAAGTTTTTCCAAGGGCTATAAAAAGACTCCTGGACCTAGGAAAGAAACAACAACTTCTGTATTGATTTTCTAGTAATAGTCTGAGCTATTAATGAGTGTAAAAGGTTTCTCCGCCTTCAGTGAAGGAGATTCTTAAGAGATGTCATTTGTCTTGGATTAACAACTAGCTAGGTTGTAACCCAATAAATTCTGGTGTCTTTTACTATTTTATTTAAAATTGCTATTTCTGTTTAATTTTATTTGCAATTGTTGCTAACCTAAGTTGAAAGAACGAGAAGGTATTCTTTTAAGTGTTTCAAGCAACTCAACCCTCTCCAACCGGCCGATCCGGACCAACAAGTTTCTATATTCCATGTTCCAAATCTTAAACTGTTAGTTTTCCTATAATATTTATTCTTATCTAACCTATGGTGTGAAAACTTTTGCCTATTTAACACTAGACCCTAGTTCTGAGGGAGATGCAACTTGTTAGTACCCCGGGGTAGTTTTGATGTGGTCAACTAAGTTCAGTTAGATCCTGTTGTGTTTGATTTATGTGTCTAAGTGTGCAGAAACTTAGGAACACAGGAAGTCGAGCGGAAGATGTAGCTAGCGAGAAGGATGACACGGGAAGAGAGTCGACGGGCTCGGTGCATCCAAAGGACGAGATGCTGCGGAAGAATACACCGGCGAACGAGAAGGACTTGCGCAGCGTTCAAGGAACGAGACGTCGAGAAAGAAGACTGCTCGAGGAGAAGGTCAGAGTTGGGTTTGGGTGAGCTCAACTCCGGTTAGCCGGAGAATCACCTACGCGAAGAGATTGTTGGTGCAGCGGGGCCGGCAAGAGGGGGTTGAATTGCCTGCAACTAAAAAATATACCCTCCTCAAGAACTTTCAACTTAAAAATATAGCAGCAATAATAAACAGTAAATAAAATAAAAGGAAAAGCAGGAAGACTCGGCGATTAACTTGGTTACAACCAAGAAGGTTGTTAATCCAAGACATTTGGAAAAAGCGCACTAAGAAAGTCTCCTTTACTGTAGGCGGAGAAGTCTTTTTACACTTAGAAAGCTCACTAGCTGCTAGGAATTGATTACAGAGTTGATTGCTTGAATGAATGAATATTTCCCAACTCCAGGGGCCTTTATATAGCTCCTGAAAAGTCTATCCCGAGGGTCCAAGGCGCCTCCAACAAGGTTCAAGGCGCCTCTAACCAAGTCAGCGGATAAAACTTTATCCGCGCTCAAACGGTCACTTTTGACCAGATGAAGGTGCCTTCATCAAATCTTGAAGGCGCCTTCAAGGTGAAGGCGCCTTCAAGCTATGATGAAGGCGCCTTGAGCAGTGTTTCCAGCACGCTCGCTTCTTTACTTCAACATCCGAAGTTCCGTTCTTTTGGGTGATTCCGGCCAACCGAAATAGGGCTCACCCGAACCCAATTTCCGGCCTTCTCCTCGAGCAGGCTTCCGTCCCGTCTTTACGTCCCTCGAACGTCGTGCATGTTCTTCTCGCCCACCGGTGTATTCTTCCACAGCTCTCTCGTCCTTCGGATGCACCGAGCCCGTCGGCTCTCTTCCCGTGCCGTCCTTCTCGCTAGCTGCGTTTTCCGCTCGACTTCCTGCGCTCCTAAGTTCCTGCACACTTAGACACAGGGATCAAATAACAACAGGACCTAACCTAACTTGGTTGATCACATCAAAATATCCACGGGGTCCAACAGAGATCAACGTTGAGCTGAGTTGCTATGTGGAAGGCTCCTTCCATGGCTGGAAGGCGCCTTCGATGAACAATACGAAGGCACCTTCCAGCCTTTGAAGGTGCCTTCGCTAGCCGTTAAATTACCATGCATGCAGGCTTAGAGTAGGCTAGTCTTGTCTAATCAGCCAACCCATGATAGCAAATTGTCCAACTAACATGTGAGAATTTCTTGTATATCTGTAGTGCTATATTTTGCTCGGAACCGTGGGATATACTTGTGACTGCTTAGGATGTTGCATTTTGGTGTTTTCTGCATTGTTGTACTTACTACAAAAGCATGAGTTTGTGTGTCATATTATATTGTATGCTGAATGATCTTTATTTTTGCTCTAATAGCTTAGAACATTGGGCATTTGACGCTGATATTTTTCCCCTTCTCAAGGAAAGGTTGGGCCAATACTTGTGAAGCCTACCTCATTAAGAGGAAGACTTGAAGATTACATGGGAGTATGTTTTAGAAAAGGATTAAGATGAAAACATAGTTATAGAAATAAAAGATAATCTCTTATTAGAATTGGTATTCGAGAATGAAACCATCATGGAAATTGATGACTTAACAATAGGAACACCACAACAAATACCATCACCTAATAGAAAAAGAACATTTTGCTTATGCTTTCATTAGATGCCTGAACTACTGAACCAGCTCATGCACAATTCAAAGTATATTCATCTTAATCTGCCTCTTTTTATTCAACAATAATGTTTAACTCCAAGTGACACTACTGTTTTCTTTATTTCTGCAGTCAGCTTGATAACAATAATTTCAGTGGCAGCATTCCAGCTTCATACAGCAATATGACGACACTTGTAAAATTGTAAGGAGTTAGTTATGCCCGATACTTCTTCACCAAGTTCTGTTCTATGAACTTATTCCTTGAGTTTGTTCCTACATGAAGTCCATTTCTTCATAGGCTACTATATATTCCATAATAGTTAATCAAACCTAAGATCCTCACATGTGACACCATATTAATTGGTAGGAAGTTGGCTATATTGAGAGGCAAGTTCTGCCATGTATTACTTCAATATTACCTAGTAATTAGAGGGAATTGGGTATATGATGACTTCAAGTTTAGTTGGTGTGATTTGCTTAAAAATTTCTCCACTGAACTATTTAATTACAAGCTTGCAGAGGGAACTGACCTTTGCATGAAATATAAACTTGACCTTGTTTGTTTTGAGTATCTCCAACTAGTATGTAAATGCTTTACCATTCACAACACCCTTTTGCACCTCATATTGATGCAAGTTGACCTCACTTCAACTTGACACCAAAGCTACTAACAACAACATAGTTTTTTCTCTATGTTTATCTCTTGCAAATCTCCATAATGCATTTCTAACTTGTTCGATGAATCAACCAATGAAACATGATTGAGGCATAGATGGACTATAGATACCATTGTCATCAGTGAAAACTTATCTTCATATTTCACATTGTAAATTTGTTTATTCTTCTCCTGCTAGTCCAACTCTTGTAGACTATAGTCTAAGCCTTCTTTCATTGCTCTTTTTTTAGATAAATAAAAATATATTAAATCCAAATAAAAAGGTGTACAACCATCATTGAGCAAGCTCAATCACTATAATCAACCATCCCTCATCCCAAGGTTACTTATGTCTAACACAGCGTTAGATCAGAATATATCCCTAGTAATCGGTATACATGTGTTTGCACACCCCTGAGTATCCACTTAATATCTATTTGCTCATCCCCAAAAAACTATTATTCCTCGCTCGCCAAAACACAGTGAATCATAGAAGACAAAGCCAGGTAACGGACATTTGTCAACAACCGACTCCCTCGGTAGTATCTGCCCAAGACGCGCATCATCCTCCTGTATGTGGACATCTCCTGTCGTATATGTAGCTAGTCTCTGATCCTCTTCCAAAGCTTCGCAACAGGGGGGCATTCAAAGAACAAATGCTTCTGAGCTATGACTGCATCACCTAACGACAGAAGGTGCACTATCAATCCTCGAAGTACTCCTGTCTGTCTCTAGTGGAAAGACGTCGCTATACCAACATCCAGAATGTGACTGCATGAACATTAGTCTTCCACACTATTCAGGCCCATGGTTTCTTGGGACTAGCGTGCCTAAAGAAATCATAAGCCTGAGTCACGCCATCATCTTGAGAAAATCAATTCGCTAACATATTGGTGCCCCAGCCACTGAAAGGAGATCTCGTATATGGAACAACCGCTTGATCAGCTAGGAGCCTGTGTGAGCAGCCTCCTAGGACCAAACATCAGTGCGCCTCATGTAAGTGTGATGCATCCACTTATCCAAAGTGCATGTTCCTTGGATTGCACCTGCCATAATACCTTAGCTAGGAGGGCTAAGTTCCAAGCATGCAGATCATGAAATCCCAAACCACCTTCATCCTTTAGTCTGCACATATCAATAGGAGATCGGCAGGTGCTTAGACATCCACATGAAACCTACATATATTGTAGATAGATCAATAATACCCATAGGAAATGGTAAGATAGATAACCAGAAGCACTCCGCTCCCTATAATATAGCAGTAATAAGTTGTGTCTTGCCCGCATAAGATAGTTTTCCGAGGCCAAGCATCAATCCGTCTACCTAGCGAATCCAATAGGGGGTTGTAATCAGAAATCCGAAGTCTCATTACAATCAGAGGAATCCTAAAATACCTAAACGACAAGGAACCCTCCTAAAAGCGTGTAATAGTGAGCAACCGCATAAGTGTCGTATCATCAACCCCTGCCAGGTGGATACATGACTTCTATCTATTTATTTGAAGACCTGATGCCTCACCAAACTCCTATAAAGATGCAGTTAATACACCCATTGAATCTGCATCACCTCTTCTAAAAAGAAATATATCATCTGCGTAGGCAAGTGAGTTAGTTTGAGGTGAGCACACTGAGGGTGGTAGTTGAAACCAGGATAGCTTGTACTCTGTTGTATTTGTCTCCCAAATATTTCCACACAAATACCAAAAATATATGGCGATAGGGTCCCTATCTCAGTCCCTGACACCTCGAAAAAACCCAAATGCCCCCCATTAATGGCTACCGAGAAGGACGTGGTAGTCACACACTCCATAATCCACATAACTAATCTATCCGGGAAGTATAACCCGATAAGGGCCTCATGCAGGAAGCCCAATGCACCGAGTCAAAAGCGAAGATCAATTTTCATGATGCACCTCGGAGAAATTCGCTTCATGTTGTATCTTCAAAAGAGCTCCTGGGCCAAATGAATATTGCCCGTGATGAGTCGACCTTTCACAAATGCAGCTTGAGATTGGTGAAGGAGTTGATCCATAACACCAAACATTCTAATCGCTAAGATCTTAGCAATAACATTGTAGAAAGCCATGCAACAAGATATTAGCCTGTAGTCCATCACTTTGTTTGCATGTGCTGACTTCAGGACAAGAGATATCAAAGCATGGTTCTATTGCGCTTGTCCCTATATAAAAGAGTGCCGCCTTGATTTCTCCAATTGTTGGGAGGCGAACCATCGGATCTTGCTGATCAGCCCTAAGTTTCCGTACAAAGCATGCCCCAAGTTTCCATCGTCGGTGAAGGGCTGAACAACTTTAGTAAACAACTTCGTAAGACGACCATGTACCTTCTCCGCAACCGTGATATCATTCCTCTTGTTAGTTCGTTTTACAAGCGCATGAAAATAAGAGGAATCGCGGTCCACCTGTTTGAAATATCCCAGCTTTGCATGCTGCGTACAAAAGCAATGTTCCGCTACATTCAAACAAGCTACCGAGTGCTGTAGTTCTTTGTAATTGTCGGGCAGTGCACCAGGGGGCAAACCAGCTTCTTGAACCTCAATTAGCCTCTGTCGTGCAACAGCCGCCCTTGCTGTGATGTGCTGAAAGTGCTCTACATTCAGTTGTCTCAGATCAGCCTTCAAAAGCTTCAAGATCTGCTCGAGACGAAATTGAGCAGTGCCACAAATTCACTGATTGTACACTGCTACTTTCAACGAGCTGTGGAAAAGTATCATGCTTTGACTGGCTTAGGAAGATGGTTGTCGCCATCCATAGTAGACATCATGCAGGCTAAGTGAGATCAGATAGACAGTCCAGTGGAATGAAATTTGCAAAGCCACTTAGGTTTATTGATCAAAGTCCTATCTAACTTGCTGTAGATATGCCCATTTGTCCATGTATACCTACAACCTGTGTAGGTTAGATCGTCCAAACCCATAGAGGACACAAAAGTTTAAAAATCAAAATACCACCACATTTGTCTTCGGTTGAGCCATTGAGAGGCCTTCTGTCCAATAAACAAACGAGATTGCAAATACCCAGTGAGAGATCTTGCAAGTCACCAAGCAGTGTACATATTGATCATGCAATTTGCACACCTCCAGATTGACCTTTTGGTCGTCGCCAACTAAGAGAATCCTGCAAGGTTGTCCTTCTGTGCCACTTGGTGATGTTGAAACCTTTGCATCTTCAATTTTTGAAATCCCAAGATCGAAAGTTTTGTCTCCAACACACCTAACACTCTCAGCTTATGGTTCCGAAAGAGGCCTTCTACTCCTTTCTGCTTGAGGCCCTTGTTGAGGCCTTGAATGTTCCATGAGCCGATCTTCATCAAGCCTGAGACGGCCCGGGCCGTCCAGAATTGACTTGCTTCTTCCCCCCTTGCATTGATGCAATAACTTCATCTCGCCTAGTAGATGTCCTTAGATGTACTTGCATGTTACCCTCATCATGTTGGACACCCTCCTACAACTTTACCTTTGCTTCTGGTCATGCGTGGGTATGCTTGATGTGTCCCATCCTGTACCAGCAAAGCAGCAGTATAGGCTGTGGTTGATCCATCTCTGTTTGGCTGCCCTCTACCTTTTGCCTATTGGTCCCTTTCTTCGAAATCAGTTGAGACAATGAGATAATTGAATTGAATTTAATTAATTGTATAACATTTTTGACCTTTGTGGTTGACCCTGGAATCCGTATCTGTGATGTTTTGAAAGATTGGATTAAATACTCCTTGATTGGATTGCCGCTGATTGATTAAATTGCTATTCATCAATTGACTACATTATATCAGAACTCATTAGTGTATTGACTTAGATTTAGTTGATAATAGTTTTCATCTTGACATTGATAACCTTTTTTTTTTTCCTATTTGATACTTATTAGAACAAAGCAACCCTTGGCAGTGCCACTACAGATGATTGCAACTAAGACAAACAAGTAACTCCATCCCTCATGAGCAACCTCTTTGAATCACCACCTTTACTTTCAGATTTAGGGTATTGGTTTGGTATCAATTTTTTAACTTCTCAGGCCTAGAACATATTGGTAGAGAGATAAATCATAATCTTTCCTCCATGTTTGTTTGGAGTAAAAAATCAACTTAGCACTCTGCTGACTATCACTTCTGTTCTGGAGAGAAATTGTTAGCCATTTCTATATTCCCATAATTCAGAGCATTTTATTATAGTGATATGTTTATTTAGCAAGCTGTAGTGTTGTGTATTTGTCATAATGGTTGTTCGCATTTTTGGCTGACAGGAGTCTTAGAAACTGCAACTTGCATGGAACTATTCCTGATTTGAGCAGGATGTCTCAACTTGGCTATTTGTAAGTCCATTGTGTTTCTTTCGATGATGTAGAATATGCATCACAATATTCTACAATTCATCGATCTCAAGTATGTTTGTTAAAATTGATGAAGTCAATTTGGTAGCCCATAACCTTCTCTCTCTCTCTCTCTCTCTCTCTCATGATAAATGCTGATTGTATCTTGTATATTGTACTCTATAGTATGATTGTTCTTCTAAATTCCACAGATTTAGTTGTTTGAAAACAAATACTACAGTAGTCACTCTTTTCAAACTTGGTAAATCTCAATCGTTCATAACACAATGTTGTCATTTTGAACAAGAAAATAAAAAAGTGAAACAGAAGCTAAAATAAGGAAAAGAAAAATTGGGAAGGAGTCTTCTGCTGCCCTATTAATTGTGGTGACCTTTAGTCAGTAATCTGGATGGTTTCCTTGATCAAAGCTACAGGAAAAAAGGAGGGCACATCCTTAATATGGAAGAATGAAGATATCCTCAATCAATTTAGAGAGTTCTATGACTAGAGGAAATCATGTTTATATATAATTTTTCACATCCTCTCTCGCTTAAAGTTACAAAATTAGTTAGTTTTGATACAAGATATGTGAGTAGAGGTGTCATGGGCCATGCCACGGTCAAGTACAGCTTGGGCCAACCTTAGCCTAAAATTTGTTGTGCCATGTCCAAAATCAAGCCGGGTTTGTGTTAGCTCGTCTTGAGTTGGGGTCAAGTACAACTTTAGCTTAGGGTCAACTAGGTCATACTGTTGGGCCTAAACTATTTTAAAATATTTATTTTCAAAAAAATATTTTTAGAAGTTATTAAAAATTGATAAAATATTTTAAATAATAGAATCTATAATATTAAAATTGATATTTTAAAATATTATTAAAAATTTTTAATATCTATAATTAATATTAATATGAATCAAAAGAAAATGGGAGGCTAAACTTGACCAACAAGCCATGCGGGCCCACTCTCATGTTGTGTTGTGCATGACTTGGGCTCATGGGCTATGACCTAAATGCTCGATATGGACCCCCATATAGTGCCAAATTTGGCATGACCCAACATGTTTGTGATTGGACCAAGTCGGGTTGGGTTAGGTTATGGGCAATTGATTCATATGACATTTTCATAAGGAGAATTATTCTAACACACAACTTAGATAAACTCCCAATATATATATATATATATATATATATATATATATAATATGTTATTAATCGAGTATGCAATATTCCAATAACACCTCCATTGTTTACATATTTAGAAGAAGGGTCCATAACCCCTTTAAGATAGTTTGAATATATTGTAGAAATTGATATTGTTACAAATGTATTCAACCATATAACCTTTTTCTCTAATGAAGTGACAATTAATCTCTATATGTTTATATGTTTTATCCTTTAATGAAACATGAGCGTGTTATCATAATCAAGCTTTATTGGTTTTGTGGGGTTATTATCATAGCTTTGTATTCTACTTGTGTACTTGATCTTTTGACAATTATCTATTTTCTTCCTATTAAAAAAAATGGGATTACCTCCTAAGAGAATAGAATAGCTAGATATGGATCATCTATTTGAATAAGAGCCTACCTAGTTTGCATCCGAGTACCTTGCTGTCTGAAGATAACCTTGATTACAAAACAAAAGACCTTCTCCTGAAGCCCTCTTGAGATGTTGTAGGAATTTATGTAGTTGCTTGCTTCTTGATGGTCATGGCATGGGTTCTCTAGAAATTGATTGATCATGTTAATTGATGACATACTGTCTTTTATATTTCCATGGATTAGTTAGTGGACCCCCTAATATGATATTAGCCTAACATTGGATTTATGAAAGTATCCATTGGCTTAGCCCCTTACATGACACTCAAGCATATCTAGTATATACTTGCGTAGTTGCATTATGAAATGTAGTTCTCTCTCTCTCTCCAAACGAGCTACTTCTCCTTAGTTTGGAAATATTGATGAAGATAAGCTTTTAGCCGTGCAACTCCTTTAGTGACATCACCATTAACGATAATGTCAGCCACATACACAATAAGAAAATATGCTTCCTTAACTAAGATATGAGGTGTAAAATTGAGTGATAAGTAACACTTTTGCTGATGCTATGCTAAAGGAGAGTTGTCCTAAACTTTTTGATCCAAACTCTTGGAGATTGTTGTAACTTATATAATGACTTCTTTATCTTTTACACAAGATCAATCTCTCTCGTACAATCAATTTAGAAGGTTGCTCCATATAAACATACTTAGAGAGAACACCATAAAGAAAGCATTCTTAATGGCAAGTTGCTGAAGTTATTATGGAAAATAGCATCAAGGAGAGGAATAGTTGAACTGAAGGGTCCATAGACATGCTTATACACTCTTTACCTAACATGCTTGCCTAAGTGACAGAACTAACAATCAAGAAACTAAAAACTAGAAAGACCATGAACTATTAACTTCAATTCTTGAAGGACCAAAATCTAGATGAATGTGGATCTGGAGAGGAGTTGTAACTAAAACAGACGACAACAGGGCAATCACATTCAACTGATAAAGTCCATTAGGCTCATGCCTACACCAATCATCCATTCTTGAATCCTAAGAAGAGATAGAAATGATATTAAATATGACTAAACAATTCAAAGATTTAGTAAATTGTTAATAGATAACAAGCTCAATAGGAATTTAGAAATATAAAACATGATAAACAAATGAAGAATTGGTAGGAGGCATTGCTGATATCCTAAACTAATGAGTGAGACTTATTAGCTATTACGACATTGGTAGGACATGGTGATGCAAGAGGAGAGAAGGTGGATGCGCTATCAGAAATATTCTCAAAGGTCCCTCAATCCAAGATAGGTAACTAACTGAGATGATGCATTGATAGTATCTTAGTTCTAAAGGAGCTGGCAGTACTACTCTGTTGGGTTGTGTAATGGTGGAATATATTTGAGTATTAGACTTTGTGGCATAAGCAATGGGAGATGGATAACGCGGGGGAATTGAAGAAGAGAGTAGCATTTTTGGATGGTGTGGAAGACTTATCTGCATATGAGTCATGTAGTCACTTTCTGGATGCTTGCACTGCGGAGACTCCCACCTGAGATAGGCAGGATTAATTAGAGGACTTTTTGCAGACGGGCGCTTGAGACATAGGAGCATTTGTTCTTCCAGTGCCTTCCTATTGCAGAGCTATGGCGGAGGATTCGAGGCCGACTCTATATGCGCTCGTAGATGTCTTTATATTGTCAAATGCTTGGAGTTTTTAGCCAGCACTATCGTGGGAGCAGGACGTTGACAAAGGCCCGTCAGTCACTTGGCCTTGTCATCAGTGTATGGAGGGAACGTAACCGTAGTTTTTTAGTGAGGGACAGTTAGATGTTGAGATGATATATAGGAGTATGCAGTTCCATGTATAAGTCTTTAGGTGCCTATTCAGATCTGATACTTGACATGAGTAACCCCCAAAGCCTTATTTTGTACATTTTGATATATGATATACAACTTTTACTTATCCAAAAAAAGAAGAGAGTAGCATTTTTGGCGTGTTCAAATATGCTATAGTGCAAACACTTGGGTCTATTTTGGCTCATACAATGACCACCTCTTCCTACTTAGTCTCCTTGGTCCCCATGAGATCCTACAAAGTATGAGTTAATAGCCAAAGAAGATTGATTGAGCAATCTATTAAACAATAGTAGAATTGTGTCTGAGGCTCTCAACATGTGAATCTATAGGTCAGATAGAGGAAGAATAGACACTTCTCTGATTCTTAGGTTGGACCTTGTGTAGAAACATAATGGTGAGCAATCTATTAAATCGATCCTGCATATCTCCACCCAAATTGATCAAGAATATATCTCTAAGATTAGTAATGATAGCCTAGAAGTGACCTACGTGAGTAGACATCTTAGTGTTGCCTCGATATAATATACTACTAATTATGTAATAAGCACGAGAGATGTCATTCATACAAGGAGCTCTTGTTTGTGTCTAAGTCTCATAACAGGAGAAGTAACAATGAAAGATAGATAACTGTCATAAAAGACCAACACATTGTGCATCTGTTTCCTTACAACCATGGATGACTTGAGAATCTCAGTAGCACAACAATACTGATATTAAGGTGCTCAAGCTAGCCTTGATTGATGAACTATATGTGAACTGAGGCGGCCCAAGAGGGATAGCTAGTTCTAATTGTTATAGATTCAGATTCATACAAATTAGGAGAAACCATGTGATAAGTATAGAATATGTAACTAAGCTATTCAATATATTGCCCATCCTGATCTGCCAAACGGTTGAAATTGTGTGCCATAATTCGAAGGTTTTAATGAACTAGAAGGTTTACTGAAGTGGGAGCAGTTGGTCGGTTTTACCGCATATACTGTACTGAAATATACGATTTAACGGTATACCGAAAATTTTGATATGGTATAATGTTGTACTGAAATTTTCAGTATCAGTATAAGATTTATATCAAAATTTTTGGTATACCGCACCGAAACCGAAATTTTACTATAACCGGTATGATTTATTCCATACCGAAATTTCGGTATACCGAGTGCATCGGAATGAGTTTTTGTATACCGATTTTTTCAGTACCGTATATGGTTTAAATTTCGGTATATCTTACTGAACCACCCTTAGAGGTGGCCTGTAGGAGTTGCTTAGAACAAGAAGAGCAGCTTGAAGCGCGAGGGAGATGGCGTCTTGAGGAAGGGCAGAAAAGTTTGGGATGTATCTCATCCAAGATGTTGTTGTAGCTTGTGAGCATTGCTTGGAATAGGAAGACCAACTTGGAGCAACGCTTGTAACTTTCTATTGCTTCATTGTAGGAAGTAGGCATCTTCTTCTGATCTTCCTCAGTGTGGAATATTACAATCACACCCCCACTGCTTTCATATCTACAGAAGGGTGTACAATAGTTAAAAACTTGGCAAATACAAATTGTATGTTGTTTCTTTATCGAGATAGAATTTAGACTAAACTTATACTAGATATTTGTAGGCTTAAATGAAAAATTAATGTTTTTTTCCTTAAAATTGAAACACGAATTGGATCTAGGGAATAAATTGTTCAAATTCCATTGTTCTAGAGGGAGTTACTAGGTTTTTTTTTGGTTAATTAAATATAAAGTATCTCTCCCACTTTTATAGGAAAATGCTATAGGTTAAAAATAACTTCTAAAAATAGATTGCAATCCCATCAATCTGGGATTCTTCTACTTAATTTCCAACAAGAAAAAGGCAGCCAATGCATGAGGCTCCCTCTAGTGCGGCTTTCGGGTAAGGGTCGGATCATATTGGGTCTATTGTACACAACCTTACTTTGCATTTTAAATGACGTTTATGCGACTCGAACCCGTGACCTCAAGATCACATGATAACAATTTTACCATTGTGCCAAGGCTCTCCTCCCAAATTTCCAACAAGAAAATGTAGGATTATATTCTCTTTATCATATAAAGTTTAAATTTTACTTCTGTGGTTTTATATGGCAAATAAATATTTTCTGAACTAATATTATAGCTTAATGCAGCTATTAAGAAAACTAATTTGCTTCAATATACAGAAATTATTCTTTTTTCTTATTTGAGCTTGTAACTTATGAGTTATATTACAGATTCAGGTATCTATTTGGGTTATATATCATCTTAATTACTGTGTTGGATCACCAGATCTTATGATTCAGAGTTCATAGGCCCTCTATCACGGCGGCAAAAGGCGAATACGTTCGCCCCCAGCATCCCCACCAACTCATCTCAGGGCCAATACGGAGGCGGTAAATCACGGACGGCTACTAGCCGTTGGAATAGTGACTAGCACATAAGAGAGACATTTACCTTGGCTTTGCCGAGATTCGAACCCCAGACCTCATGACGGCAACACCTCATGTGCTAGCCATTAGATCGTCCCGAGGGGACTCATAGGCCCTCTATCATGGTGGCAAAAGGCGAATACGCTCGCCCCCAGCGCCTCCTGCCAACCTGTCCCAAGGCCAACACGGAGGAGGTAAATCACGAGCGGCTACTAGCCTTTGGAATAGTGACTAGCACATAAGAGAGACATTTACCTCGGCTTTGCCGAGATTCGAACCCCAGACCTCATGATGGCAACATCTCATGTGCTAGCCACTAGACCCATCCGAGGGGACTCATAGGCCCTCTATCATTGTGGCAGAAGGCGAATACGCTCGCCCCCAGCGCCCCCGCCAACCCGTCCCGGACCAACACGAAGGAGGTAAATCACGGGCGGCTACTAGTTTTTGGAAACATAGGCCCTCTATCATGATTCATGTCAAGGTTCTTTAATAATCACCTACTTGGTTATCAATAACTAGGCTATTAACACATGTTTGCAACCACACATTCTGGCTTATTCTGCACGTACATGATTGAACCGTCTATTTGAAATCATATTTCTTTTAGCATGCTCGCTATCTTATTCTCACATTGATTTTCTCAAGGCCAGAAAATTACCTAGCACTGTTAATTTTCCAACTTACTGAATATGCTTTTAGCTTTTCTTTGGCTTTCTTTTAATTGTTCATGATTTTTAATATTTCAGGGATCTTAGTTGGAACATGTTGAATGGACCTGTACCATCTAATCTTGCAATTAACATAACAACCATGTATGTGAGATTCCACTGCATTTTTTTATATTCTAATTCTGCACTGTTATTACATGTACCTTCCCCTATTTTACCTTAGAAACTAAAGTAGTTTAATTTGAATGCTATATATAAATTTGTGGTTTCATCCTTTTCTTTGATGATTCTTTTGGTTCTATGTTTTGGACTTTGCACAGCGATCTATCACACAACTTCCTTAATGGAACAATTCCTTCAACCTTTAATAGACTTCAGAAGCTCCAAAGAGTGTAAGTCAAAATATAGCAAACCATCATAAAATTTTGTCATGTTTTCACTCTGAAAATGACCCAACATGGTATGCATTTGATTCTATTAAAATATGCAGGTCCCTTGAGAATAATCAGCTGGTTGGTTCTGTTCCACCCTCTATTTGGCAGAATAGAACCTTCAATGCAAATGACACTTTAATCTTGTATGATCACACTAACATTAGATACTGTTTTTAATATTTTGTAAGTCATCATCTTACAATCTCTATATGCTGCATGCAGGGATTTCCAGAACAATTCTCTTACTGATATACCAGCTTCTTATCATCCTTTAAATGTCACTGTACTGTATGTTATTTTTAATAACCCTTTGCTATTTTCTTGATTGTCATGTCTTCAGATGCAATGTAGATGTTCTTTTTTTGTGTAATAATTATAATTTTCTTTTCGCTTCTTAATCTTTGTCTAAATCATATTTTCTAGCCTTTTTTTCTTTCCTAAATTCATCCTTTCTAGTTTATTGCTTTCGGTCATGTTATTTTCTCTTTATCGAACTTTATAGTTGATACTTGATAGTGCTTTCTAATTCAGATTTGCTCTTCCTAGTTTTTAGCTTTTCTACCCTTTTCTCTCCTCGTGTAGTCTCAAATCCCAAATATTCTCCAGGGATTTGTTTTTATTGCTTATGAGCTTTTAGTTTTTGCAGAGATTTTGATGCTGATGCACATGTTTTTTATGCATTGTATATTAGACGTTAAGTGTGAAACATTTCAAAAGAATATATTGAGCATCCTTAAACCAAAAAGTTCACAAGATTGGTGTGAAGTCAGACAACTACTAAAAATTAAATGATGACTCAAAGAATTGTTGGATAATTTTCAAGGATTTGGCCGAGAACAGTTTAAAGATGGAAAGCATAAAGTAGTGCAGAACTATTAAAGAAAATTGTAATTATTGAAATATAATGTAAAAATCCATAATTGGGTACATATATAGGTAGATGACTCTACCTAGATTTCTTAATCATTTCAATAAAACCTATTAAAATGTTGATGTATGATTATGCTATCTATATAATCCTTAAAACCTGAAAATGAACATTCAAATACAACAATAGAGACTCTCTATGCAGATGAAATATAGGTTAATCCAAATATTTTCTATCATGAATATTCACAGTTCTGTTTTGTTTAGTATAGATAACTTGGATATTGTGATTTATACCTATAATTTCTTACCTTCTGTTTGCAACTACTATATTCAGGTTATATGGGAACCCTCTATGTAGCAATGCAAACCAACTTAATATAGTCCCTTTATGTCAACCAAGGATTACTGGCCAAGCTTTTGAAGATCCAACAACATCTGAAAATAGTTGTCCACCTTGCCCAGTGGACCAATTTTATGAGCACAATCCATCGTCTATTAGGTCATGCCAATGCTCACTACCACTTGGAGTTGGATATCGGTTGAAAAGTCCAGGAATATCAGATTTTCGTCCATATTTGAAAGATTTTGAGACCCGTTTGACCACACTTCTGAAGCTGTTTCCTTACCAATTATACATTGACTCTCACACATGGGAGAGTGGGCCAAGGCTGCATATGCACTTAAAAATTTTCCCTAGTAATTCTAGTCTTTTTAATAACAGTGAAGTTTTTCGTATTGCGGACACCCTAGCTTCATGGAAGATTCAACTTTCAGATGTTTATGGACCATATGAGCTTCTTAATTTCTCGCGGGGACCTCGTGAAAGTGGTCAGTCTTCTCAACTATCTTTGCGTATTGATGTACTTTTTTTTACTAGTCATATGTTGACATGTAAAAAAGCAGCAACACTGAAAAAATTGAAGATTGGACAAACTTTACGTACATCCATATTGTGTGAAAAATAGTCGGTAGTAATTTAAAGATGTCTTCATTAACTTATCCTTGTTGAATAATAAATTCAATAGATCATATAAAGTCTTGTTAATATAAGTTTTGCTCATAAAATCTTTTCAACAATTAGGACTCTATTTTTTTCATTTCTTTTTGTGCTGTTGGAACTTCATTTCACAGTTTCAATTTCAATTTCAATTTTACTTAATATAATTATAAACCACTTTTAAATGGAAATTTTTCTAATCATCATTAAATTTGAAATATATTTACGGGAATCAGAAATAATTTAAATTCTTGAAAATCAGAGTTCAGTAACGTATTAGGAGATATTTTAAATTTACAACTATGTTCACACTTTAGTATTTGTTGGGTTGGATAACACTCTCATCAATTAAAGGTAGAGCATGCCATTGATCATCTTTCTATTTACTCTACCCTTGGAAAAGATAGATTGGCATCAATTTAGTTCACTATTTCAGAGTTGATCATTATATATCTTCATCAATAAACTATGTTTGACTCTTATTTAGAATGGTAGCCTTGTTTTAGAAACATGATGATGAAATTCATTTAGGTCTGATTTCCCTCTCTTTACGTCACTATTCCCTTCCAACTTCATATGGTCTTGAGATGCTTTTTTTCAGATTGTTGAATTGATCATTAAATTATAATATTTAGTGTTATTATTTTTAAGAAATTAAAATCTTGTTTTTGACTCAACATGAATTCTTATAAATTATGTATTACCTTGCAAGAAGATTTGGTTGCATATCTCTTTTTCACTACTCATGAATCTCTCAACTTGGAATTGTTAGATCTTGATGAGTTGTTCTTAAAGCCAATGGGTTATTGCAGATTCTTCAAAGGCAAGGTTAAGTAAAGGTGCTTTGGCAGGCATGTTGTTGGGTGTTATTGCTGGTGCTGCTTCTCTATCTGTGATGTTAACAGTGATCATCATGAGAAAGCATCATGGATATTATTTCATTTCAAGGAAAAGATCTTGTGAGTTCATAAATTCTGAGAAAGTACCTTAAGCTACCAATGTTATACAGATTTTGCTGTGTTTTCTAGGCCGTGTTTTAAATCTAGTTTAATCAACAATTAACAGATTAGTTGTCTGATATGTTGTCATCGTTATCAAGCCTCTTTTTCCAAACTATCCTGGTCAACTATATAAATTTTATCTTATGTGGAGCTCTATTTAAAGCTATATCCCTAGTAATATTCAAACTAATTAAATTAATTTTTGTTTGACTAATACCTTTTTTTTCTCCCTCAACCACATTTGCCTTTCATTTTAATATATTTAACTCTGTTAATTATAGAATTTATCAGCCACCTTTCAACATATCTATACATTTGTCATTTTCTATCATTTTATCACCTGTTGAATTAAATCTAATTGCTCTTAGATAATTCTTTTGTAATTTTAATTTTATCCTTTATGGTAACTACACAATTACATCTTAATATTCTCTTCAATGCCTAATATACTTAACTAATTGTTGTGATCCCCTAATATTGCCGTCAATTATGTGTGTATGCATATTATCTTTTTTCCTCATGGATATAGGTTTACAGCTAAAGTTGCACTTATATTTTGGATGCAAGAAAATTTGAAGAAATTATTTTACTATGCCACTATGAAATAACTATAGATTAGTAATAAAGTCATAAACCTAGAAGCATTATTGTGGAGCTTAACTCATTATATCTACACCGAATACCTAATAAACTCAATACCTTCAAGACTTCTCTTTAAGCTAGAGTAGAGTTACTATCTATGTCCTTTTCATGTCCAACTTATTATATGAATTAGAAATATAGAATAAGGGCAGTGCATGAAGCTCTTGCCAATGCGGGGTCCTAGGGAATAGTTTATTGTACACAACTTATCCTGCATTGCAACAGACTATTTTCGTGACCTAAACTATGACTATGACTATGACTACCAGGTCACATGGCAACAACTTTATTGTTGCAACAAGACTCCTTTAGAAATATAGAATAAGAATATGAATATAATGAAACTAAACATAATATTTGCACACAGGAGAAATAAAACGTAAGAAATTAATGAAGCACATACCCAATGACCCTTCTTATGTTAGATCAACAAAGCTCTAGATATAGTTGATAGAGCACACAGGAAACAACCCATTTGACCTCTAATCAACACACAATTAATGATGTAATAGGGCTCATATAACATATCAACAAAGAGAAGATAAACAAAAAGGACGAAGTGACATGAGAATGAAGTGGTATCTCAGAAATTAACCTCTTTTGGGTGGCCTTCTTGAAGTGACTCATACAATAACACACAATACACTCAAAGAAAAAGAAAGTACATCAAGCTTCTGGAGGAAAGGTAGAAAACATTGCTTGACCCTTTACTTGGATTTTCAAAAACAAGCTCCGTACTAAATCTTGGCCTTATCCTCATCACCGTCAACCACAAATACCAAAAGATTATAATCAGAATCAATTCTCTAAAGGCGAGAGATCTTAGCAGTCTTGGACAATCTCTTCTAAGCTTGATTTGCCTAGACACTATCTAACTTAGCCAACACCATCTCACTTCCTTTTCTGTTATTACATCAGGTACACTTTGTTCCTAAGAAATTCAAATCTGCTAAAGACAACACCTTCAATGAAATCAGCACAACTAGAAGTAAACCTCTCTCAAGAAAATCTGGCTCCTCCTTTCTTGTCTGTAACTTTAAAAATGTAATTGATATCTCCAACCATTGATGAATATAGTTAGTCATCTGAAGGATACTAAACAATCTCAACGCTGTTATCTCTATGAGCTAGCAAATTACATATACACTAGACAACCATATCATGTGATGTGAACTCAAAGAGAAGAATGTTTGATGAACCCACAACAAATTGATGGATGATAAAAACCTAGACCCAATGCTTAACGAAGCACGAACCTGAAGTAGAAGACACTACTACTTTGGGATTTAGGTTGATGAGTCTAAGAACGCCGCAAGGGATTGCCTTGATAAGCTCTAAATTAAAGAGAACCAACAAGTGAGAGCCTCACCATGCTTTGGATTGAAAAGTAAGCAAAAGATACATGTGTGCCTGCCACCACTTTTATTTATAGCTATAGGGTGACCTAAAAACCCTAAAAGGCTAAATGAAGCCCATTTAGTAAAAGCCTAGGTAGACTACATAGTTAGTTTGGACTTAAGTCACCATTACAACCCAGACTCAAATTATGTTGACTAAGCAACATGACTTGCTCCTTTTCAAATCTGCTTCATTTGTAGCTTAGACCTTAATATCTTCAATTAGCACATTAAGTGTTTCCTTCATCATTTTAGCCTTAGAACTTGTAATTGGGCCTCCATTGATGTGTAATGGATCATCGAAAAGATATAGAGTGGAATGCTCCTTTCTTTCCATAGCCTTAGCTTGATCCCCATTCTTACCTTGTTGGGCCGCAACTTGTTCTCCATCTTTGACTTCATCAAGAAGAAGCAACTATCGATATAAACTACTTGTCTTTTAAAACTACACTAACCTCCACAACAGGTAACCAAACACTAGACCAACAGCTTCCGTACCTGTTTACCATCTCACAAATGAGACTTTTAAAACAGCACCAAGGTTAAATCTCCTTATATGCAGAAAGAGATGCTCAGAACTCTCTTTCTTTCCTAGTTTTCTCACATTCCAAAAAATAGCTATCATCAAGCTAGCTGGATAAGACACCCAAGTTCTGTCACTCATTACTAGCACCTACACCTCTAAGCTTAGGTACTCCTGTCTCTACAAACCCTATCCACACAGTTCTTATGCCCTATTTTCCCACATTTATAACAAAGATTAGGCACATTTTTGTAAGATATGGATGGAAAAAATTGCATACCTCCTATCTCAATCCAGATTAACAAGAACATAAAATTGTGGAAACTTAGCCTATTTCCCAAAATAGTTACCTGATTAATCTTCTTAATAGTAAACACCATCATCCAACAGAGGGAGAATATCTTCATGATCGATCTAGAGGTATTCCAGGAAAATGCAACCTTATCAGCACTTCCACAATCTGCTCCACCAAGGGTTGGAAGGTCTTTTTCCTTGTTTGGCCTCTGAACCTACTAATATACTGTTATCAATTTTATATATTATATATTTATGCAGTCAGATGAACTTAGGTTCTCCCCTTTTTTTTCACAAAAAAACAATAATTATCAAAATTTAGCAAATTTGTACACTTTCTCTTAGAATTATCTTATATGATTGTCATAGTGTAAGAACTGGACCCATTGTCAATTTGGGATGATAATTTTATTACTTTGATTAGAGAGGCTTGTAAATCGCGAAGAATTGAACATCCTCATAACTCATGTTTACAGTTAATTGATAGATTAATTGAAGATGTCTGCTGAGATTATTTTCTTTCTTCCAATTTGCAGCAGTGAGAACTCAACTTAAACTGGGTTGTATTCCTAGAACTTCTAACCGGAATGCGGCCAATTTCACATGGCAAAAACATTGTAAGAGAGGTACATAACTTTTTATATGATGTCTCTGAGTTTTTCTAGTTTATTTTCCTTTCTTTCCTATAGTAGCTTGTTCTTTGTTCAAATACAAAACAATGTTATGTTTATTGCTTATGGTTTTATAGAGGATCCTATAGATTTGTCATTTTTTTCTATTGTTCTTTTTACTGGAATAGCTATCAGCTTTATCAAACTTTTCTTCTGTAGGCTTGTTTGAGTTAATTGATTGGTTTATATATATATATATGTTTGATTTCACCCTAGATTTATGTCATTGGGTATGCCATGCCATGTCCGAATTCTATATATATGATCTTAATATTAATATTTCACTTTTGAATATCATATACAATATTTTTTTCTCTGAACTCGGTACAAGTTTAGGGTTGGGGGTTTTTCCTTCAAATTTCTCATGGGAGGATGCAGGTTTATGCAATTTCACCCACACCATGCATCCTTGGAGGACACTCATTTGTCTTCGGCACTTGCTCTCAAGACTGTTGTTTAGATCCCTTTCCAATGTGGCATGCCAATTTTAGATTTATGGTAGCTTATTACATTAAATAGAAAACTCTCAAAATGAAAAGATTCTGATGCAGATGAAGATACAAGGTCAATGACTGAGAATCTTGGCAGTGCAATGTTATAGACTGGAGATTAGATTCTAATTTATGACTATCTTTTAAGATAGATCTTCAAAAGATTGAATTGGCAATGATTTTCAAATGACTTGGTAAGTTCCTAGATTGTATGTCAAATTGAAGATGCCATAGGATTAAATGACAACTCATGAGAGGTTGCAGAGAGGAAAAATATAGAATAGAAAATTGGCATCTGCTCTTAAAATGAAGAGTTAATATCTGGTGAGACAGCAACAACAATAATTAAGCCTTATTCCACTAGGTGGAGTCGGCTAATATCTGGAGAGAGACAAAGTAAAATCCATTGTAATTGAAGAGGCAAGGATCATAGAGACGAGAGTATGATAAGTGTGACATCTGCTCAAATAAAGATGACTCAGGATGAGGACAGACTTATTCATCAGTTTGAATTTTTAATTGACAGAGACGAAGTGTTGGAGAGTCGGGTTTCAATCCTCTTCTTTGCAATGAAAAACATGCTGGAAGGAGATTGCATGGTTAATTATCTTACTCTTCTAGAGAATATGTTAGGAGAGACCAAGTTAATTCTGACCCCAACAAAAAAAGAGATACTAGTAATTTAGAATCCTCAAAAAAAAAAAAACTAATTTCATCTTAAATCATGCACAATATAAGTAAAGGATGGTGAGATAAAATGTAGACCTCGGGAAGGGACAAAAAGAAGAATGGGAAAAACTTGAAGAATGTGGAAATAAATGCTTTATCTTGAGAAGATTTGAGATGAAAAATAAATGATCTATATCAAGTTTCTTTTTGGGATTTCAGTGTAATGGATATTATGACTGTGACCTATATGATTCCAATATTTCCATTGAAAATTAAAAAACATACTCTCCCTGAATACTGCTTGGTTTCTTGTTGATTCAAATGTGAATTAAGAATAGCAATGCATCAGTGCTTAGATGTCAAATATTTCTGGAGCCATGTCAAATATGTCCCTAGTTTGAGTTTAGATAGGTTGAAGTGAGAAGTGAATGAAAACTGAAGGGAAAGCTAGGAAGCATGGAAATACAGAAGAAAAATCACTCTAGTTATTTCCATTCCTGTGATATTTATTTTCCTTCATTTAGAAAGATCACTCTTGTGCATAAGTGTCCACCATAAATTGTGTATTTTATTCAAATTTCATCATTTATCTTCCTGAGCTGTTTGAGATTCAACCCTAATGAGCTTGGTTGTTTATCCATAATCACAAATGGTTCTCTTTTCTTCGGTTCAGAGTTTGTAACCATGCAAGGGATTTGGCTGCACTGCCTTGTCTCGTTATTCTCCTATATTCACTAATCTTTGATCCAACACCACATACACTAACACAACAGAGCAAACTGCAGGAGACAATAATCAGTTTGGACTCTGGAATCATTTGTAGATCCACCAGATGATTCTCACACATTTGCTATATTTTTCATTCCATTTATTCTGCTATTGCAGGTTAGGAATGCTTGTCAATCCGGGTTGATGTTCACACTCGTCGACAACCGCATGGGATTTTATCCTTCAGAATGCATGGAAAAATTTGGTTCTTTAGCAATTCGATGTTGTTCCGACGAGACTGATGCTAGACCATCAATGTCAGAGGTGGTTGCTGAGCTAGAGCGCGTACTGCAAATGTTGTCGGAGGATGATAGTTCACAGGAAGCTCTGGCAACAGATAGTAAGACAGTCTCAGGCTCGTCTTTGTCATCAGAAAGTTCAGGCGCAGAACCTCCTGTCTGCAGCGAAACCCATAGTGTTACAGGTAGTTCACAAGAAGCTCTGGCAACAGATAGTAAGATAGTCTCAGGCTCATCTTTGTCATCAGAAAGTTCAGGCGCCCATAGTGTTACAGGTCGTTGACATCACCACAGGCTAATATATCCATACATGTTTATTTTGGTATCTTCTTCAGAAAATGTTTTTTCCTTTCTTCAAAGTGAAAACTACAGATGCAGGTACGAACGGAAGCAGTGTACGATTTTGATGATTATGTATACGGGATTCAATAAAATCATCAAATCCACTACAGAGGGCAAGTTGATTAGAATAATGATTAAATTAATGTTATTCGCACTCTTCCACTATGTGTACTTTTGTAAATATGAGCATGTTTCAATTCGAGCTGACCTGATCTATACTAGATTTGTTTTGGTTAATGTTTCCTTTAATTTTGAGAATTATTTGGAAATTTCTCAAATTAGTGGAGGAGCGATTTGTGGTTTCTTCGTAGGTTGTCTGGGGACGTCCAGTCCTGTAGGATTAAAAGATGTCTTTTACAAAATTTGAACAGTAACTTGTTCTTATTTTATAATAATAATTATTATTATATTAAAGAAGACAAAGACTACTACGTTTATGATGGAGATTGTTTTTATTAACTTGTTTATATCTTAAAATTTCTAAAATAAAAATATGAATAAAGTTAGAAGATTAATTTAATGACGTAATTTTTTTTTTTAAAAAAAGAGTTTTTTAATATCATCAATGGTTTTTGTATGAAATTTTTTTGATGTAATAATTAGATTTTTATTTAAAAAATAAATTTTTATTTAAATTTAGGATTGAAATAGATGGAAAAAAATATTTTAGGAATTAGATACGTTTTTGTTAAAAAAAAAAATCAAAGTATAATACGCTTTTAGAAAATTTCAAAAAATTAAATATGTCCTTTGAAAAAAAAAATGCTGAATAAATTTGTTTGTCAGAGTCATGAAGACTAGAACAAACTCCTCTGCTTGTCCACAAACAAGCTTGATCCAAGGGCTCATTCAGACAAAGGTGAGTGAGACAACGGTATGGACATGTTGCCGTTCAACTATTAAGATTTGGATTAACCTTTAACAAGGAGCAAACCCTGCTTTGGTAGATCCCATCATTAGGATTCAAACCATAGTATCTCTTCTCAACTAGACAAAGCATCCTGTCCTTAAATTATTTATAGATTTTTGTTTGAAACAAGTACAGCTATTATGTTTATTGCTTTGTTCCTCTATATTACTCCTATGCATCTATAATTATAGAGATTTATAAGGGTTGAGCTCATCAAGATGAGATCTATCTAACTTGCTTACTATTTTAATAAACGATTCTTAATTGGATTGGCTTTTGATTGATCTCAAACGATCACATAACAATAACCAAACAACATCAGTAGGGATTAAAATGAGAAAGAAGATCTATAAATTCTAAGGTCATTTCATTCGGAAGATCTGGTCATTCATTAAAGCTGAGAAGTGTTCTTATTTAGCTACTTTTGCAGTCCCATTAACTCTTTTCTGAAAGCAATCCCCGAGTGCTAATGATGTCGCAGTGAGGCATAAGCCTCATGCCTGCAACATAGAATCCTCCGAAACCATACACTGGCCCATAAAGGAAGAAGACAAGGTGCCTAGAAAACAGTGAGTCGTTTGTTCCTTTGTACTTGGGCTTACACTTTGTAACGTTAATATTCTTCTACCCGTGAACAGCTCAGATGCATCTTGGATTCTCCTCTCTCTAATTTGTTTCCTCTCAGCAACCAAAGTGATGGTTTCTTGCTCCTCATAATGCTGTCGTTTTTTTGCATCTCAAAACAGTTCTGTGATCTTGACACTCGACACTCGCTTTCAACTAAAATTCCTAGTAGACCAAGTGTGTGCTACAAGGGGAAGGAGTTGCAGACACTTAAATTTTGAATGGTGACAGAATCAATTTTTTAAATGGTAATAAACTGGAGCTTCTGATTAACTTTATAGTAACTTCACAATATGGACTGGCATGCTTTGAATCTCAGATTAAGAAACACATTGATAGATAATGTAGTTATGTAGAACAAGGCACCAGTATGTAAAACCAGAACAAGCAAGACTGGATGAATAATCTCAGCTTTATAACTTTTATTAGCAATATCCCTCAGAACATAACCAACAAATAAAATTTGAAACAGTTACAGTTACTAACAAGGCCAATTCTTCGGGCAAACTATAGAACTGTGGAAAATCTGGGCGTAAAAGAATAAAATATGGAAAAACAATGTCTATATTGTAGGTGCTGAATGCAAAACCTAAACCATATCATGTAACATTTGCAATGGTTTTCTGCTGGTTCTGTTCATACAAAACACCCGAACGACAATCTTCTTGTATTTTGCTCTCGATCTTTGAAGTTAAGCGACGAGTTCATTCTCAAGGATCGGTTGTGTCCTTAGACCAGAAGCCACAGGGACCCGAGCATTTCCAACGCTAGCAGTATCCAAGGATACTCCTGCATCTGCATGCTGCTCCATTTTTGCCACCTTTTTGTTTCGAGTATACTTGAGCATTACAAATGTAAGTAAAGCCAAGAGAACCAATGCAATCCCTCCAATCACAGAGACAATTATCTTCCATAGCTTGGACTTGTTACTCCTAGAAACAACAGGATTTAGAGAGAGCCCTGGACCTTCACTTGGTGCAGGAGGAAGAACAATCTCACTAGAATTGACCACAATGGAGAAGTGACCTTGGCGGAACACGGTGCACATACTTCCTGACTCCGAATCTCTGAAATCTGGTGAGCCATTTAGACCAAACCACACACATCTGGCAATTGCACCACTAGGCACAGGAACAACAACATTTGAGAAATTAATAGATACGGGTAAGTTTGTAGCTGCAAAATCTAATTTAGGCAAGTTGGTAGCAGAGAGATTTGTGGCATCATAGGCAAGGAGACCAAGCACAGGAGTCAAGTAGGTATAACCAGGAAGAGGGTAGTAGAATGAAGACCAGTTGCCCAGATTCTGGTAAACCAGAACCAACCTTTTTACATAAGGCTGAACAACAATGTCAGATGGGATGCCAAATTCCTTGTAGCTATCAACTCCTCTCTTTCTCAGGCTCCCACTTCTAAGCCTTATTGCTGCAATCCTAATGCCGGTGAGATTGGAAGGGACAGTGCCATCATATACAAATCCAGTGCGGGGATGAACAAGAGAACGGTAAGCATAGTCCTGAAGGAGAGTATCTAACGATCTTGCATCACCTGTAGCTGAACCTGGTGACTGGGCCTCACAGTGGCCTGTGAATAACACCCCGAGAAGCACAAGGAGAGTAATGCAACGGCCAATGGACTCCATGGATTTTAGTGGTTCAGTATCACAATCAAGATTACTTGTAATACAAGAAGGATCTAAGGAAACCCAGAATTGGGAGAGACTATGAAGAGGTGTTAATGCCCATCTGTCGTCTAAGAAATATGATCCTCCTCAAGAAAGATCCCAACTTTCTAATCGCATTCAAAACAACAGAATCTGAGATCGAAAGCGGCTAGAGTACCTGAAGCATACTGAAGACCATGGCACAGAGGAGGTTGTCTCAAATTTCAACAATGTCACTGCTCCCTGAGACTCTTCGACTCAAAATGTTAGATACGCCTCAAAAGTCCCATTTTTGGAAGGACCCTTGCGTACAGGAGACCGCAATGTACATGCCAGAAAAAAAAATCCGACCTTGCAATGCCAAGAAGGAGAAGAAATTCCCAGAGAAACAACTCGAATAGGAATAAAACAAATGTAGATCGCGCTAAACCTTCAAGGAAACTTCACCGGGAAAGGCAACCGATTTCCCAGCGTCAAGATACAGCTCCGGACGAGCTGAAACGGCTACGTATCGAATACCGCGCTGCCACGAACAACTACAACGGCAAATGCACTCCAATCCGACGGAGATGCCTCCGCGGAATCCCAAAATGCCTGCAACACTGGGAATTTCTACTTTTGGTAGTACAATCGACGACGGGGGAGAGAGGGCGGAGAGGAGAGAAGAGAAGTGAAGAAAAAATAAACAATAAATAAATTAAGTACGGGAGAGTCGAGACATGTATAAAATCCGGCAGATTTTCAAAAGGCCCCTCCTAAGTTTTAGTTTTTACGTATGGCACTATATTTTTACAATATAATGCACTTTCTTTCATGATTTTCTTGAATACCTTATAAGAAAAAATGGAAAGGCCAGAGATAGTTGATAAATCTGCTGGACAGCCCACTGGTATCTTTAAAATTCCCGAAACACCCTCCCTTTTTTAATTATTGTCTTCTTCTTTTGCATTTCGAGTCCCTTTCCGGCTTTCACCAACGTTCTGATTCCCGTGACCGATTCCACGCCTTTCCGTTTCGCAATTTCGTGGATTTTGCGGGTGGTAACTGAAAAATTCTACTTTGACCGGACAGCGACCCGGGGCATTTAGTGACTTATTCTCATCCGTCCGATCAAGATCTTACGGACGAAAGGGAGGGGCCATATCTCCGGGCCAGCTCACCGTGAGCAGGCACGACAGTCATACAAAACTAACGTACTTTTGTACCGCGTGCGTTAACGGTAGCACCACCTGCTGCGGGACCCTGCTCACTTCCTGTCGCTTGCTAAGGTATTCTTGGGCGTAGATACAATTTCAGTGCGATTAAAATCATTCTAGGAGAACTCCCCGATGCTTATTCTGCGCTGGATTTATTTATTTTTAGCCTGCTTATAAAATAATTTTTTTTCTTAATATTATAACTAACACCTATAAAGATAAAATCTTATGTTAAATTTAACGGTAATATATATATATATATATATATATATATATATATATATATATAAAAGAAATGGACGGGTCCGGACGGCAGGCCCAGAAGTTTGATCCGCATGGATATCTAGTTTTGATATGATGTCTACCTTATATAGCACATCGCATCAACCCCTAATATAATTGATTTTTTTAAGTTATCATTTATCCTAATCAGATTTTATCTTTAGGATTTAAAATTTTTTACTATGGAATTCCTATCAAGATCCAAGTGAATATAGTCTGATCGGAGAAACCTTTACAGAAAAAATATACTGACCAAAAACATACGGGACAGTTCATTTCTCATTTGCTTATACAACATAACATCAAAACTTATGTCAATTTTATCAAAAGAAAAATTTGGCATGGTTAGATAAACAGAAAACTCCTATCGCCTCTATTTCTACACTTCCACCTTCTATGAGCTATGTAGAAGAAACAAACTTAATTAATATGGTAGAAATCTGACACTTGACGGAAGCAGTGACGTCAGCAAACACTTACTACCTCATGATGGATGCAATGACGTCAGCAAACTTAATAACGTAAGTCCTGAGCTCATACAACACCAACAGGCTCAGAGTTTATCTGTCACGTCTCTCTTCTAATCCCTTCTCTTCTCTCCTATAAATATAGAGTCTTTATGCAAGCAAGAGACATCGAAAGCTGATAAGCAATAAGTTCTCAAGAGCTTGTAATCCCTCTCTCTCCTATTTCTTGTAATCCCTACTCCTATTGTAAGTACTCTTTGTAATGATATTACGTTTGTAATAGTTAAATTTTATGTTGTGTGTATTATCTTCTATGGCTGAGTAACTCTTTATTTCTAAGCCTTAGGGTTTTGTTTCGTTTGATTTAGATCAATAGTTCTCAGTCTTTATCGGATGCTTTTATCCGTAACTAGTTAAGATCGAGAAGATGGAACTTTAGTTTTTGGTTCTGTAAAACATGTGTTGACTAAGTAAAGCAAAACAGCTTCAAGGTTAGAGTAAAACCTGAAAAGCTGGGATAAGAAACCAAGAACTATACAAAGGTTCTAGAGGCTCTCTATTATGTGAGGCTCACTGATGAGATCTAGAAAGACGACACAAATATCTAAAGGCTTAGACTTGCTAAGTGAAGAAAACCTACCGCTACTTACAGCCAAATAGATACTACTAAATGTGAAGGAAGTGAAAATTTGCTTCTTTTACATCAGTAGAATCAATATTATCAGACAACTGTGTTTTAAGTGGAGAAGGTTTGATTGAGAAGAGCTAGAATAGTATTATTTTATTATATTTGAATTTGACCTCCTTTTTTTGGAAGATCGATGTGACAATAACCGTCTTCTTTTGTGATAGAAAATTATTTTGTGTATTCTACAGCATATTCATAATGTGTATTTTCATATTTTAGTTTGTTCATTTATATTTGAGTTCCTCTAATAAGTGGTTTATTTTATCTAATTTTTCGTTTATCTGTGTTTTATTACTGACAATAAGAGAATGGAGTCTACTTCGTGTATTCATAATTGATGTAAAGCCCATAAGTCATAAGTGAGTCTGGATTAATAAGTCTTCCTCTATAATTTTTTTCTCTGAAACTTTTCTAGATGCACATTGCCTTGTCTAATAGAATATAGAAGTTGGCATCTACAACCTAAGTCTGTAAGCTTAAAGCATTGCGGAAACTGTTTTGTACATGGGATTTTGTCTAAGTACTCTAGTGTAAGTAATCATTATCCCTGGGGTAGAGTTTTGATTAAACCAGTTTAAAGTATCTACAAGTTCTAAGAAAGTTTTATAAGATGAAGTGTCTCCCAAGGTACGTAAATACAAAGTGATGTCTTCTGGAATGGCTTTTAGAGAAAAGAGGTTATCTTTCTTCTTCTGGCCCTGTAGTACTTCTAATGACTGATAATGTAGTGGTCTAAGTGGTATAGAAAGGAGATCTGTATCTTGCCTTGTTGGACTTGTAGCAGAAGAAGTGGCCGCCATTAAATACATTTTGTCTTCTTGTATTTTGTTATCCAGGTGAAGTGATGGGCTTATTGTAAAGTTGGGACCCAATTTATCTCGTAGTAAGTCATAAGCTTCATTAAGTGAATAAAACCTCTTATAAGGTGATTTGTCTTCTTCTAAAAGTAAGACTTTTTTTACTTCATTCCAGTTAGCATAAAGGTCAGTATAAGGCTCAGAGAAAATAGCATAACATAAAAATTTCTTCCCAAGTGGTTTTTTAAAAGTTGTAAGGAAGTAATTAGAGATAGCATTGATAATGACTATTTTTGGGCTGGCTATCCCAAGCGAAGTAGGAATATTTCAAATATTGTCAATTAAGCATTGTTGTATACTATCAAGTTGAACTCGTAGAGGAAAGTCAAAAGCAAGTTGAACTTGTAGAGGAAAGTCAAAAGTATCTCCCTTACGGGAGAATTGAGGAAGTTCTTGATTGTCGAATTTCAGTTTTTTAGTAGTCATAAGTGTGAACTCTCTTTTGTAGATCCATAGTTGCATAAATCATTATATATATATATATATATATATATATATATATATATATATATATATATATATAAGTGTTGGGTTATATATAAAAAGGTTTTGATATTTTTTTTACTTAATACTATTAGTCAACCCTTAAACTCTTAAGGTAAAATATGATTAGCGAAAATAAAATTAAAATATCTAATAATATACTAGGTGCGTACATGCGCTCACATTATCGACACCCAACAGAGATACCCAACACCATGCTTATATATATATATATATATATATATATATATAAAAGCATGGTGTTGGGTATCTCTCTTGTGCCCATCATGCGTGATAGAGAGGGGCACCCCCGCATGGGCCCCATTGTCCTCCTCCATCATGCTAGGCTTGCAAGGGGACCAGATCCTCTGGTCCCCTTGTCCTGGTCCGCTTCTGGACCAGGACAAGGGGATTGGTGGGAGACAATGGCCCCCACCTGTTAATAGGTGGAGGCTCATTGTCTACCACCAATGCAAAGGCTGAGCTATGAATTGGTCCAGCCTTTGCAGACTAGAGGGAAGCACCCAACATAATCAATCTCTATGATCCAAGTGCTCGAGTGATTGGGCAAGATATCACTCCTCTATATAGGAATTTGATATCCCGCTTATTTGTTACTGAGTAGTCGGGGCCCCCAAAAGTGATACAGGCATCCCAAAGTGAATGCACTCAGGGCGCCTAGATGTGATCCTGGCGTCTCAGCCACTTAGTTGCAGGTGCGCATCCTGAACTGATGAATGAGTAGGATATTACTCCTCTATATAGGAATTTAATCTCATGCTCATTTGCACGTGCATCCAGGCCCGGCTTAAGGCATAAGGTCTATGCCTAGGGCCCCAATTTTATTGGGGCTCACTAATATAAAAAAAAAAAAATTGATAGAGTTAATACTGTAAATTTAATTCTCTGCCATAACAGCAAATTTTTTCTGCCATAATAGCTGATAACAACTGTTAAAGTTTTGACTCTTGGTTATCCGTGTACAAGAGTCCACAACAATTAATTCCAATGTATACATTCATTATAATTCCTATTATATCTTCTCTTATAATCCTATATACAGCTCTACCGGATTTTAATTTTTTCATCACATTCTTCTTCTCATATTCTCATTTATTTTCTCAAGTCTCATCCAATATATTTTTTGTTCCTCGTCACCTCGTCAGTAGTTCTCTCAATTTCAGAAGACGTCCTTCGCCTTCTTCAATCGTTCGGTAATATTTTTTTTCGATCTTTTTCTTTTCTTGAAATGATTTTATTGTTCTACATAAATAATAAATTATAGACGAAATGGACTCAAATATCACTGGAAAAATAGATTATTTGTAATTATATGAAATTTTGTCTTCCCATTTTTTCTTTTTTGTTGCAAGCAAATTACTACAATCACAAATCTGATTTATGCATTTAAAAAATCATAAAATATGATTTATAGATTTTTAATACTCTTTATGTGCACTTATATTTATTATATACTTGTTTTGTGCAGTTTATTATTAACTACTTAAATTAATCAAAATTTAATATTTTATATTTTCTTATTATATTTGTGCAGGTAATAGTCAAAGTTTGAAATATCATCAAATTAAAACTACATGGTGTAAATCTACGTAATTTTATTTTGATAAAATAGTAGGAACTTATATTTTCTTTTTTATTATTAGTTTAATATAAATATGTCTGTGAAAAAATATGATTCTGGATATATAAAGCGTATGAAAAAAAGAAAAATAGAAGAATTTATTCAATCTTAAAAAGGTGCACTTGATAGATTTATTATTAATAATCAAAATCAAAACTCAGAAAATAATACAATTGAAAATTTAAATGAAAAACTAATTGAATTTCTACCCGAAGATAATACTTTAGGACAAAAAGAAATTGATCAATAACTTTCTAACGAAGATAATTTTAATTTTTTATATGACGTAGACAAGTTAAAATTGCTTGATAATGAGTTTTTAAAAATAAAATGTTTAAATCTAGAAAGCTTTTAACACACAAGTTATCTGATATTGATGGTTTAGATTTTTTTTTTAGAGTTACAAGTTTTAAAAGAAATAATAAATCCAGAATTAAAAACTGCACTTGAGGTATTAAACCTTATAAAAAAAATTAAATTCTTTTCCTAATGCATGGATAGCTTATAGAATATTATTAACTACACTTGTTTGTGTCACTTCAGCAGAAAGAAGTTTTTCAAAATTAAAATTAATAAAGTCTTATTTACGTTCAACAATGTCTCAAGAAAGATTAAATAATCTAGCAATTTTATCGATTGAAAAAAATTTATTATCAAAACTTGAATATAAAATTTTAATTAATAATTTTGCATCTCAAAAAATTAGAAAATTAAATTTTATATAAAAATATATTTTTAAATTAATATTTTATTTTTTTAAAAAAAAATTAAACCCGCCATTGTCGGTCCCCAGTCCGAATAAAAAATGGTGAGGAAAAATTTTATTAAAAAAATATTAAAGATCTAAATTTTTTTGGCCTAGGGCCTCATGAAACTTTGAGACGGCCCTGCGTGCATCCGCGACTGAGTTGCCAGGGCAGTCGGAAGTGATCTGGATACCATAAAGTGAATACACTCGGGGCATGTAAATGTGATCCTGACGTCTCGACCACTCAGTTACGGATGTGCATCGTAGACGGGCAGAATATCACTCCTTTATATAGGAATTTAATATCTTGTCCGTATGCGACTAGGTAGTTGGAGCACCTCAAAATGATCTGGATGCCCCAAAGCGTATACATTTGAACGTCTAAATCACATCTAGATACCCGACCACTTAGTCCCGAATATACATCACTACCGGACGATCAAACAGAATATATATATATATACACACACACCTTGCTATATATTATCATCCAAATACAATAATTATATTGTATGAATTTAAATATTTAAATTTAAGAATTTAATTATCTAAATTATTAATTATTAAAAATAATTATTTATTATACGATTGAAAATTAAGCTGTCCATCATCCCAAAATAATTTTCAAATTTCAAGTTCTAAATCTCCATCCTAAATTCAGATGAATCCGAATCCATTTGAATCCAATTTAATTTAAAAAAAAAAATAGAGTCCAACCGAATTTGACCCCAACCATAAAATTCTCAATCTTAATTCTATTTTTTTATATATATCCTTTCCGATCAATCGACATATTCATTTTGCCATCCTAATTTTTATTGCACACACGACACATCACAATCAAATACTTGCAAGTGCGCAGCTAATTATTTCTTGCTTATCATCAATCATTATTGCTTGATTTAGCAAACTTTCCCGTGTAAACTTCGTCTGCTGACCACAAAAAATCCAATAGAACCCAACCCACCGCATCAAAATTCGTAGATCCCCAGTCAGATTCTTTTACAGATTTCACCCGTAAATAGAAAAGAATACCATATATAAAAAAGGCTGTTCTGATCAATTTTGCCGAATATAATAAAATGCATAGGAGAGGATAGGATACAGCAGCAGCCCAGGAAAACAGAGAGGACATGGTCGAAGCACTGCTCACTGTCTTTGTTACTGGAATCACTGGTTTGGCCTTGTGGTACTCCTACTTCATCCTCTGGATCCGGCCACAAAGGTTGAGGGACAAGCTGAGGAGCCAGGGAATCCATGGCCCTCCTCCTTCCTTCCTCCATGGAAACATACCGGAGATGAGGAGCATCCTCCATGAACACAAGCTGAAGCAAGCTCAAGCAGAGGGCAGTGTCAGTAAGCTTACTGCTGACTACTCCTCCTCCCTCTTTCCTTACCTTTCCTACTGGAAAAAGAAATATGGTATGATTTGGATTCCTTGTTAGGGTTCTAATTCTTACTAATAGTGTACTCACTTTGAGAAAACCAGGTCCCATCTTTATGTTCTCAACGGGGAGCATCCAGATATTGCATGTGACCCATCCTGATCTTGTTAAGGAGATAGGCCTCTGCAAGTCCATGGATTTGGGGAAGCCTTCCTACTTACAGAAGGACCGTGGAGCTCTTCTTGGTAAAGGCATCTTGACGTCCAATGGAGCTCTCTGGTCTCATCAGAGGAAGGTTATTGCGCCAGAGTTGTTCATGGACAAGGTCAAGGTAAAATTTTGTTCATTGTGGTTCTCTAATTTTTGCAGCTATTCTTGAACATATCACATGTTTGATATTATGCAGCAGAAGATAATTTTACTTGAATTTGGCATCTTGTTCTAGAGTTTTATTTGGTTTGTGCATATGAATTCTATATGTGTGGGTATACATGCAGGGCATGGTTGGCTTAATGGTAGAAGCAGCTATTCTGTTGTCGAATTCATGGGGAACACTTCTTGAACACTCAGGAGATGCCACTGAAATAGTAGTTGATGAGGAACTGAGAAGGTTTTCAGCTGATGTGGTCTCGAGAGCTTGTTTCGGAAGCAGTTTTGCCGATGGCAAGGAAATATTTTCTCGTCTTCGCAAGCTTCAGATGGTAATGTCCAAGTCAAGCATGCTGATTGGAATCCCAGGATTAAGGTGTTCATATGCCCATTTAGCTTCAATTCTGTTTGTTCTTCCTCCCAATGTTGCTAAATTGCTAAGCTTTTTGTCATCTAACTCAAAGCATTGTCAACAGGTACCTGCCACTGAAAAGAAATCGCGAAGAATGGAAGTTGAATCGAGAGATAAGGGCACTGATCTCAAATATAGTTAAGGAACGCATGGAGCATTCCTCCGAATCGCCTGCAAAAGATCTATTACAGTCTATCATTGAGGGTGGTTCCGCTGTCATGAATTCCGATCTTGGTTCTGCAGAAACCTTCATTGTTGACAATTGCAAGAACTTGTACTTTGCTGGTCATGAGACCGTATCAGTGACTGCTACATGGTGCTTGATGTTGCTCGCTTCGCATCCTCAGTGGCAAGACTCTGTCCGCGACGAGGTGTTGGAGGTTTTTCAAGGAAGAAAGATCGATTTCGACATGATTCGCAAGTTGAAAGTGGTATGTGAAACGCCATCAAATTTATTCAATGATCATCTGCAACATGGATTTACAGCTTACTGAATTGTTCTTACTGTAATTCCTTTTGCAGCTTACAATGGTGATCCAAGAGACACTTCGACTATTTCCTCCATCTGCATCTGTGGTGAGGGAGACACTTCAGAGTGTTAAACTTGGAGACATTCAGCTGCCAAAAGGCATCACTACCTCGACCACAATATCGATGCTGCATCACGATCACGACAATTGGGGAGCTGATGCGGATGAGTTCAACCCCAATAGATTCTCCCGCGGCATTGCTAGTGCTTGCAGATTGCCTCACACCTACCTACCATTTGGTATAGGAATGAGAACATGTTTAGGGCAGACCTTTGCCATGGTAGAGCTCAAAGTATTGCTCTCCTCACTTCTTTCTCGGTTCACCTTTTCTTTGTCACCAAGTTACCGGCATTCGCCTGCGTTTCGACTAACTATAGAGCCCGAGTTCGGAGTCCCACTCATCATGAAGCAGCTACGATAGTGTGTTGCAAGGTAATACAACAAATAATGTGAAATTTGGGTGGCTTGTGGAATCCTCTCATGTTCCTATCTTGATTCCTCAAATAATAGATTCACAACAGAATCCTCTAATGTTTCCATTATCAATAAAATAACAATCCAATTTATTATTGATACTTGAAAAGAATTAACCATAGATTCAATCATACATTTTTTTTTCATGCTAGATTGGTTTCAAGATTAAAAAACATACATTGTGACCTTTGTTAAAGATAAAAACTCATGATGAATCACAAGATTACAAAATCATGATGGATTTAGGGACAAAATATTGAAAACATTGCAACTAAAGTACTGAAACTTCCATTTCATACGCCAATGATAATTTAATACAAAGTAGTAAAAATACATATAAACCATCCAAACACCATTATCAAATTAGCGTGCCATCAAACACGTCATTCATGGTCCCATTCAATTTCATTTTATTTCAAATATGCTCTAGCTCAAAATAAGTAGGGCGTTTAACAACAAAAATTGTGATGTTGGCTCGTGAAGATGAGCAACTTGAGTAACCAATAGAAAATTGTTGAAAATTCTCGCTTGTAAAGAAGCGTTTAGTTGTCAGCTACTTCAATGAGGGTTGTCTCGTAGTCGCTTGGTGCTATGAAACCATGCAAATTCATGACGGTGGCAGCAACATTTGCAAGGCCACCACCAGGCACATCCTTGCGGAATCTTACGCCAGGTGCAAGTCCACGGCCGCCGATGGCAATGGGAACCTGTAAAATTTTCACGTATCAATAAGGGATGTATTCACCTTGTCTTTACGTGTACACATTGTTATGTAGGAGCTGATTTTATAACGCTACTATAACATGTTCAATAAGATTTCCCAATACTTTAAAATTTAAATTGATCTATTCAATGAATATTTATTTGCTTGTTAACTTTGTTTGTACATTAATAAAAAAATTGCATTCACTTCTTTAAAGAGTTATGTTAACTTGTTTAATGTTAAAACATTAAATGTTATCTTGTCCTTTAGAATCTTATTATATGCTAATATGTAGTAGCAATGGTACTAACTCAGTAGTAACTCTTCCTTTCTCTCATCCCCCTTCCCCTCTCTCACTCTCTCTCTGTATATGTGTGTGTGCAGGCACATGCAAATCAGCAATGATTGCAGTAACGGAGGAGCCCAACATTTGTGCATTCACTTGGAGCAGTGCAAAGTTCATCAGAAAAAACAACCTTTTCTGCGACACTATCACCAATTTTTAGTTAATTCCATCCCCTTTCTATTGAAGTACACTACTATTTTCATCCTATTACATCAAGCATCCAACCTCATTTTAGTGCCTATTTCTATGGAAATGTCAAATGAATCATTGACATTAACAATCCAACACAGCCAATCCATATTGGAATTGGCCGAGATTGCAAACCATGTAATAATATATTGATATGATTTGTTGTGATATAAAATTTCCCCTAAAATATTTTTTTAAATCATATTTCAAAGGATTCAATACTCTGACATAACAATATTGATTGGCATATAATCTGGGACAACACTTACTAGTTTCCAAGTTAATTTAACAAAAAGAGGTTTACTGACTCGTTAGTGTAGTACAAAGCTATAGTAAGATATTAAACTCTGATAAACAATTAACATAATTTCAAGAGTACTTACAGGTTGAAGAGTATGAGAAGTGAGAATCTGAATATTCCCAGATTTGTCAAGTAATGGCTGGCCGGTTTTGTTTCTCTTTACCATGTCTTCAGCATTCCCATGATCTGCAGTGATAACGTAAATGCCACCAACTTCTTCTATGGCATCTAAAATGATCTGCAAAGAGATGCACGATGTCATTTGATGCCTAATCAGTCATTCCAATCACAGAAGGAAGAACCACAAAGGCAAGCACCAACACAAAATTTTACTCTCTAATATGAAACTACCAGTGTATTTGCTGCAGCATCTAAAGTTAGATATACAATACAAAAAAAGTTGTAAAGAAAATATGTTATTCAAACAGATTTTCAAAAATGATTTGAAGAAAGAGGCATACTATCTCATTTCAAGCCACAATCAATTATGTCAATCACTGACTGCAACAACAAAGCAACAACATGGTATTTTACCTTCTAACTTAAGACTATCCTGTATATTTGCCTCAGCATCTAAAGTTAGCCATACCACAAAATTGATTAAGCAAATAAGTTATTCAAACAGACAATTATATAGGTGTTACTGAAACTAAAAACAAAGAGCGATAATAAAATAAATCTCAGAAGCTACAAAGAATATAGAGTACAATTTTAATGCACAACTTGGACAAATCCATCCTTCAAAGAATTGAGTAATCTTAAGACAAAAGGAATTTTTTTTATTAACTAACAGACTGAATAAAGAGACCATGGAACATTGGAACTTAAAAGCAGGCAAACATTGTGTAGAGGAATACCAACAATGAAAGTTGGTCTAATATCAAATGCAATAATAGAGACATAGAAGAACATCAATCAAATTACCTTAACAGCTTCATCAGCAGCCTTGCAAGCTACAATAGTTGCCTCTATGTCCCCGGTGTGACCAACCATGTCTCCATTTGGCAAGTTAACACGAACCTGCAAGAACATAGAAACTGTTCAAGAGAGTAAACAGAGACTCCTTGTTTTTCTCCTAAGAACATATTGCTTTACCTGGTCAAACTTGTGACTGAGAATAGCATCCCTCGCTTTCTCAGCAATTTCCAATGCCTTCATTTTGGGTTGAACATTGAATGTTATTCCAGAGTCACTAGGAATTTCAACATATTCTTCCTTGGATGGATCGAAGTAGCCTGATCGATTCCCATTCCAGAAGAATGTGACATGACCAAATTTGATAGTCTCACTGTTGAACAGATACAAACAGGTTTCCTAAATACACTAGTAATAGATGCAAAACAGATAGTGTAAATAATTACTTAAGCATAGTTGGAAAAGATCAAATAGTACAACTGGAATTGGGCTAAGAACCTCGAATTCTCTGGGCCGGGCAATTCCAGTTATTAATAAGCTGGCACCAGCTACATTAACATATACAAGGTGAGATTAATAAAACACGACCAATGGCAAACCATCCAGGAGAGTTGAGCTAATCTAATTGCAGTTAATAGTCAAGTTAGTAGCCTGTGTTATGGGAAGGAGGAAGAGGAAGAGCTGTGAAAAAAAGCTGTTTAAGCTTTGTTTTTGCTAATGTTTGAATTTATTTATTCTATGTGCCTTATAAGCTAGGTTTCTTTCCCCTGGATTCTTATTTACTTTTTATCCAATTTTTGTTCTATAACTTCTTATCATTTTACTTCATCTGCCTAAAAATATTGTCTACATAACTCCAAAAACACTACTATAACATCTGATACCTATAATAACAAAAGGAGGAATTCTTTCTTCTTGAATAGGAAAGATAATGTTAACTTGAAGCATCTAGACAAACCACAATAAAGCAGAGAATTAGATTGTGCTGCCAAAAATCATTAATGAAAAAAGACTGTAGAAATTCGAAATTGAAGAATTAAAAAATTCTTTTCTAAAAAAATGATTTGAATCAGGAACAAAAAAAAGGAAATAGAAAGAAATATTAGACTTTTTTGGTCTCATAATCTAGCTTGGTGCCATTTTGTTCTTCTTGAACCATTCGAGCTAATGTGTAGTTATAAAGTACCACCTCCTTGTTTAATGCCATAAGAAATATGAATAGCAGTTGTTAGGATTCAACTTGTTAGTTCTAAAATAGGTAAATTTTCAGGTTCAAGTAGCTGAATCAACTCGTACACAATTACATTTTCCTTGCACAATGTCTATGAAGATAGTGTGTTCCAAACCATAGTTAACATCTAAAAAGTGCTAGAAAGTAATTTTATTCTAAGGATATAGCTTCCGAACAAAATTTTTTATTTTAGTAACTTCTGTAGTCTGCCAACCCCACCTAATGGGATAAGGCTTGGTTGTTGTGTAGTAACTTCTGTAGTCTAACATTTGGATCGAGATTATTGCTATACTAGTCAACTACCAAGAAAGAATTTGGTCATCAAGCATACTGTAGTTCATAGGTAACTTGAAGACCAAGCAGTCTTACAATAAACAATCATGGTATCTGTAACACACTTAGGTAGATTCCACAGATAATAAAGAAACATAATAAAAAAAAGCATTCAATATGATTAGTGAAAATGATTTCTCAAGTTTTCTAGTAACCTATCCTTCTGGTAAATACAATCAGATTTCTTGATGATTTACTAAAGCTTATTGACTACTGTTAAGCATATGCAAATTTGAGATGCTATAGCTCAATACCTGCAAGCAAAAGTACGGATACCATTGTGCACCAAATATTCACCAGATGTCCTCTCTATCTCTGGAGGAGAAACTAGGTAGTGGTTTGGGAGTTTCAATTCACCATCATACTGAAGCATTCCAGCGTATCGAATCTTTGGGACACGAACACGATCAAATTTTTCAAAGTCTTCATATTCTAATGATTTAGCAATCATGACCATACGATCTGCTCGAAAATTGATTGTTACAACAGCATCACCATCAACTATCGGACCAACTGCCTCTCCACTCTCGTCAACAATAACAAATGGCGGCAGATATTGATCATTAGCTTTGGTTTCCTCCCTTAGTGTTTTCACAGCTTCAATGGCGTTTCTGAATTTGTAAGGTGCTTCACCAAGAACCTGTGCATCCCAACCACGTTTAACAACGCCCCAGTCATTCTGCAAAAATACACAAGTAAATAGAAAGCGATCAGGAAGATGATCGAATCATCCTATAAAAACTGTTAAAATAAGCTGAAGAAAACAAACACAAGTATCTGTAAAGGAAAGATGACTCCTGATTTCCATTCAACTCAAATGAAACCCAAGTAAAGTGAAAGAAAGTTAAACCCAAAAGAAACCAGAGTCAAATGTGCATTTGATATCTAACCATTTATTTAAAATAGGTGTTGCAGATTTTTAATGTGAAATGAAAAAAAAAAAATTGAGATTGTTCTGAATCAACCTTCAACATACTGATTTCTTACTTTCCAAAACATAAAAATATTCACATACCTCGTACCGATCCATGGTAACATACATACGACCGCCACCAGATGCAATTTGCGCATCAATACCTTTCTCTCGTAGATTAGCAAGATCCTTCTCCAATGTTTCTACAAACCCAACACTTGAACCATCCAAAACATCACGTCCATCAGTGAGGATATGAACACGTATTCTCTTTGCCCCATTCTCACTAGATCCTTTCAGAAGCAACTGCAAGGATTACACAGTCACTAGGAGAACTTGGTCACATGTAGCAGCAATCAGCATGTAACAGAATGGCTTTTTCATACCTGCAATTGATCAAGCCGAGAATGTACACCCCCATCGCTCAGTAACCCAATTAGATGTAAGGTACCTTTATCAAAGCATTCTTTGATATAGTTAAACCCTTCCCCTTCATATAATTTCCCAGAAGCAAGAGCAAAATCCACCAACTTAGCACTGGATTTGAAAGAGAATTCAGATCAAAATTTACAAAGCCTGCCAGAAACTCCAGCAGTGTTCTAGTATCCAATTGTCAGTGTAAAGGATAAACTTATAACCATATCCAGCAGTTTCAATCACACTTTACAAGGAAAATCAAATAAAAGTGCAGCCGGTGGATAATTTGTTAAGGGACAAAAAAGTCATAAAAATAAGTATATGGATTTAGCTTATACCCTTGAGCATAAATTCTTCCAGCTCCAAGTGCGTTGTGTCCTACTTCACTGTTACCCATGTCATCCTCAGATGGAAGCCCCACAGCAGTTCCATGAGCCCTTACCAGCCTCCATTTCTCTGGAGCACCCTTTATAAAAGAAACAAAGAGGGATAGGAACCTAGTTGTCAATGGCATTCAACTAGTGCCATCCTCAAAGGAAACCCAAAAAAAAACAAATTTTTTTGCATATCAAATAGGAAACTAGGTATAATAAAAATATGCAACTGAAATATGATTCCTTTCCATGTTCCCACAATTATAAGCTTCTTCTTATATTTTACACCAAAAACATTTGAGAATCACCAGATTATCATAATTTATGCATTTCTTATAGGCTATATATAGAAAGGCCACGATAAAATTCGTAATTGAATCAGAGCAATGTTCTACGCAAAGAAGTCACTTTTCATCTGATCTAGAAATGGTAAAATATCCATTACACAGAGAAGCATGGATTTTTCTTTTCCTATGGAAAACATACCGTCTTAAGCGAGTCCATAGTCGGAGTTTGGGCGACATGAATACAATTGTACTGATCCGGATTCGCCTCACCCCAACCATCCAAAACAACGACGGCTACAGTCTTTCCTTTAGGAAGCTTGGGGTGATCCTCCAATTTCCAAGAGAAATCGGAACTTCCCATGTCGTCAAACGCTTCTGATTTGCAAAATCTGTAGAAGATAAAAAAAACACTCTTCTCCATAAAAATCCCAAACGAAGAAAAATAGACTAATACTTAATTAAATCCCCCTTCTCATTAAGAAAAAACCACAGATAGAGTAGAAAAGGCTGATCGATTAGCAGAAAAACCCGATACAACCTAATCGATCGGATCTGGAGGAAACCGAATAATAACTCCAAACAAATACAGAGATTCAGCAAAAGAACCAGAAAGAAATCACTGAAGAATGCACAGACAAATCCATATCAAAAATATATGAACAATGAGAGATACAAACAAGAACCTTGTGCGAGATGAACTCTTCCTCGCGGAGGGAGCCGGCGGCGGAGTATAAAAAGAGAACCTTTGTGTTGAATTTATAAAGATAGCATTCCCCCAGGGTCTATTCACACTCCTATTTTGTAGAATTACACTGTTATATTCCTCCATCGCCCACGGAATTTGGGAAGGAGCAGTGAGAGGAGCGGAGGTGTGGATAAAGAAATAATATGGGTCATAATAGAAAACTGATCAATTAGTAAAAAGTTTAATGTTTAACTTATTAATAGCTTATTCATGTGTTAATTAAATAGCAATATTAAGGACAGTCAAATAAATAAATTTGAATAATTTATTAAATTAAATAAATAATATTAATAGAGATTGATTTATGGGAAATTTCCAGATTATAATTTAAATTTTACACGCAATCCATTACTAATGAATTTTGTTTTCACTCTCTAATTAAACATAATTTATCTAATTATCTTTCATATTTTTTAATATAACAAGTTCAAAAATGAATATAATTTCTTTCAAATTCATCGCATTAAATTAAAATTTAGTATATTTTCTATCAAATTAAGTACTATTGTTTTTTCATCTTAATTAGATGAAAATATACTAGATTATCTTTAAATAGTACTTAATTGGATGAAAAATACATTAGATTATCTTTAAATAGAGCTAAATTTAGGAAGAATTATATTAAGCGAGAAAAAATTATACTCACAAAAAGTCCAAAAATGAGTATAATTCATCTTAAATTCGACATTTTAAACTAAAATTGAATATATTTTCTATCAAATTTAGCATGATTTTGTTCCTACTTAATATAATTCATCCTAAATTCAGTATCATTTAAAAATAATCTAGTATATTTTGTATCAAATTGAGCAAGACTCTTTTTTTTCACCTCAATTGGATGAAAAATATAGTAGATTATTTTTAAATAGTGTTCAATTGGATATAAAATATACTATATTCTCTTTAAATGATGCTGAATTTATGAGTAATTATATTAAGCGGGAAAAAAATTATGCTCAATTTGATAGCAAATATATTCGGTTATAGTTTAAAGTGTTAAATTTAAGAATAATTATACTCATTTTTAAACTTTTTGTATCTAAAAATATCAGTGGTAATTAGGTAACGATATTTGCACGAAGGAATTTAAGCAAACAAAACTTTGTATGTAAGGAGTAAAAATAAAGTTGGTTGGAGATGGAGACCGCATGTAAAGTTAAAGTTGTATTTAGGAATTTTTCTCCAATTTACCTAATTGCCCTCATATTTTTTTTAGATATAAAAAGTCTTAAAATGAGTATAATTTCTCTTAAATCTAGCATATTAAAATAAAATTCAGTATATTTTCTATCAAATTAAGCACGACTCTTTTTCCACCTCAATTGAATAAAAAATATACTAGATTTTCTTTAAATAGTGCTCAACTGAATAGAAAATATACTAGATTTTTTAAAAATGATGTTAAATTTAGGAAGAATTATATTAAGCGGGAAAAAATCATGCTCACAAAAAAGTCTAAAAATGAATATAATTCCTCTTAAATTCAATATTTTAAATTAAATCAAATATATTTTCTATCAAATTGAGTACGATTTTTTTCCACTTAATATAATTCCTTCTAAATTCAGCATCATTTAAAAAAAATCTAGTCTATTTTTTATCAAATTGAGTACGACTCTTTTTCCACCTCAATTGGATGAAAAATATATTAGATTCTTTTTAAATAATGTTCAATTAGATAGAAAATATACTAGATTCTCTTTAAATTGTGCTAAATTTATGAGTAATTATATTAAGTAAGAAAAAAATCGTACTTAATTTGATAAAAAAATATACTTGATTCTATTTTAAAGTGTTGAATTTTAAAATAATTATACTCATTTTTGGACTTTATGAGTGGTAATTAGATAACTATATTTGCATTAGGTAGTTGAAGCAAACCAAACTTTAGATAAAAAATAAGTTTCTTTTTAAATGAGGACGATATGTAACTTAAAGTTGTATTTAGGGATTTTTCTCCAATTTACCATTGATTTATTTGTGACTAATGTTCATGAATTAATTAATAAATTTCCTACCGACAAGTGTACTCGGAAAATAAAAGAATCTTCTTCCCCTTAGTTAATTTAATTTAACAGTCAGTTATACACTAACCTATAATTTACCTCTCTTTATCTAATCTTAGTAATACGGTGAATAACGTGGGGCCCCTAAAGTCGAGTCGAAATTAAGAAAGTTGATTGATGTGGCGGTCAAAGTCAAGTAGGGGTCAACACTCGAGGCTAGTACGATCATCTATCTTGACCGAGTGATTTGGCTGATCAGATCTACGTTGTTGGTCCGATCGAATTCTGAGTCCCTCAGGACCGATGAAATCTTGAGTTGCATTAGTTCCTTTTAGAGCTGAGTCAGGTGTTTAAGGCGAGTGGTCAGCCGATTAGATCGTAGGTCCAATCGGACATGCTAGGCATGTTGCTCGACCGAACGAGACTCTTTGGTCAAATGAATAGGCCGAGAGGAGGTCAAATCCTTGAGAGTGACATCATTCTTTAATCTGATCTGACCACATCTACAAACGAGATCTGATCGGACTATAAAGGGGACGCAGTCGGCTTGCCAACAAAACATATCGAGGGTTCATTAACCCAATGACCTAATATTCTCTTTTAGCGTTCTATGTAACTGTTGTCATAGAAACAAAGGATTATTCCCTGTGCATCCTTTATGAGGAAGTTTCTACTCTGCAAATCACAGTGATTGTGGGTCCATTTTCTAAAAGGTGGCAGAACGTTAGAAGGGTCAATCCTTTTTTGGTAATGTATTGAGATTTGTGTAGAAAATAAAAATAACACTATACAAGGAGGTTTCTATCTACAGGCACATGTACGTAAAAAATATACTAAGCAACCTAAGACACTTCGATTTCTATTGTTCATTATGTTTCTTTTCACTTTCGGTCATTTGTTTGATTAGAGTGTCGAAGTATCTATGCTGGGAACTCCTCCTTGGCCTCGTTACTAATGTTTTTTTCCTCTACTCTCTTTTTTGACACGTAAGATCACTCGACGCGCCTTCTAATTTCAGCTCATAGTCTTCTCACAGTCAACACCAAAACTACTTGCTTACTGTACCATCTTTCTTGATTCAAACAGAATCACTCGGGATCAACTTTGAGGCCGTGAGAAATATATGAAATTAACATAATTACCTGTTTTACGATAACGAATTCATTAAAAAAATTTATGGATATGAGAAATAAATAAATGCCCTACCGGTTTGCATAATAAATTCACCTACTGGCTTGCATAAGCGCGGTATCCACATGATTTTTCAATACAAATCGAGTGTTTATTTTGTTATTTTGCTGGCGTAGTTATGCATGCCTGTGACAAACAAAAATGGCCTGCTCAGATAAAATAATGAACATTAAATTATTGTTATCAAATAACTAAATACGATCTCCAACCAAATAATATTAATAATAGTAAAAAAAAAATCCTGATACGGGTAACAAAAATTGGAAACGAAGCGAACCAACCAAGTCATCTATGGGCTGGTTGAGCCCATATTTCGTGTTTAATTTGGGACGTCCATCAAGGTGATTAAAGATGACTATATTCGTCTTAGTATTTCTATTAATCCGTTCTAATTCAATAAAAAAAAAAGATAAAATATATTTAAATGTTTACGAGCTTCTAAATAAATATGATCATAAATTTACATATCAAATATTATTAAACTCGAATTTAACTTCAAAATCAATCTCGAACTTGACTCGTTAACTTGGTAGATTGTATTTTTTACTTTAATCGAGAATCGAATCATTTCCGAATAACTTAGCTCATTTACATTTAGATTAATATGATCATACATTCTTGCAGCAGAAACTCTGTAAATCAACTACTAAACGTAAAGTCGACTTTAAAATGGTCACATCGGTCAAAAGATATTTTAGCTTTCTAAATGGGCGCATCCAAGAAACAGATACGGAGTTGACTTTTTCACCCTGATGATCAATTCTAACCATAGATTTTTGGTTTCCGACCAAAACAAATCTTGGAAAGTTCTTGAGTTGTAAACTGAGAATCTTCCTGTATCCGCGTCATGCTATTGCAAGAGCCACACACTTGGAGTCGTTTCTTTGGTGTCTGCCAACTCACAAAATAAGAAAAATCATACAAAATTAAACAGCTTAAGAATCGTCAGTTCTTGAGAATCGACCCCTGACCATTACGTCAGAGATGTCATGCGTCCACCATCTGCGCTACGCCCTGGGAGCATCAAGCTCTCAATTCAAGCTTGACTTAAGCTTGGTTCAAGCTTGGTTTGAACTTGGTTTGAGCTTGGTTCGTTTAGATGTTATCAAACTCTCAATTCAAACTTGTTTGATTGTTAAACTTTTAATTGTTTGATTGATTATTAAGATTGATAAATTTAATTAATTTATTTTATTTTATTATTTAATTAACATATTGAAAAGAATTTTATTAATAAATATGGTTCGTGAATATTATTCACGTTAATAAACTGAACACACTTGTTTGTTTATCTTAACAAGTTGTTTAAGTTTGTTTATTTAATTAATCTTATATATATTGAATCAACATAAATAAATTTTTACTAAGTCGAGCACTAAACTTGTTCATGAATACTTGATTTATTTACCGCCCTAGACATAATTATTTTAAATGTGAAAATATTTATATGTACACGCAATTTTTATTATTTTTTTCAAGCCTTTTATTAACCATGATTCGATACTAAAAGAACACAAAACCATGGACAACCAAAAAGGCTTCTCCGGATCTCAGCCGTCGATTATCACCCAAACATCTGATCGAGCGCGATCACGAGGGCCATCGCGAGACACGCGTCGAAATCCGACTCGACCACGAGGCGAAACACGTCCCCGCCGAAGGCGGCGCCGCCGGCGGGCTCCTTCCGCCGGACCTCCGCCACCGCCCGCCGCCGCTCGTCGTAGACGCGGCAGCTCCGCCGAGCGTACGACCCTCTGATCTCGTACCCTCCGCCGCCCTGCTGCAGGCGGCGGGGCTTCACGTGCGCTAGCACCCCGCCGTGGCGGAGGCTCACCTGCCGCTCGACGGAGTAAACCGGGTCGACGGCGTCCTCGCCGTTAAATATCAGCCACGTCCCCCCAAGGCTCATCTTCTACAAATTAAGCAAATTAATCACTGAAAAATTATCCTTTAAACATATAATTTAGATCGAATAAGTAACTTCGTAAATGTACGTAAATACCCTTCGTCGGAGAGTGAGCAATGGGTTGCCGCAACTGTCCATGAGGACGAGCGCACCGACGGCGGAGCCATAGACGTCGACTCGAAAGACCAAATTGCCCTTCGAGTCGAAGACGGTGAACCCGCTGCAACCGAACAGCAACGACTTCCGCCACACCGTCAACGACACTTCGCCGCCGTCCTCCTTCGGGACGACGGAGGTCTTCGGTGGCCCGTCGGTCGAAGCGGCGGCCGTCGTGTTGGGATGGACCTTGGCCATGGAGAGTGATTATAGGAGAAGGAATCGGGGGAGGACTGAGAAGTCGGAGAGCAGCAATATATAGAGGTTAGTTGACAAAAATGCCCTTCGGAATGGTGGTATTTACTGACACGTGTGTAAATTACGTGGCTACAATTAATTGTACGTTTGAACGGTAAGACGTACATCTAAATATCTTACCAATTTTTTAAAAATAGTTAATGAGTTTAGATTATTGTCGATGGTCAAGAAACAAATCTTAATTAGAATTTAATAGTTGATTTTAATGAATTAATTAGTGATCGTGTCCGAAAACGATAAAGATAACTGGCTATGAATGTGATTCGGTGGTTGATCATGTGAAAACTCCACTCTACCTTGCGAAACAAAAGACGTTAGTGTCGGGCTAGAGAAGGGGTTCCGGTGTTGACCCTCCGACGTTTAAGTCAATCACCATAATAGTAGAAGAATAGTAAAAATTGTAGCAATAAGAGTGTGATCGCAGAATAACGTATACTTCCTCCGATGCATGAACCCTCTATTTATATGGTGGCTCTGTAGCATACGTGCACGCCTATCAAAGCACGTGCACGTTTCCTCATTTTTCCTATGCATGAAAAGATAAGTCAAAAAAATATCTTTGACACCATTTCGTAACAGGGCATGTAAATCCCTGATATGATAGTGGAAGCTTCCGTCATACGATTTGCTTATTGACCATGTCTTGCTACCAGCGACACTAACTTCCAGAAGGATACAATCAGCTAAACAAGGGATCCCACTGTTTGGTCGAGCGGGGGGAACCGCTTGGCCAGGATTCCCTACCCCATCACTCTGGGTTGTTCTTCTCCACGATCGCTCGACTCAATAGGGTGTTCCTCATACGGCTGGACAAACTGTCCGGTTGGACTATTACATATAGAGTCGTCACAGTTACGAATATCTGTTCTCCTCTCTTTAGTCGTTTGACTATCTGGTCGATGCATATCGCCTAGCCGAATGAGCGATATGGTCGAACCAACCTCCAGGTGACATTATGATACTGGACCCTCCTTTCACTAAGTGGGCGGTCATGCTCGATCAGACTCTTCAGGCCCAATCAGCCCGTTGCCCCCCGCTCAGTCAACTCTGGTAACTTGACGATTATATGTTATTGATCATCTTAACTTTGACCTCTACGTTAACTACTTTTCTCACCTTTGACTCATCTTATGGACTCCTTTTACCACCGCATCAATGAGTTTCAAAGAATTTTTTAGATATGAACTTGAAATCGAGTAATTAAATGAGCTTAAGAAGGAAAACAACAGATAATGAACGCATAAAAATAATTATGGGGCTCTGGCCGGTTCGGTTTATCATGTTAGCTCTTAAGAAGCATAATTAATGGTTAATTAATGGCATAAGCTACTTGTTTCGCTAGAACCATGCCAATCGCTTTCCATTTAAACCGATCGGACCGACCTTCTACTTGTCTCGTTCAATCCACATCATGAGTCGAGTCGAGAAAGGGTTCGACTATTTTGCTTCTATAACCTACTCATGTGTTCATAGATGTGTGGCAAAATCTCCACCTCAACATGGTCAAACCCAAACAGTGTGCCAAATTAGGACAGGATTAATTATATTAATCACATACATTCACTTTGATTTTTCAAAAGTTCATGAATCACAAAGGCGTGCTGCATCGCCACTCCTTGACCAAATTATTACTACCACTCAAACTTGCACCCCATAACAATTTTTATTTTAAAAAAATAAAATAAATAAATAAATAAAAATATTGGTCTACACAAAAATCCAAAAATTAGGATGCAAATGCATCCCTTTTCCTAGACAAAATCATTACCACCACCCTAATGATTCTACCTAAAAGGTGGTTAATTAGCTCGGATTTCTAATCAATGCACCCCAAGAAAACAACATTAGGGATAGTTTAACTTAATGTTAATTATCTCCAACTAATGGGTGCTTATTTGTGATTAGGCAGAATTCCTTGAACCCCTAGAAAGTAGGCGACATGTTTGGACATGTTAACCCCCCTTGACCACATAGATTAGCTACATAATTAGCTAGGAGCAATGAGTGCTAATTATGCCAATCCCAAAGTAGTGTAGCTTATTCGAGTGGAAATATACAATTGCTTAGTATATAATACTAGACTATTTTTAATTAAATAAGTTATACAAAGTTTTATTCTATTATGTAATTAATTAATCATTATTAGGTTATGTGACAAACTTAAAATCATAAATTCTTGAGGCATGTCCTATTGTGTATATGGTTTTTGTTAAGTTTTAGGGTTAATAACTTTAAGTCCCCTTGAATTTTATAGCGAGTTACATTTTGCCCCCCTCTATTTAAAAAACTACACTCAACCCTCCTTTGACATGAAGTAAAAAAAAGGAAAAAAAAAAGTAAATAACCAAAATAACCCTAATCAAAATGACTTCTACAAAGAAAATGAAAAATAAAAATAAAAATCTTATAAAACCGTTAAAAGCTTAACTTTAACTCAACCTGATTTATATATAAGTTCAAAATCTCACTTTGTTTCTAGAAAAATATCCTCATAAAATTCATATATGTACTAACATAAATAACAGAAAAATAGTAACTTTGAATTCTAAATTAATGAATCAAAATTAAATAAAAATAGAATAAAATTTATCATTAAAAATAAAAAATAAAGACCATTTATGATTTAGAAAAAAATCATCTTTTTAATTTTTACCCTGATCCTGTCCGAACCAGAAGTCAACAGACGCTGGGCACGTGACGCTCCAAGGCTCGCTGATGTAGGTCTCCAACTAGTGTCGAGATGCTCCGGCTATCCTGCACAGAAGTCGAGCCGGGAAGGGGATTCCCAGCGACGACCCTCCGACGCTCAAGTCAGGTAAATCACGATGAACAAGGTGGCTCCAGAAGTCTCAGAGTACATACCAGAATCCCTTGTCGATGAAACCTGAGGTTCTTTATATAGAGCTGTGAAAGGTTTGGGCACGCGTACCAAGGTGCATAAGTGTCCCCTGTCCTATCCTAGGTATGCGGCTGTCAGAAAGCTTACCTGTCCTTTCCTAGGTACGCGGCTGTCAGAAAGTTTACCTGACCCATATCGCTACAGTCAGAGCATGCCCTCGATGGGACAGCAGAATCCCCTGTCACAAGATTTGGAGCATGACACACACGTGAAACCTACAGGTTGTCAGAGAAAGAAATCCTCTGGCCCTTTCCTTTGCTCCAAACTTGTAGTCCGAGCGGAAAGATACCTAAACATCCGACCGGACATCCGCAGTGGTTTACTTGTGCTTGTGGAGACTAACAAACAGGGTGCTTTATCGTGATCGGTCAAAGGTCAGCTCGGCCTACGACCTTTAATCGAAGCGAACCCCGATTTGACAGGTGCCTACCAACTATAAGTGCAACCGGCCGGACCCTTCCGGGTACTCCATCGGCCGGCCGGCAGTCCAGTCGGACCGACCATCTATGGCCGTCCGTCCGGCCGGACCACACTCTCGCGGGTGTTCCGGTGACTTCCACTTGGCGTTGACTTTGCGAGAAGGGGCGCGCTTACTACCGGATCACTTGCCTTCCTTCAAGTCTAGTCGAAGGAGGCGATAGTCCGACTGATGGATCGTGAGTCTAGCCGAACGGCTCTTCCATGCTAATCTCCTCCGCCCGGTCAGCGGCAGAGCTATCCTTGAATGAATCAATGATGGCTTTCGCCGGATCTCCTCGCGTTCTGCGCCAATCTTCGACATCAATGTCGATCATACCTTCATTAAATGCTCCGAATGATTGACTGCCACGTGGAGCAATGCCATCAGAGTACGGAGGCGGTTGCATGATATTTTGATGTGACCGAAGCAATTCGAAATAAACGGCTAGATGTATGCATTGATTCCCGTGACCTGGATCCGACGGTGGAGGCCGACCGGCCCTCACCCTATAAATTCTTCGTTTCCTTCTCGCCTTCACACGCCTCCGTTACCTCTACTGTTGCTCTCTGCGCTGTGGAGCTCCGGCGATCTTGTTGCTGCCTTCTGACGCTCTCCGGCGCCTTTCCTCGATTCATCTCCCCTCAGTAAGGTTTTAGATCTATCCTCCTTCCTTTCCGGTATCTAATCCGTATTTCTTCCCCTAGCTCGAGTCTTTGAAATTCCATTCCTTCGTCTTTGGAACTTCCTTTTGATTTCTTCTGCCCCGATCATGGCCAGTTCTTCTCATCCCAGAACAATCCTAGCCCATGGTATACTACCATCGCGATCTCGTTTCAACAACGGATTTTGATATTTTTGAAATCCCGAGGATATCGAAGTTCGCCTAGCTGGTCCTGCCGCTCGGCCACACAGACCGCCGCACGGTGGTTTCTGTGTCTTCGCGACCAATTTACCGCCGGTCTGCGGTTCCCCGTCCATCCTTTTATAGCAGACGTCTGCAATTATTTTGGCGTGCCGCTCGGAAGTTTAGTACCAAACACCTTCCGTCTCCTCTGCGGCGTTGTCGTTTTGTTCAAGATTCACAACATTCCCTCCGACCGGAGGTCTTCTTTATTTCTATTATCCTAAGCAAGCCGAGCGCACCTTTATGTTCCAAGCTCGGCCCGGTTTGGTCTTCTTCAATAAACTACCCACTTCCAATAAACATTGGAAGGACTATTATTTCTACCTCCGCATGCCCACACCAAACTTTCCGACCCAGGGCAAGTCACCTACCTCCCTCCCGAATCAAGAAATTCAAGACCGACCGACTATCTTCACGCAAATGTACTAGCCCACGACTTGACATCAACAAGCTTCTTCACGAGGGAGTGATGTACAGGTTGAGTCCTATACGGACCCCACTTCCGACCGTCGGTAAGAACTTTGCTTTGGCACTTGCTTTAATTGCTAACCGATTTCTTTTCTCTTCATGCAGTGACATCGCCATGGACTCGGTGATGGCCGGCGTTCTAAAGAGAAAGGCAGCGGCTGGAGGTCGTGGCACCAAAGAAATGAAGGCGCTGGGTATTCAACCGGTCGGTTCTCACGAAGGAGAGAGCGGCACCAGGCTGAATCGGCCGCTCAGGCCTCTCAACAACAGGCGACCAGCGGCCCCCGTTCGGGAGGAGGATCACCGCTGCAAAAGAGACGCCGAGTGGAGACCCCGCTACGCTCGGCTACCTCCGCGGTCCAACCCTCTGACCGGGCCGCCGTGAAAGGGAAGGCACCGTGCTCGAGACCATTTCATCCGACCGGACGCCTTCTGGGGACGAGCCGACCGCTCCGGTCGAGGCCACTCCGGCGACACTCTCCCCCGCTGCTCACCCAACGTTCGACCATCCATTCGCGGTCTTCGCGCCTTCGCCGGGGCGATCCGGCACGGCCCACGGGTTACTCTTCATCTTCCGATGAAGAGTTGCTAAGCTGACCGGACGACCGTGCCCGAGCACACTGTTACTTTGAAAGGGCCCCTCGCCGAGATGTGGGCCGACGCTCGGGCGCGCGTAGCACTGATCCCTCTCCAGAACTTAGCCAACAGCCACATGCAAGCGGCTACGGGGGTAAGTTCTTCGTTGTTTTTTGTTTTTTGTTTTACCTAAAATATTTCCGCTCGGCTTCTAACAACTGCGCCTTCTCGTTTCAGAGGTGGGTGGAAGAGATAGCAGTTTCCAACCGTCTGGCTATGGCGGACGAGGAGATAAGGCAACTGCGGGCGGCAGGTGGTCCGAGCGGCTCCCAAGGACCTTCCTACTCCGAGCTGCAAAAAGAGCTGAAGAAAACTCAAACTCTGCTAGCTGCTGAGCAGAAGAAAACAGCTGATCAGGCCCACGCCCTAGCCGAGTCCGAGCGACAGGTCAAGTCGCTTGACACAAAGATAACTCTGGCCACCACTCGGAAGAACACAGCCATCTCCGATCTGGAGAAGAAAAACGTGGAGGCCCGGGGCCTGGAGTTGAAGATAAAGGAGCTGACGGAGCAGCTCGATCGGGAGAAGGCAGGCCGCTCGGCCGATGCGGAGGAGATTGAACGTCTGAATGAGGCCCTGACAAGCTCCCAGGCAACCTTCAAGGAATACCAGGATGCCGAGCCGAGCCGAGTCGCCGCTCTCCGACAAAGTTACATCCGATCGCCCGAGTTCTCGGAGAAAATTTGCGAGCGGATGTACTCGGCTTTCGACCTGGCAATTACGGCCACTATGACCTATCTGAAGTCGAAGGGCCTTCTTCCGGAGTCCACCAATATTCCAGCCGGCGATCAAGTGGAGCTCCTGAGCAACATTCCGAGGGACCTCTACGATTACATCGAGTAATTTTTGTAATTTCGCCGCTCGGCTGAACATGAACCTTTTTGTACTTAGGCCACTCGACCTAAGGTCCTAATTTTAATGAAATGCTTTCCTTTCGTGTACTCTATCTTTTTGCACTGTTCCCTGGCTAACACTTGTACGGTCCGCTCGTCTTCTATCACATCATACCTTGGGCATTCGAGGTGCATTCTTCCAGAATGAAGTGTTTTCCCCAGCTCTTCCGTCCGGCCGAATATCAATCTGGGCTACTAGCCAGAATCGCTCGCTATAAGCCGATCCGAACCTTTTATACCTCGAGTCCGATCGGAAAATAGCTTCGGTCTGACAATCGGCGGGGAATACGGATAATCGCAATGTCGACGATATTCCGCTCGGATTATTTATAGACGCCGGCTCGTCTCTTGATTTGTAACGACGGAGCTCGTCGGCGGATAGCCGGTCGGCGCGGCTCGATCTTTAACGACGGAGCTCGTCGGCGGATATCGATCGGGGCGGCTCTCGATCTTTGACGACTCGTCGGTATTCCGCCGGAGGGTTTATAGACGCCCGCCTCTTGATCTTTAACGACGGTGCTCGCGGTCTTCCGCCGGAGGGTTTATAGACGGCTCGTCTCTTGATCTTTAACGACGGTGCTCGTCGGTCTTCCGCCGGGGGTTTATACGCCGGCTCGTCTCTTGATCTTTAACGACGGTGCTCGTCGGCGGATATTTATAGCCGGTCGCGGGCTCTCGATCTTTAACGACGGAGCTCGCGGTCTTCCGCTCGGAGGGTTTATAGACGCCTCGTCTCTTGATCTTTAACGACGGTGCTCGCGGTCTTCCGCCGGAGGGTTTATAGACGCGGCTCGTCTCTTGATCTTTAACGACGGTGCTCGTCGGCGGATATTTATAGCCGGTCGGCGGCTCGATCTTTAACGACGGAGCTCGCCGGTCTTCCGCCGGAGGGTTTATAGACGCCGCCTCTTGATCTTTAACGACGGTGCTCGTCGGTCTTCCGCCCGAGGGTTTATAGACGCCGGCTCGTCTCTTGATCTTTAACGACGGTGCTCGTCGCGGATATTTATAGCCGGTCGGTGGCTCTGCGGTTTAACGTCTGGGCTAGACGGCCGTCAAGGCTAATTTTGACACTTCCGTTCGGAGTTGCTTTTCGCCTTTCCCCCAGCTTGGATAATGCCCTCCTGGCCGCACGGCTCAGGATCTACTTCATCGAGTATTTTGGCTCGGATAATATACCTCCGTTCGAAGGGTACGGGGCCTTCGATCTTCGAGCGTTCGGCTTGACCAATTTAATTCCGGCCGAACGGCACGGGTTATTTGCTTACGAGTCTAACCACATAAACCTCCCGGCCGATCGGCCTGGAGGCCTTCGCGCTACGATGATAATGCCTTATATTCGCTCCTTTGACTTTTCATCTCTGCATTTCAAGTATTTAGTTGAAAAATGAAATACACAGGGTGATTTACAGTGATACACCTTTCACCCTGCCCGGTAAGGCTGGAGGTGGTTCGCGCTCCACGGTCTATCTAGCTGCCGTCCGTCCTCATCCTCCAGATAATACGCGCCCGAGCGGAGCTTCTCGATGATTTTGAAAGGGCCTGCCCATGGCGCTTCAAGCTTGCCGACGTCGCCGACCGGCTTGACTTTCTTCCAGACGAGATCGCCGACTTGGAACGACCTGGGAATTACGCGCCGGTTGTAGTTTTGCTTCATCCGCTGACGGTACGCCATCAGCCGAACGGACGCCTTTGCCCTCTCCTCTTCTACCAAGTCCAGCTCTATGTTTCTTCGTTCGGTGTTGTCATCATCATAGTTCTGGATCCTGGCTGACTCAACGCCTACTTCGACCGGTATGACAGCCTCACCGCCATATACCAAATGGAACGGTGTGACTCCCGTCCCTTCTTTTGGCGTCGTTCGGATAGCCCACAAGACGCTCGGCACTTCATCCGGCCAACTCCCTCCCAAATGGTCGAGCCGAGCGCGCAGAATACGAAGAATTTCCCGGTTGGCGACCTCAGCTTGACCGTTGCTCTGAGGATAGGCCACGGACGTGAAATGTTGCTCGATGCCGTAGCTTTGGCACCAATCCTCCAACATCTTCCCTGTGAACTGCCGCCCGTTGTCGGACACCAGTCGGCGAGGGATGCCGAACCGACAAATGATGTGCTGCCAGATGAATTTTTTAACCATTTGCTCAGTGATCTTTGCCAGCGGCTCGGCCTCCACCCACTTGGAGAAATAATCTACCGCCACTAGTAAAAATTTCCTCTGCCCGGTCGCCATCGGAAATGGACCCACAATATCCATTCCCCACCGATCGAACGGACAGGAGATGGTTGATGCCTTCATCTCCTCTGCCGGTCGGTGGGAGAAGTTGTGATACTTCTGGCATGAAAGGCATGTAGATACTGTCCGAGCGGCATCTACTTGTAAAGTTGGCCAAAAGTATCCGGCCAAGAGGATCTTCTTGGCTAACGAGCGTCCGCCCGGATGACCTCCACATGATCCTTGATGTACTTCACGGAGGATGTAAGTTGAGTCCTCCGAGCTCACACATTTTAGCAGAGGACGCGAGAAAGCTTTCTTGTAAAGCTGATCTCCGATGAGTGTAAACCGACCGCTCTTCTTCCGAGGAGCCGGGCCGCATATTCATCGGATGGTGTGGTGCCCGAACGGAGGAATTCTATAATAGGTGTCCTCCGGTCACTTGGAAACGCGAGGCCTTGCATCCGGTCGACATGCGCCACCATCAGCGTTTTTTCAATTGGTCACTGGCGACCGGCGTATTGAGCTCGCGAGTTTGGCCAACTCATCGGCCACCGGTTCTCCGCTCGGGATCTTCTGGATAAGCACTTCTCGGAAAGTAGCTTTGAGTTTTTCAAAGGCCTCAGCGTAGAGTTTAAGCCGAACACAGTTGATTTCAAAGGTGCCGGAAAGTTGCTGAGCGGCCAACTGTGAATCCGAATAGAGAGTTACCCGACCGGCCCCCACATGTCGTGCCGCCTGTAATCCGGCTATAAGGGCCTCATACTCTGCCTCATTGTTGGTGGCCTTGTAGTCCAGCCGGACGGATAGGTGCATCTTTTCTTCTTGCGGTGAGATAAGTAATATCCCAATTCCGCCTCCGAGTCGAGTGGAAGACCCATCCACATATATCTTCCACAGAGCTTCCGGCTCGGGCCTCTGCACTTCGGTCACAAAATCAGCCAAGGATTGGGCTTTAATCGCCGAGCGGGGCTGGTACTGGATGTCAAACTCGCTTAATTCTGTCGTCCACTTGATAAGCCGTCCGGACGCTTCTGGATTCAACAGGACTCTTCCGAGTGGACTGTTCGTCCGGACAATGATTGTGTGGGCCAAGAAATACGGTCGAAGTCGCCGAGCGGCTAGAACCAATGCCAAGGCCAACTTCTCGAGCCCGGTGTAGCGAGATTCAGCATCTTTCAAAATATGGCTCAGAAAATACACCGGCTGCTCTTCGCCGCTCGCCCTCACAAGTGCTGAGCCTACAGCATGTTCAGTTGACGACAAATACATATACAGTGACTCACCTCCGATCGGCTTGGCCAGTACAGGCAGGGAATTCAGATATGTTTTCAACTCTTCAAATGCTCGGTCACACTCTTCGTTCCACTGGAACTTAGTAGCTCTGCGTAGGATCTTGAAGAATGGCAGGCTCCGGTCGGCTTTGGAGATGAATCTGGACAAAGCAGTTATCCGACCGGTCAACCGTTGCACTTCCCTTGTGTTTCTGGGAGGAAGCATGTCTTGCAGAGCTTTCACCTTGTTGGGATTTGCTTCGATCCCCCGCTCGGTCACTATATACCCCAAGAAACGCCCTCCTTTAGCTCCGAACAGGCATTTCTGGGGATTTAGCTTGACTCCATATTTGCGCAGTGTTCGGAAGGTTTCTTCCATATCCTTGAAAAGATCGGCCGCTCGGACGGATTTGATAAGAATGTCGTCCACGTAAACTTCCAGGTTCCGCCGATCTGCTCCTTGAATACCTTGTTCATCAAGCGCCGATAGGTGGCCCAGATTCTTCAATCCGAACGGCATCACATTGTAGCAATATGTGCCAGCCGTTACGAAGCTCACCTTTTCTTGATCTTCGGCGGTACCGTGATAGCCCGGTAGGCGTCGAGCATGCAATTAACTCACACCGTAGAGAGTCCACCGGCTGATCTATCCGGCAGGAGGATAAAAATCTTTGGGACATGCTTTGTTTAAGTCCCGAAAGTCAATGCAAACTCGCCACTTGCCGCCCGGCTTGGAGACCAATACCACGTTGGCTAGCCAGCTCGGGAACTGCACCTCGCGTATGTGGCCGGCCTCCAGAAGTTTCTCTACTTCCGCCCGGATTATGGCATTCTGCTCGGCGCTAAAATCTCTTTTTTTCTGCTTTACTGGCCGAGCGTCAGGTCGGACATGCAACTCATGTTGCGCTAGGCTTGGCGAAATTCCGGGCAACTCGTGTGTCGACCAAACAAAGACATCATGATTTTGCTGGAGGCATTGGATCAGCTTCTTCTTCTGTTTTTCCTCTAGATCTGAGGCGATGAAAGTGGTGGCCTCCGATCGGGTCGGATGGATCTGAACTTCCTCCTTTTCATCATAAATTAAAGCAGGAGGTTTCTCGGTTATGGCGTGTACCTCGATTCGGGGGACCTTCCGAGCGGAAGAAGCTTCTGCTCGGATCATCTCTATATAGCAACGCCGAGCTGCTAGTTGATCTCCCCGCACTTCTCCAACTTTGTCCTCCACGGGAAATTTTATCTTCTGGTGGAAGGTTGAGACAACCGCTGGAATTCGCCGAGCGTCGGTCGTCCCAAAATGACGTTGTAGGATGAGGGAGAGTCAACCACCACGAAGTTTGTTGTCCTGGTCCTCCTGAGCGGTTCTTCTCCCAGTGAGGTGGCCAACCGGATTTGTCCGACCGGCTGAACTTCATTGCCCGTAAACCCGTAGAGCGGGTCGTCATTGGAAGCAGCTCGGCTCGATCAATTTGCAGCTGATCGAACGCCTTCTTGAATAGTATGTTGACCGAGCTCCCTGTGTCAACAAATATGCGGTGAATGGTGTAATTTGCTATTACCGCTTTAATGAGCAGCGCGTCGTCGTGGGGTACTTCTACTCCTTCCAAGTCTCCGGGCCCGAAGGCTACAGCCGACCGCGTGGATCTGCAGCTGCCGGACGCCCGCCTTTCTTGCTCGGTTGGAGTCTCCTCCGGTCGGCCCACCAGCAATAACGTTGATTTCGCCCCGGGAAGTATTGCTCCTGTTTTCTTCCTCCCGAGTGGATGGTCGGGACCGTTCCCTGGACGTCCGGCGACTTTCCTGTCTTGGGGATCTATGCCGATCGGACGTATGGTGATGTCGCCTCTCTATGCGGGCCCGGTCGGCTTCCTGGGTCCTTTGCCTCGTGTTGAGGGGAGGAGACCGTCGTTCGGTTCTCCGGGGAACAGGATTGGACACAAAGGGAAGGCTTCGGCAATCCCTCGTGTTGTGCGTATCCGTTTGGTGGAATTTGCAGAACATTGGGGTCCACCTCTTCTTTGGCTTGGGCCGAGCGGCAGCCACTTCTTGCACGTGCGATCTGGTGTGGGGAGATCGAATTGCTTCAGCCCTTGGTCCTCTAGGTGGTTGCTGAGCGGAGTGCTGCTTCCGCTCGGCATGAACAAGTGCACGCTCGGTTGGAGCTTCTTTTTTCCGAGCGGCTTGCGCTTCTTCCACGTTTATGTATTCGTTGGCCCGATGTAGCATGTGATCATAGTCTCGGGGCGGCTTTCGGATGAGCGACCTGAAGAAGTCCCCATCAACAAGGCCTTGTGTGAAGGCGTTCATCATCGTTTCCGATGTGGCTGTTGGGATGTCCATCGCCACTTGGTTGAATCGCTGGATGTAAGCTCGAAGCGATTCTTTTGGTTCTTGCTTGATGGCGAACAAGCTAACGCTTGTTTTCGATAACGCCAACCGGCGAAGTGGTGGAGGAAGGCCGTTCGGAAGTCCTGAAGCTTGTGATAGATCCGTCCGGCAACCTCACCACCGTGGGCCGATCCCAGGCGTGGTAAGGAAGACTCGACACTTCACTCCATCGGTGTATTGGTGGAGCGTGGCGGTTATCAAACTTACCCAAATGATCATCCGGTCCGTTGTTCCATTATACTCGCCGATCGTAGGGGGCACGTAGTGCTTGAGAGGATCTCGCAGAATGGCTTCCGAAAATTGGCGGTTGGTCCGCTCGGGAGATCCGTCCGGGGAGCTTTCCCTTCCTGTCACCCCGCCTTGGCATTTCATCCGAGGAAGATCCTATATCTCTTCGGGTGGCGTGGCTCCAGGGATAAGGCCCGGTGGAATGCGACGGTGGTCGGAGGTGCTTCCGCTCGGCCACCATGTCGCTTGTTGCTCCCTCCGCTCGGCGGATGCTTTTGCTTTGCTCCACGAGTTTGGCGGCCCTTATCTCGACCAGAGCGCCGAGTTCCTCCCTTGAAAGCGCCACCGTGTGCTGCCGTCCAGCCTCGTCCGCTCGGATGCGGGAGCGTTCCCACAGACGGCGCCAATTTGATCCTGTCCGAACCGAAGTCAACAGACGCTGGGCACGTGACGCTCCAAGGCTCGCTGATGTAGGTCTCCAACTAGTGTCGAGATGCTCCGGCTATCCTGCACAGAAGTCGAGCCGGGAAGGGATTCCAGTGACGACCCTCCGACGCTCAAGTCGGGTAAATCACGATGAACAAGGTGGCTCCAGAAGTCTCAGAGTACATACCGTAATCCCTTGTCGATGAAACCCGAGGTTCTTTATATAGAGCTGTGAAAGGTTTGGGCACGCGTACCAAGGTGCATAAGTGTCCCCGGTCCTATCCTAGGTATGCGGCTGTCGAAAGCTTACCTGTCCTTTCCTAGGTACGCGGCTGTCAGAACCATATCGCTACAGTCAGAGCATGCCCTCGATGGGACAGCAGAATCCCCTGTCACAAGATTTGGAGCATGACACACACGTGAAACCTACAGGTTGTCAGAGAAAGAAATCCTCTGGCCCTTTCCTTTGCTCCAAACTTGTAGTCCGAGCGGAAAGATACCTAAACATCCGACCGGACATCCGCAGTGGTTTACTTGTGCTTTGTGGAGACTAACAAACAGGGGTGCTTTATGACTGTGATCGGTCAAAAGGTCAGCTCGGTCTATGACCTTTTTAACTGAGCGTCGGAACCCCGATTTGACAGGGTGCCTACCAACTATAAGTGCAAACCGGCCGGACCCTTCCGGGTACTCGATTCCATCGGCCGGCCGGCAGTCCAGTCGGACCGACCATCTATGGCCGTCCGTCCGGTCGGACCACACTCTCCTCTGGGTGGGCGGCTGTTCCGGTGACTTCCACTTGGCGTTGACTTTGCCAGAGAAGGGGGGGGCCCGCTCTTACTACCGGATCATACCCAAAAGTAAATTTTCATTTCAAAACAACAGCTTTTTGAAACGAAAAGTATTTTTAGCTGCTTTGAAATAAAAATTTACCTTTGGACAAAAATTAAAAGAGTGATTTTTTTTCTAAATCGTCAAAGGGTCTTCATTTTATTTTTTTAATGATAAATTTTGTTCCATCTTCATTTAATTTTGATTCATTAATTTAGAATTTTAGCTCTTTTTTATTTGGTAAAATGAGTTTTTGATTGATTAACACTTTTAGAGTTGTTGTTTTTCTGTTGTTTATACTGGTGCATGTATTGTGGCATAAGAAAAAGGCGAATGCGCTCGCCCCAGCACCCCCGCCAACCCGTCCCAGGGCCAACACGAAGGAGGTAAATTTATACCGGTGCATGTATGAATTTTGTGAAAATATTTTTTCTAGAAACAAGTGAAATTTTGGACCTATATATAAATCAGATTTGGTTAAGGTTAAGCTTTCAATGATCTTATGGGATTTTTTTTTTTTTTTTCCATTTTCTTCTTAAAAATCTGATTTAGGTTAGGGTTATTTTAGTCATTTACTTTTTTTTTTTCTTTTTTTACTTCATGTCAAGGGGGGTTGAGTGTAGTTTTTTAAATAGAGGGGGGCAAAATGTAACTCGCTATAAAATTTAAGGGGGCTTAAAGTTATTAACCCTAAGTTTTATTATCCCTAGACAACTTGAGGGACCTCTTGTTGCCCTTTCATACTTTACAGCTTTGCTTGGTTGTTTAAAGTAGTCTGATTTCCACTAAGGTCTATTTGTTTGTACGAAATTAATTTTATATATATATCTATATCTCTATATATATATATGTTGATGAGATGAATGTTGAGGATGTGGCGTTCACACTGGCTTCTTGCGGATTCTGTACAGACCTACAACACAAGTGACATCAGTGTTGAGCCAGGGAAGGGATCCCGACGATGGCCTTACGATGCTCAAGTCAGTCTTCGACGAAGAAGAAGAAGCAAAGAGCGAAGCAACAAGAAGATTGTAGCGTAACAGTAAATATTGCATACCCTCGTCGATGTTTGGACCCCCCCCCCTTGCTTTATATAGGATTCCGGTAGCGCGCGTGCATGCTTACCAAGACGAGCACGTACGCATCTCAAAGCTTCCCCTGAAAAGACTTGTCAGTGAAGTGTCCCTGACACGATACCTTAACAGGCAGAGCATATCTCTGAAGTGACAGTAGAAGCTTCCGCCGTACGATTTAATGCCGTATACCAGCGACACTAGCTCTCAAAAGGATGTCGAAAGATATCCTGTTGTGTATGCTGCTTAACCGAGCGAAATAGCTGCTCGGCCGGAATTCCACTGCCCACGTGCTGTCCGCTGTCGGGCCGAGCAGGATAGCCGCTCAGTCGGAAATCCACTGTCTGCATGCTCTGTTGTTGGGCCGAGTGGGATAGTCGCTCGGCCGAAAGTACACTGTCCGCGTGCTCGGTTGATGTCAAGTATGCTGTTAGGCCGAGCGGGGTAGCCGCTCGGCCAAGGTCGAATTATGTCGATGTCATATTTTGTTGTTTTGCCGAGCGGGATAGCCGCTCGGCCGAAGTTGAACTCTTGATGTCATGCTCTGCTGTCCTACCGAACGGGGTAGTCGCTCGGCTCGGCTTCTGCGCACTATCTCCCATGAGCGTCGATTGTTTGATTGCTCCTCATGCTGAAGACGACGGGTTGGAGTCTGATCCTCGGTCGGAGCATGATTTGCCCGGCCGACCGACGTCGTCCACTCGTTATCCGTCTTTTGTATATATATATATATATATATATATATATATATATATATATATATATATATATATAGAAATTATTTTCTATTATGGTGTAGATGTTTATCATGCAAGTATAGATTGCTAATTTGGCCTAACTAAGGATTTTATTAATAAATCAAATTGTGGATACATCAGGAACTTTGCATGACTTCACGTTTTCTGTATCTACTTTGCCAACGTTCAGTGGATTGTCTTTGGAGATTGCGTAGTTAGGTCGCAGTGTGCATGCATGTCCAGTCCAAATGTTGGTAGAATAATTTTATGATTATTTCTCGAAAGAAGAAGTTAATTTATATTTTTAACGTGGAAGCAGTCAAAAATAAAATCTTATATAAATTCGAAGTGCACTGGCAGGGATTGCACAGTTCTTTAAACATAACAGATGCATTGCACCTCTACAAACAATGCATGAACAATTTGCTTCTCGTATCTGAAGCACAATGCTTGCCAATGTTTTTATCTTCTCTACATACTTCGCTTGCCATTGCTCTGGTAGCTTTTATCTCATGGAGCTTTTCCATCTGTTATTGCAGAGTTTTCTTCAGAATTCAATGTTGCTGAGCGTATGTTCAAAGTTACCAAATCCTGCACGGTTACAGAGAGGATGCCTGCTAAAAGTGTGCAGCAGAGAACAATAGAGAATTAGAAGATTATTTAATTGAACTGCGATTGGAATCATTTCCTTTCAAATGCCAAAGAAATCAGCTAAAAGGTATATGGTTGTGATTACTAACAACAATCAAGGTAGATTGCTTCCCTACAGTTTGAAGTGAAACAAACTTCAATCCTTCATCACATGGTGATACTTTGGATAGATTAGATGTATCGGCTTGGAGTCTGGGGTTACTCTATGCAGCTCCTACAATTCCAAAATCATCACTTTAGACTCTCTTTTAATCTCATTCTGCAAATTTAAATGTCTGATAAATATGAATTATAAAGCTCTTGTTAGACCACAATGAGGATTTTTTAAAAATTAAGGGGGAACAACAGTCACCATCGCCTCTCTTTGGCTCCGTCCCTGTATATTACAACTTTAATCTGAATGGGCGTAAAAAAGGAGATATGTATTTATAATTATAATAAAGTTAATAATTAAATAAAAATATAATTGAATAAAAATAAAATTATAGGATGTCAATTTTTTTTTTTTTTTTTTTTTTTTTTTGTGTGTGGTCATATCTCCAACTTATAAGTAAATTAAAAGATTTTAAATTAATAAAAAGAAAATAATTGAAAACAAAGTAGCCTATGTTTTTTTTCATTGACTTAGTATTTACCTGATGCTCAGGACTTAGGAATTATTGGTCTTTATGTTTTTTTCCCTCTTACTTGTACCAGGGATGGAGCCACTCAAGGGCTGGGCTATAACCCAAGACAACCCTTGAGAGGCTCCATCCCAGAGTTTAATCGCCTTAAGTTGCTCCTATATAACAATTAAATTCTAGTTGTTTGAGAAATATATTTTGTCTTTGACCATCACCCCAAGCTCCTGGATGCAAGATTGAGGTTCTCAGGGCCATGGTGCGGCGGTATAATATCCAGGTTGTCACTCAGGTACCAGCGGTTCGAATCCCAGCTACGGCGTATTTACAAGAATTTTCCCTCCAAATGGGGGGCATAACCAAAGGATGCTGGGCTTCTGGCTGACCGCCGCGTGCGCTTCCTTATTTACCCTGATCACCGGTAGAAAACTTCTGTTGGGCCGGGCCGGTCACTCCTAGAGATAGTCAATGAGGCTAACTGGGATTATCATTTTTTTTGGATGCAAGATTGAGTTTCCTCCAAATGGGACTTGCAACTAAAGGATGTTGAATTTTTAGGCCGTTCGCCGCAAGTGTTATCCGTTTTACCCTAGTGACCGGTGGGAAAATTGTGTGGGGTTAGGCTAGTTACCCCAGACTCGACGTTACCCAACCTAGTTAATTATTTTTTTAGAAGCAAGATTGAGTGCCTTGGGGCTATAGTGCAACGAAAGAGCACCAAAATGCCACCCAAGTACCCACGGTCTCTAGTTAGGATACATTTATAGAAATTTTTCCTCCAATGAAATGTGTAATCATGTGATGTTGGGCTTTTGGACTATATGCGTTTCCTAATTTATCCTATTGCTGATGAAAAACTTATATGAGACCCGAGGCGGATTTACATGGGCACTTGGGGGGGGCCACAACCCGCCAATCCACGTGTAAATCTGGGATCCATCCTTGCTTTTAGCTTTGAAGTTGAAGTGACTCAAGTAGAGATCTTTCTTCGAGTTTGCCATCCCGAGAAACCAGAAGTCGGTGGATCATGGCGAACGTTCATCCCAAAACTGAAGTATATTGCATAGTCGGCGGTGTCAAGGTCGCTAACAACGGAAAAGATAAGAGTAGGGTGTTGACAATGCGGAGGAAGTCTCTACTCTTCAGTTGCAGCGGCTTCACAGTTTTTAATGAAGAAGGTAATTTGGTCTTTCGAGTCGATAACTACGACTCCGGCCGTGCCGGTGAGGTCGTGCTCATGGACGTAAACGGGAAGTCTGCTCACCATTCGATGAAAGGTGTGTGATATATATACAAACCATTAAAGATCTATTTTTAGTTTTTTTTTGACAAAATTTTTGTGGATTTAGATCGTTTCATTGAACTAAATTAGATTTGATTGATCATAGAAGCTGAGTCTTGATGAGAATTGGACAAGATACGATGGCGAGGATGCTGTCGACCCTGTCTACTCCGTCAAGAAGCGGTATGCGAGACACCTCCACATAAAGTCCGCTCTCGCTCGAGTGGCGGCTTGACAACAATTAGCTTTCAATCCTTCATAAATTGACTTTGAGATTCAAAAAAACACACACGAGTATTTGTGAAATTTGCTTGTGCCAACCGAGAGAAGAAGAGTTGTCAGAGACAGTTGCAAAAGTTACGTGGCTAAGTCTCTTCTAACTATGCCTATGTACAAATATAAATCCAAATCTTTAGCTAGAAAGGTAAACCACTAGACCAAAGGACTAATGATATTGTTTTAAATTTTTTATTTGTATTGTCAATTCAAATGAGATTCTTCATTGGTATAGCTTAGCCTTTTTTTTCTCAGTTGTAATTCAATTCATTCAAGTTTAAAAACTAATGGAACTAAGAGACTATGCAGTTATAAAATGGAAAATAGCAGTTGACAAGCTAAGTATATTTTTGAACAAGGATCTGTTAAAATAATTAAAATTAGAATTTATTATTTTCTTGTAACATAAATACTATGCATTAGAGATACTTGATAAGTTCCAATATAGCAAAAAGTAATCTGTTGGTAATTTGTTAAAATGCATTTCACAGAATGATTCATACCTTCATTGATCATAAAGGGCAATAATTTAAAATCCTAGTAGCAGTCTCAGTAAGCTAGCACCTTCATATGAATATTGCAATATAACTAGAATAGTGTTACATTCCATTCACCAAGTATTAACAATGAATTATAATGAGAAAAAGATAAGAATTCATTTTTAAGATTTTTTTTTCATCATAGAGTCAAAAATTTTTCTCTAGACAAGATTAGATCCTATGGAATTTTCTTGTGGAGGAGGTTATATCTAGTCTCAATTCAATTATCAAAAATATGTCAGAACATAGTTTGTAATCTTGCCATCGTTGAGTTATTTCCATACATCAGTTCTTGAAATTTAATTAAGAGTTCCCTCTAAACAAAGTATACCATATGCAGAATTTCAACCAAATTACCTGAAACTGTTTATCAAGCTGTTTTATCTTTCTCTCTGGTGTAGAGGTGCTCGTTAAGAATCACATAGGATCAATTTGAACTAGAAGTCTCCTACGACCCGTCGGCTCACCCAAAAGTCTTTTGCAAACATATAGAAACACTATTTCAGTATTGATGCTGAAAAAAATCAATTGATACCTATAACTTGTTCATCTTCTAGGAAATTTGGTATTTTGGTGAAAAATTTAATGGTATGGTTAAAGCTCACTGCTCACTGCTCACTACATACTGCATTTGCATTGCATATCACGCAGTTATGTTGTGACTTATGCACTAAATTAAAAAAATTTAAGTAGACTGAAGCATGGGGCTAGGAATACCAAATCCCTCAACTAGAACATACAGTCTGACGATAAAGTGAATAGAATTACTTGGTTTACAAAATTCTAGGAATAAACCACACAAAAAAACTAATACTTATGCACAGTGAACTTTAACATAAGAGTAGTTCCTTGATTAATAGTGAATAAGCAAGGTTTCAAGTAGACAAAAATAAGGAAGTGATTTAACTAAGGATCTTTTTTGTGATATCAAAATAGTTCAAAATATCTGCATGCTTCTGTTCTGTAATAAGCATGTTACCAGTAACCCAGGCAGCAAATTTGTAACTACAAGGACTTCACCAATTTTCCGTCTCAATGGTATTGATAACTCATGTTTACTTGGTTAAGAAAGTGAAAAAGAGGAACTTGTTAGACAGAAAGTAGGACTCTCATGTCTTAGCAACATAACATCAAACAAGTTATCGCTTGGTCCAAAAACGTAATACGCCCAAAAGACCGTGGAAATTTCCAAGGCAAAATTTTACAACTAATTGAAATGCCATTATAAGTCGTCCATGAAGCAAACAAAGAGCTTCCCTAGCAAAATCATGGAGATAAAAGAGGAGCGGGGGCAGTGCCTGTACGTTAGCGAAGTGAGCGCATCGCTGCGGCGGAACCACCATGAAGCAGCGGCGATGATGCTAGATAACACCGAGAAGGAGACTGGTTTGAGGATGGAAACCTGATGTCGCTCTGGTTCGCAATCGACCAATAGGAGCTCTGTTTCACGGTTCAAAGGAGAAAGGCGAGTGAGTAGGAAAACGTTTGCTATGAGCCTGCGATGATAACCAATGAGAGCGAATTTTAGTCCCACATCGTTCAACACTAGAGGGATAGACCGGACGCTACTGTATAAGAGAGAGGCGGTGTACTACATTGATTCATACTTACCTGGACGGGGTCGACGGGCGATCAATAAGGCTCGTGGTCTAAATCAACGACCTCCATTGCACCGAGGAGGGGCGTTGGTTTACCATCTCCCCAAGTGGGAGAGTGGACGTCATAATTTGTGATAGAGGGGGTACGCGCTTGCGCGGCCCCTGCCAATTTTATTCAAAATATTTCTAATCCAAATTGTTGTATCCTTAATTTTATAATTTAGTAACTATGAAATGTTATTCTGCTAACATTTTCGAGATTTGTGTTTGGATGATATGTCACTACTTGCCTAATACCTTTATCGTCCAAGTTAGGTGTTAATTATTTAGATAGTGAATAAATTATTAGTTTGACAGCACTGCACATTTGACACCCAAAAGACCGTGGAAATTTCCTAGGCAAAATTTTACAACTAATTGAAATGCCCTTCTAAGTCGTCCATGAAAAAACAGCTTCCCTAGCAAAATCATGGAGATAAAAGAGGAGTGGGGGGGCAGTGCCTGTACGTTAGTGAAGTCTCGCTGTTCGCAATCGACCAAGAGGAACCTTTGTTGCCAGGTTCAAAGGAGAAAGGCGAGTGCGGAGGAAAACGAAGGAATTTAGGGTGCGTTTGGTTTGCACCGTTTTCATTTTCATTTTCTGGAAAACGCGCGTTTTCTAGAAAACAGAAAACGACTTTTTGTCATTCTCTGTTTTTCTAGAAAACGATAGCCAAATTTTTAGAAAACGCGCGCGGAAAACACAAACCAAACATCATTTTCCAGAAAACGCGCATTTTCCAGAAAATGAAAATGGAAAACGCGCGTACCAAACGCCCCCTTAGTTTTGCTATGATCCCTCACGATACTCAATGAGAGCGGTTTTTAGTCCCACAGCGTTCAGCGATAGAGGGTCAAGCAGGCGATACTGTATAAGAGAGAAGCTGTGTCCAACATTAAAACATACTTACCTGGACGGGGTCGACGGGCGATCAGAAAGGCTTGTGACCTAGATCAACGACTTCCATTGCACCAAGGAAGGGCGTTGGTTTACCATCTCCTCAAGTGGGAGAGTGGACGTTATAATTTGTGACAGAGGGGGTACGCGCTTGCGCGGCCCCTGCCAATATTAATTTAAATTGTTTTATTGTAAATCATAGCTAAACTCTAAAAGCTTATAAAGTGCCCTCTATGCCTTAATTAGGGTAATTAATTACGAATAATCTGACAATAAAATAATTTTAATCGAATAACACACTTCGAAACAAAAACTACTATCTTGTAGAAATATAAACACACATATGTATGAACAAATTAAATGTAGGCAAAAAAAATTAGTTATACACTAATACTAGAGAAATAATAATACTTTGTGAATAATTTATGCAAAAAGGTGTTTTTTGAACTAAAAATTTATGGTATTTTTCCTTATTTGTTTTCTTTCTTTACAAAGAATTTCTAATTTATTTGACACTTTTAACTTGTATAGAAATCCACTAGCTAGCAAATATCAAAGTGACTTTGGCTTTAAGAAAAGAACGTGAAATCAGAACAAAGTTATATATATATATATTGGTATCAAATATTTAATTTATGTGGAGTCCATTATAAAAAGTATTCTTAAATACCTAAAAAAAATTAAAAAGAGAGAGAAATTAATTTTTATATTTTTTCTTAATTATTAATGTTATTAAGTTAACAACCATATGATGATATTAAAAAAATATAAAAACAAAAAATTGCATTCTTTTTTTTTAAAAAAAAAAAGAAATAAAACGAGATATTCTATGGTGTGAAAATAATATACCATTTGAAGGAGCCACTCGATTCGTTCCTCAATAACCGCCTCACGCTGTAATGACGGCGGCTATATCGCCTATCCATCCGACGGCCGTGATTTAATCCATCACCTCCGGCTTTCTCCTCCGATTTCTTGCCGGCCTCCTCCTCCTCCTCTCTCTCTCTCTCCTGCTTCTTCTCCACGCGCCCCCAGAACCGAGGAAAACCACCCGTGCTCCCTCCAGGTCTGCGGCGGAAGCTGGTGGAGCTCCGAAGATGGTTCCTGACCACCTGAAACCCTAGGCTCTAACTTAGATCCATCCCTCTTCCTCCGATTGATGGGATCCGGAGCGTGCGCCATGGAGGTCGTCGGAAGCCCCAGATTCGCTGTGGCGTGCATTGTAGGGGGTCTCCTCCTCGCTCTTTCCTTTCTCCCCGGGGTGAGGCTCCCCGGGATCCGCCGCCGGAGGAAGCGTCCGGTAAGGGTCTACATGGACGGGTGCTTCGACATGATGCACTACGGCCACTGCAATGCCCTGCGCCAGGCCCGGGCGCTCGGAGATCAGCTAGTTGTTGGGGTGGTGAGCGATGAAGAGATCAAGGCGAATAAGGGGCCGCCTGTCACTCCTCTCCATGAAAGGTGGACATTTGACATCTTATTAAGGGTTAACCTGAGATATGGAGTATAGGATTTTAAACTGTAACTTGTCTTTGACTTCTTTTTCTTTTTTAAAAAAGTGCTCTGGCAATTGCTCGGTTTTATTGTGTACTTTTAGGTCAATTAATTGTCAATCTTTCGTTTTCTCGTAGTCTTGACTTTGGTTTCGCTACGTTAACTGATGTTTTCCCCCTTTACCCGTATTCTTAATATATGACTCTAAACAGTAATTCATAATTAGGGCTTACTGCATCCTTCTGTCACTGGTTAGCATTGATTTTTTGCCTCAATAGTAGTAACTGTAATTAAAAACTTCAATTTGATGATGATTACTTCCTTTTATTTCAGTGGTTGAAATACAAATCTTATCTTTGAATTGTTGTGTTGGCTCTCAGGTTCGCCCTAAAGAAGTCAGAAATAAAGACCAATTTGTTTGAGCACTTGATAATTGACAATTGTTTGAAATTTTTTACTACCTTCATGTTAATTTTAAATTTTGTTTCTACTATAATTCTTTTCCATGAGTTCATCATTCAAATTCTCCAGATTCAATTTTTGATGGATGCCTGATTTGAGAGGTTGCTGTTTTGATGTCCTCAACCGCTTACCACCAAACATGAATTGACACTTTAACTATCATGATGCTATTTCATATTCTTTTGTTAAGGTTGATATGCTTTACTATATCCCAACTTTTCAAACATGTAAGGACACAGTAACGGCTTCCATTTCAGTCAATTCCTTGATTGTGATGGTATCAACAATCCCTTCATTTCCCTTGATTTCCCCTCTAGGTTAGAAAATTTATATGGATCTGATGCTAGATATGATTGTGATGGTATCAACAATCCCTTGATTTCCCCTCTCAAATTGATTCATAAAGAAAAAACTATGGCAGTCTAGTGTGATGCTCTTGCCTGAGTTCAGGTCTAACATGTGAGTTGTATTATTGTAGCAATATTAACCATAAAAGTTTAAGATGTTGCATTATATCTTGTTGTAATCACTTTGAGTGCATCTCATCTCAAACTCATATGCATTCTTGTTTATACTAAACCACAATTTTTTTCCTTCTATCTGTCAGTTGCTTCACTTTCTCCTCTTTCCTTTTCCCTTTTTCTTAGTCTTCTTTCGTAACTGTCAAGTCATCTGGATTGGCCAATTAAGAATAACTTATTATGTCTATGTAAAAGTCTTCATTACGCCAATTATGGTCTTAGTTTCAGTGACATCGGTTAGCTTTGCACTTCATGGTTACATAAAGATCTAAACATTGTCACTTTTGTAATTCTTTCATATTTCCTATTTTGATAGGATGATTATGGTGGGTGCAGTGAAGTGGGTTGATGAGGTCATTCAAGATGCCCCTTATGCTATAACTGAAGAATTCATGAATAAGTTGTTTACTGAATACCAGATAGATTATATTATCCATGGGGATGATCCTTGTCTGCTTCCTGATGGTACTGATGCATATGCCCTGGCCAAGAAGGCTGGTCGATATAAACAAATTAAAAGAACTGAAGGAGTATCGAGCACTGATATTGTCGGTACTGATCATGCCCTTTAATTTATCATTTGCCTTTAATTTCTAGCATTCTTTTGTAACCCGAATGCCAAATCGGTGGGATTAAAATATAGGAATTCTTGCTAGAGTACCTGTTAAGTTTGATTTAGATTATTTAGTGACAAGTGACAACATGAAGGGGAGCCTTGGCGCAACGGTAAAGTTGTTGCCATATGACCAAAAGGTCACGGGTTCGAATCCTGGAAATAACCTCTTGCAAAAAGCAGGGTAAGGCTGCGTACAATGGATCCTTCTCTGGACCCTCATGACGGGAGCTTCGTGCACCGGGCTGTCCTTTAGTGACAAGTGACAACATATTCAAGCACAATCTTGTTAGCAGATCGTAAAATATATTTTTTGATGCTCTCAACAGATTCCTCATTACAAGGTCTTCAGTTGCTTATCAGCATCCCTTAGATTTTCAAATTCATATCATCCATCGTAGAAGTGCATAAATTGATTTGTTGTTGTGAATTTGATCCAGTTCAGCTTTCAATATTTGCTACATGATCGGCTTGCATTCATCTTAAAACATGTGACTACCTGTTCAATTTTATCATAATGCATATCTTGCCGCATTAAGATCCATGTGGAAGATTTTTGCCCCTAGGTAAAGTGCTGTGCTGGCAACGCAGATCTGCATTTTGCATTCTGCAAAGTTTTCACATTGGCCTATCACTGTCATTACCTTTGTATTTGTCTCCATCTGGGAATTTCTAGATCTATATAGTGGTCTAAATATATTTTTTTGCTTTCTATTTTGACACAGCACTAAATTGAAATCATCAACTAACATAGAAAAGTAACATAAAATTAATGAAATTAGGGATAACTACCTCACACAGCAAAAGAACACATGCATATCAAGCTGAAGAGATTAAAGCTAAATTTTATAAATTATAAATTGAAAAAAATACATTGAAACAACAACTCTTTTATAGATTCTAGATTCAATTGTAAATCAAAAGGACTCCTTTCAAATTAGAAGATAATCCAATCAAATTAATAAATATTAAACTTTCAACACCTAAAATACGGCAATTACCAAATCAATTAGAGAATTAAAATTTGAATCAATGTCTTTTGATTGTGTGCATCATTCTCCTCCAATGAGTAAAACTAAACCACTTATGAGATGTTAGAATCTCTGATTGGGCTGACCATTACAATGTGCAAGGAAAAACAATACCATTATTTGAGTCTTGTCCTTTAAGCACTATAATATCTTTATTATCTTGTTCCTTGGCCGTCTCTTCCAATGAGAAATTGATGTTTTGTGTTCTTCCTCTAGCTTCAACTTGGCTTCTTTCCTTTTTGGTTGTCCTTTACAACGAATAAGAAAATATTTCTATTTGCCATAGATTGAGTATGATGCCCATTCCTACTCAATGGTCATGGAGATTGAAAGTTGCAATGCCAAGGATGAATATGTAGAGACAACCTGTGACAAAATCAATACTAATACTACCACTGGTTGTATTCCCTATTTAACATTGTCCAGTTTTCTCATTTATCAATGTTTTAGTTTATTTCTTTTATTCTAGAGTCCATTAAACTCTTAGCACATTTGAATTCTATGCTGGTACCTATTGAAATTAGCATATACAGGTCGCATGCTACTTTGTGTAAGGGAGAGATCACTTGGTGGTAGTAATCATTCTTCTTTGCAAAGGCAGTTCAGCCATGGACACAACCAGAAAGTTGACGACACAGGGTCTGCTGCAGGAACTCGGATATCCCATTTCTTGCCTACATCTCGGCGAATAGTGCAATTTTCAAATGGCAAGGTATAATACTAGAGCATTTTCTATATTAAATGCTATTATTATAGTTGGCATATTTGCTACTATCTTTTGACTAAAAATTATATTCCAACTAGAAAATTCATTTCTTGACAATTGGCATCACTTTTCCATTGGTGAATACTTTGAGATTTTGTTAGTGTTTGTCAAAAAGGATGTGCTTGTGGTCTTGTACTAAAATAATAGTTCACCAAATTTTGTTGAAGAATAACAATGTTCTTTGTTGTAATTGAGCTTTGTCAATTATATCAACACCACTTGCAGTGTGCGACATACATTCTAATTTTATGTTTTCAGACATTGTGTTACTCTTGGGAGATACAAATTAACAATCAGTAAACACAAAGCTATGCAAAGGAAGTGTCTTGGGAGATATGCTGAGTCAGCAGGTTCTTGTGTTTGTGTTCTTACCACAGGAAGTGTCTTTTAATTTAATCATTATAAATACTGTGTGAAGTTAACAGCTCTAGCTATCTGAAGCATTGTTAGTGTAATTTTAAATTCTTGTTCTTTTCTATATATATATTTTATATATATATATATATATATATATATATATATATTATTTTGGCTTCAAGTCTAGTCATGGTATTTGTCCTTACCTTATTTTTTTCCGCCATTTTTTATACAGGGTCCAGGTCCTGATGCACGTATAATTTACATGGATGGTGCATTTGATTTATTCCATGCCGGACATGTGGAGGTGTGATATGCTTTCTTTTCCACTGTTTATACTGCAGCAATTGTATGACTCCATTTTGTATGCATGACATTTAAAAGGAAAATTGTGCTATTTAAAATATTCAAAACACAAGTCCACTGCATTACCAACTCCAGGACAATTAAAGCTCATCATTGGATGTTGCATCATTCAGATTCTCATGCTTCCTAGATTTTGAGTAGTTCTTTTGTACCATTAGAAAAAGATAGGATGTTTCAATTGAGAAACATCATCGGAAATTAGGAACCTGATAGCTTCATTATGATTCTCTCCATATAGCAGAGGGGAAACTTCATATGAAACATTTTGCCGTTCCTAATGTATCAAACTTTTAGTTGAATAAGGTTAATCACACCAATTGCAAAAGCCCTAATTTAATTAGTATCAATTTGAAGTAATTTATAACAATGGATAGAGTTGGTACCTAATTTTTTGAAATACTATAAGGACATCCTAGTGGTGTCTTTTCAAGGCTTTCATTCCTTGATGTGATCAAGGCTGAGAATCTACAAGTTCGGATGTGTCTTTTGTGTCTTGTTACTAACATGGTAGCATTGCATGCTTCATACAATAGCAGTGATCTCTGTTGTTTAGTCATCAGTTGATCCCGGTTTCTTTGCGACATTATTGATTATTGTCATCATTCCATTTTCTGTCTGTCTACTAAATTACAGTGTGGATAGTTCATAACACGATGAGTAGCATAATCCAAAGACCTAAAAACACACCATGCTCCTTAATAGACCAAAAGTCAAGCAGTTCCTATTGGATCTTCCTAAAGGGTAGCAAATTCGCATCACTGAACCATCCTCAAAGGTAATAACTGGATTTTAATGGATATGTGTACACTTATTCGTCTGAACAGTACGGATTTTGCAAATTTCATCCACTCCTGGTGTCGTCACTTTCCAAACAACCTATTAAAAAAATAAAGCTAATAAACATTTAACCAAAAAAAAGTGCATTAATGAACAATCAAGGGGAACAAAATATGACAAGAAATTATGAGATGTGCTTTGAATAACCTTCTATATTTGTAACAAATGTAATAATAATGCTTGAATGAAGTTATAATGTTAAATAATAAACAATGTTAAACAAAAAATACATACCATGGTTGAATAAATAAAATATGATGGAGCATATATTATAGGTGCTACAAGGTATTGGGATAGGATCTACATACAAAAGGACAAAAAATGTTGGAATTTAAAGAAGCTACAGCATATATAATTAGTATATGAGAATTGAGAAGACCAAAGAGTGTGGTCCTCATTCCTCACTGTTGAAGATGTTAGGTGGTCCTCATTTCTTATCTTCTTAGTTAAATGAGATGAAACAAGAAGACTGAAGATTTTAAAATAACAAGTGAAAGCGTTGCCTACTCAACCTTCTCACCTCACAACCGACAACTTCCAAGCTACCAAGCCAAGCAGCAAAAACCTTTGCTGTGTTGAGAGGAATGTCACTGCTGCAGTAATCAGTATAGAAGAACCCTTCACTGGTTGGGTAGTTATGACTTATGAGCACCCAAAAAACCCATGTCGCTGCCACCTCTATGAATATTTCCTGTGTTGGAATGCTGAAATACCAGCCTACCCTGAATATATTGCTCTGTGGACAAAGGGGGGAGGCTGGGTTTACTTCTCACCCCCTCACCTCTCAAGATTGCACCGTAATGTATCCATTTTATGACTACTAATTTCTCATTTCTCAACAATTAAAATTATTACTTTGCTGTTTTATGTCGTAGATAGTAAATATTCTATGTTATGGTCGTGGTTCTAGCATAGTTGAGGCAATTCTTTTGTCTTGGACTTTGAAGTAACATTTAATAGCAACCTTGCTGTCACTCTAAAAGGTCAAACATCCAGCTAGTGCACTGGGAAGTATTACAGCATTTTCCTTTTCCGTTAGAGTTGCTTGTTAAAAAAATTGTTAATTGCTTTATTTCTGGACTGATCTATTTTTGCCAAGATATCGTCTACCATTGCCCTGACTATTGTCTTCATGTGCAGATCCTACGACTTGCTCGAGAACTTGGAGATTTCCTTCTTGTAGGAATTCATACAGATCAAACAATCAGGTTGCCTTACTCAGTTTCAAGCTCATTTATCAATTAATTGGGAAAGTTGGTCAGAGAAATAATCATTGTATATACATTTCATTTGTAGTGCCACTCGAGGACATCATCGTCCAATAATGAATCTCCATGAGAGAAGCTTGAGTGTTTTGGCTTGCCGCTATGTAGATGAAGTGATAATTGGTGCCCCTTGGGAAATTTCGAAGGATATGGTTAGTGCCTATTAAACTGCTTGTGTGTGACCCAAGGTCTTTAGAATATACCTCACTAACAAAAAAATGATCTCTTTATCAAAACCTTGGTTTGGTTGTATGAAGAAGCTAACCTAATGTTTCTTCATCTGTATGGTTATTGACAATATAAAAGGGGTAAATGCCTCAAATCATATATAAGTATTGGGTTTTCTGCTACAGCATATACCGATTTTTCATTGCACTAGAACTTTCATAAGTGAATAATTTTGATCTCTCTGGAAATTAATCTGACCTAAGGCGACGAACTGAGACACCTAGTCAGCATTTGACTATCAAAAAGAATAATACCTTACTATTCTTCATTTTGTTTCCGTCTTTCTTTTTTGTTCCTCTAAACTAATTGGCTTCATCGCCATCAAAGTTGCTATAGTTGGAGGTCAGACTTCTATGTAGCACATGTTATACAAAAGTGCTGCTTTGTCCACCTCGCTTGGCTTCTGACAATAGTAACTCTGACAGTAGTGACTTTGATGGAAACGATTGGCTACAAGAGAGGAGGGGAGAAAAAAAATAGAAGACAAGATGGAGTAAGGAAGGAATTTCTATTATTTATTTATTTATTTATGAATAAATTTGGTGAATGGACATCCTAGATAATTTTCCATCACCCCCTTCAATAATTTAATTTTGGAGTTTTGATAATTTCTTCAATTTTGATTAGTTCATATATGCAACTGTATTTAAAATTAGTTTATGAGTTTGGCAATGATCCTGTCCGAAAACGGTGGAGACAGCTAGCTAGAGATGTGGCTCAGCGGTTGACCTTGCGAAGACTCCTCTCCGATCTGTAAAACCAAGAACATCAGTGGCAGGCTAGGAAAGGGGTCCCCGACGTTGGTCCTTCGACGCTCAAGTTAGTTACCGGAACAGTGGAAAGACAGTAAAGAACTATAGCAACAACAAAAGCTCTAGCACAGATAATGCATACCTCCGTCGGTGCATGGATCCCCCCAATAGCAGACTTGCATGCTTCTAAAGGCACGTGCACATTTTTCCAACTATCCTATGAAAAGACACATCAAAAAAGTGTCTGACACCATTCCTTAACAGGCCTGACACAACAATGGAAGCTTCCGTCGCACGATTTGTCTATTGACCATGCCCTGTTGTCAAAGACACCAACTCCCAGAAGGATACAATGAGCTAAGCAAAGGGTCCCACTGTTTAACCGAGCAATAGAGCCGCTCGGCCGGGATTCCCCGCCCGGTCGATCTCAGCTGTTCTTCTTGTCTCTCAGCTCAGTAGGTGATTCCTCGCGTGACCGGCCATGCAGTCCGATCGGACTAGCCTTTGCAAGGTCATCACACCTAAGCCTCTGATGTCCTTTCTATAGTTGATCGGGCCGGATGAGCGATTTGCCTAAGCGAGCCTCCCAGCCAAATGAACCCTTTAAGCCCGCCCGGCTCGTTACCGCCCGCTCGGACAACTTTGGTGACCAAGCTATTCCTTGCCCGCCTTGACTTTGACCTCCATGTCAGTTGTTGTTCTCACCTTTGACTCATACTTGGTAGTCTCCCTTTACCACCGTATCATGCAATATGCCCCATAGTTTTGTATGATTTGAAGCATTTACCCAGTAAAAGACATGGGTTCCATTGATAATCATAAGTTTGGTTGAAGGATGTTTTCATGAAGTTTGTTCATATCCCAGGTTGTGTGTTCTTGTTGGAATTTTGTATGGTTCTCTGATTCAAAAAATGCTGATGACCAGCTGCTTCTCGATCTATTTTTGACTCATTTCTGATGCCACGAGTTAGAAACCTGTGTGTATGTTGCAGTCACCAACCTTTGACATTTATATGACAATTTTAAATATACAGATAATTTCTATTAGGTAGATTGATTGTCAGTCTGAGAATTTGGCTGATGAACTTGAATGCTGTGGTGCTAATTATATATTAATATCTTTCTTATTATTTTTCAGTATATGGATGCTTGTATGAGTGTTGGCTATTTATTTGCTTCGTTCGTTTGCTTTTCAGCAGCAAATTCTGCATGGGCCAGCATTTGTGGTGGTAGCTGCTAGATTAAGCTGACCTTTCTTGTTTGTGTACCTACAGATTACTACATTTAATATCTCATTGGTTGTTCATGGAACTATAGCTGAAAATATGGATTTCCTAAAGGTACTGCTATGATTTTGAATGACATAACACCAACAGAAGTTGGATAACGGGGCTACTCACACTTTTTTTTTGTCTGTGTAGGAGGATTCAAATCCATACGCTGTTCCCATGGCTATGGGAATCTACAAGCAACTACAAAGTCCTTTGAGCATCACAACTAGTACGATCATAAAGAGGATTGTTGCTAACCACGAAGCATATCAGGTATGTTCAAATAGGTCTTGACCCTATCGTATTCTCAAGTTTTTTTCTTAATTATTATTTTCATTTTTTAACATCATCCTATTATCATCCTAGTTTTTTTTTTAAAAAAATCATATTCTAAGTGATTCTCAAATATTATCTTTAATTGGAGTAATTAACTGATTGTCACATATTCTATAGACAAATCACACTTGGCTAATTTATCCTACAAGCCAAGTTGCTTATGCTTGTCCATCCTTCTTGCTCTTCTTACATTGTAATTTGAAAAGGCAAGTTGTTTGTGCCATCTGATCCCTATGATGTTTGGAGGTGTCATTAATTTTGCGTCAATCAAGCAGTCGCCATCTTGGTCTTAATATTAGCAGCTACTAGTCGCGACTAGCTGATCTTACCCTTTGCTAAATCTGCTCAGTCAGAAACATCTTTCTCAACTATTGTTCCGAGTATTTCACATTTCCAGTTTTAGGTCGTTGCTTACTGCTTTAATCCACTCTTCTGTATTGCAAGAACATCTCGATATTGTGGGACTTTATGTGGGCATGCTTTGCTTTTATTTTCTTTGGTGGGTTCATGATGCCAACTTACTTTCTCTACCTGCAGAAAAGAAATGAGAAGAAAGAAGCTAGTGAAAGGAAGTACTACGAGAGCAAGAGCTACGTCTCTGGAGACTGACTCTGCACAACGTTTACCAGGAAAAGTTATTTCCAGAATCTGGAAGCAGCGATCGCGATATCAAGTCGGTTCCTCCTCAGCTCGAATTTTGTTCATTTTAAATTTATATTTTTCAGGTCAATATGCAGTCACATAATCAGTTAATAGGCTGGAAGGTTGCCAGTGTATCACTAGCTTGGGGCACCAATTGTTTGATTCGCGTATCTCTTTATCAGTAATTTTGATCCTGCTATTCCAGCCCGAGCTGTTTTGTTTCTAATGAACATTATTTTATCGTCTGTATTTAGTAGATTCAGCAACCAGTATCTAATATAATTTTGTTTCGTTTAGATTGAAGGAAAATTCTAAGATACAAATGACCTGATATAAACATATTATATTTTTATAATAAACATTGCAATAAAGTATGTTTTTTTATTGGAATGTTAAAAAGTTTTTTTAATTTGTTTTTAAAATAACATTTTCCATTTCAATCTATTTTTATTTTTGACGGTTGTGCAGCAGTTCGGAGAAATTAGTCATAACATTGATTAATGTTAGTTAGAAATAAATTGTTTAAATAGCAATAAGTATGATTCATAATTTTTTTCTCTCTAACTCAAGTATCTAGTTTTTTAGAATCCATTAATTCGGGAGGTGATCCATCCGGTTGAAATTTTTTATTGATGATCAAGTTAAATTTGGAAGCACAAGCATATCTTGTTGTTGAAGAGTATGATTCATAGTTATTATAATATAATATTAGTAAAAGAGATAGAAGAGTATGATTCATAGTTATTATAATATAAAATTAGTAAAAGAGATAGTGACAAAAGATGAATATGTTCTTTCCAATGTCTGTTAAACGTTGGTTATATTTCTTTATGTTATTTGTACCCGTAATTGGTTTATGGATGAGTGCTATTGGGGTAGTTGGTCTGGCTCTGAATCTACGTGCCTATGATTTCGTTTCCCAAGAAATACGTGCAACGGAAGATCCTGAATTTGAAACTTTCTACACCAAAAATATTCTCTTAAACGAAGGTATTTGTGCTTGGATGGCGACTCAGGATCAGCCTCATGAAAACCTTATATTGCTTGAGGAGGTTCTACCACGTGGAAACGCTCTTTAATGGAACTTTAACTTTAGCTGATCGTGACCAAGAAACCACAGGTTTCGCTTGGTGGGCCGGGAATATTAGACTTATTAATTTGTCTGATAAACTACTTGTTAATCTGTCTCAGAGCTATCATAAAGAATGTTAGTAGAATAGATAATTCTAGTAAGTATTATGTCGTAACTTATATAACATAATGATATTATATGTCTGATAAACTACTTGTTAATCTGTCTCAGAGCTAACATAAAGAATGTTAGTAGAATAGATAATTCTAGTAAGTATTATGTCGTAACTTATATAACATAATGATATTATATTATCAGTCTGATGAGAAATAAAGTATTTATACTGTATTGTAACTAATACAAAACAATATTATTAATGTTGAAATATGTATTTCGTAATTGGTACAACAATATATAAAAAATATTAGAAATAAAAATATATTAATGAGAAATATATAGTGTTAATTGATAAGACTTCAATCACTACTGGGTATAAGTATAAATGTAAAAAAAAAAAAAATCAAAATCAACTACTGTAACTATTAATGAACAGTCAGACTTGATTCTGTTAGATTTCGGTGGACAATGTGAAGGCCCTACCATTCTTCCACATATTGCAGACTGCATACTTAATTCATTGCTTCTCATCCTCGTCTGAAATTCACTCCCATCTCAGTAAAATCACGCTTTAGCTGTATATATATACACAGATAGAGATAGGGGATATCATCTCTTATCTCATGTAAAAATCATCCCTCCATATTTGAATTTTCTAAATCCATAACTGAGCATAGTTAATAGCACAGTAACCGCCGAATAGGAAACATGATGCTCATGACATGTTTCTTTATATTACGTCGTCGAGAATGGGCCGGGGAAGAACTCCGATCGAGCTTCAAAGTTTAAACTCAATAATGGCGACAGCCAAATGAGTTTGTTATGATAGGAAACGAACAAGGATTGAATCATGATGAGCTAGACAATCTGTTGTTTTATTCAATCTATTGTACACGAGAAGAGAGAGGTATGTAGTAGTAACAGTTCCACGACTGCAGTACTGCCTTGTTCTTAATTCAATATATATATTGTAACGAAATTAATTTGAGCAATCAAATTTAAAATGATTGAATTAATTGATTGATAAATTTTTAAAAACAAAATTAAAGCGACCTAGCTTCAATAATTTTATGGAGTGTATTTATCCATTAAATTTTGTTATTTTATTTTTTTTAAAAAAATATTAGATAACTTTTTGTATTAAAATTATCAGATATGTGAAGCTAGTGAAATTAAAAAAGATAGATCCGTTATCTTAACGATCCCCTAGTGTCGGTCTCACGCATATGGGAAACTAGTGAAATTAAAACTTCTAAAGAAGTTGGACTAAGCTAAATAATTAATTTTTTTATAGGTAAATTAATTTAGAGGGCAGTTAAGATTATTCACAATCCAAAAGGTGCTTTTTGCAAAAGGGAAAAAATATAAAAGGGCAAAAATTTAAAAGGAGTGTCTTTTATTTTATTGGGATAGTTGAAAAGTATAATTTACTTTTCAAAACTATTTTTATTTTTAGTGCTCGTAATTGTTACACAATCATAGATATTAACATTTCAATTATGATTAATATTGATATTAGTGTGTTTTAATAGCTATAGTACATAACTATTATAATAAAACACTTCACATAAATGAGAGCCGCAATCAAAAATACTGTGTTCTTGGATTACCCATCACGTGCACTTCCCAATTTATCCTGTTAATCACTGAAAACTTCTATGAAACTGGATCAATCATCCCAGAAATAATCAATAATATTTTTTTAACTTTTATTAATACTAATAACATTGATAACAATGATATAATTATTCATATTTTATTTTTAGTCAATATTAAACAATGCTATTTAACTTTATCAATACAAAATGGTAGGATGTGGTGTTTTTTTTTATAATAAATAATAAAAAATGAGTGTCTTTTAATTTTTATTCAATATAAAATACATTAGGAAAAAAATGAAAATTAAAAAAAAAAAACAAGGCACAATTTGAGAGTTTTGGCAATTATAAAATTATAAAAGTGGTGTATAGGGTCTATGACATGTGAGTCTTCCTGCCATGTCTCAAGCACTCCACAGACTGCTGCGAGCTCGCACTCAAAAACATCACCTCAGTCACTGGCTGCTCACAAGGGAGCTCCTCCCTCCTCGCTTTAATTAAAAATCATGGTGGGGGAATCTTTGGGGGGTGGTGGAGTTGGTGGCCTGCTCGTTGTGTAAACTCCCAAAGTAAAAAGGGAAACCGAGGAAGCGGGCAAAAAAGATGTCACCTTTCTTTCTCGCAATCCTCTATCTCCCTCCTCCGACTTATAAATATTCTAATCCTACCTTTTCTCTTCTCGGGGTTTCAGCAGCCGCATGAAGCTTGGCGTCGCCTGGGTGAGGCAGGATTCGAGCGCCGCCGGAGGATGAGAGACGGCTCCAACGATGGGCAACTGCGGAACCAGGGAGGAGAACGCCGTCGTCGCCGCTCACGCGCAAGGTGACGCCTTTCGCCCCAAATTTCGTCCTTTTGTGTATTCCCCCTTGAGCTTCGTGATAGGGTTGCGCCATTGCCGGTGCTTGGTCCGGATTGCTACAGGATTGTTCGGAAAGGGCACTGCGCAAGCTTGCTCTGGTTCAAGATTTGATTTTTTTTTTTCCCATCTCTCTCTCTCTCTCTAGGGTTTTTGCTGGTTTTCGGATGGGTGCGCTGGCATTGTTTTTTTAGGTCTAATCTGGATTAATTTTTTTCCCCCGGAAAGGATTGGTTCTTGTTAACGAATCGGCCTCCGGTGCTGAGGTTCTTCAAAGATTCGGTCTTTCCGTCTTTTAATGTCAATTTATTGGGGTTTATCTTTCCCATTTTGCCTCCTGTCTTTCTTGTTCATTATCGATGGGATTTTGATGAACCTTTCGGTGTTTTATTTGTGTTCCATTATGTTTGGTTGGTCCTTGTTTCATTCTGGATTTGGAGAGGCAACCAAGTACAGATTATGAGCTAAGAACCAGCTTTATTCTGCAAACTAGTCTATTTCAAGATGCGACATTTAGGGATCTTGCTTGCTACCGTATCTTTTTTTTTTATATTTATGTTGTGGGACAGTGTGAAAGTCAGCGTCTATGATTTTGTTTTCTCTGGTCAGCTGAAATTTTATATGTAATGTCTCTTCTGAATGTTGCTTAATCTACAAAACAGCAGCTTAGATATCAGAAACTGATGAAAACTTTTATTTGAAGTTGTCAATTTAGCCATTTTGAATCCTTGTTGTTGGTGCAGTTCAACAACTCCAAATGTTCCAAGTACCTGTTAAGAATGCTCTTACAGAGAAAAAACATACTCGTACCTTCTCAGATGTTAGTGACCCCTCGACTCCCCGACACTTTGAGGATTCTAGAAATATTGCAATATACACCGATGTGATTGCGTTTACGTTGTTTGAGCTTGAGACGATTACTAAAAGTTTCCGTGCGGATTATGTGCTTGGTGAAGGAGGGTTTGGTACCGTGTACAAGGGTTATATAGATGAAAATGTGAGAGTTGGTCTCAAATCACTTCCAGTTGCTGTAAAGGTTCTCAACAAGGATGGTCATCAGGGACATAGGGAATGGCTTGTAAGTTGATTTTCTTTTCTGATATCTTATTAATTTTTCTATATTAAATATTTGAAAATTGTATAGTTAATTTGGTTTATTGCCCGATACTCAGCAACAAAATACATAATATTTTTACATTTAACTTATTTTGCCAACATATGGAGAGTTGGAAAATATATTTGTTTCTAGGATGATTGGGAACATTTAAAACATGCACTAATTTAATGGTGAACATATGTCACTTTATGTAGAATGTTCAAATGTAAAGGAGTTCTTTTTTCTTCTCGGGCAACTCATAACAGCTCACTTACAACTTGAGTTGTGTGTTCCCATTGAACTGAGCTTATTGTCTTCCGGCATTTATGTTCACATAAATGTAGAGGTCTGCAGCACCCAACTTATAGTTATACCATTTTGCTCTAGTAGGTTTTTGAGGTTGAATTTACACTTTTGAACATAAAACTATAACAAAATTTTGTCATGCTGTTCCCTTCAATTGAGTGCAAATTTTTTTTCTTGATTGTTTTACAACAATTTATGTTCATCATGTGTTTGTCTTCAACAGGTAAAAATTGTCGTAGTTGCCAGAATCCTACGCAATATGCATGCATTATTATCCTTGAAAGTTGGGGGCCTGATGTAGGCTTATATACTACATATCAACAGAAAAAGTTTATCTATTTGGAACTTTAACTTTTTTACAAGTCTGACTTGTGTCCATTTCTTAATTTCCAGACAGAGGTTAATTTTCTTGGACAACTGAGGCATCCTAATCTAGTGAAGTTGATTGGCTACTGCTGTGAAGATGATCATAGGTTGCTTGTATACGAGTTCATGTTCCGTGGAAGCCTTGAGAATCACTTGTTTCGGAGTATGATACTCTTAGCATTTAATTAATTTTTTGTTGCTTAGTATATTCATCTGAACTGAAGTTGGGCATCATTATCCTTCTGTGCAAGTTCCCCAATTTCCTCATGTGCAAAAAGGACTCATGTTTGTGATATATTTTCAATTGTAAACTTATGACTAATATAGTCACGGCCTTATATTAAGATGGTGAAATTATCGAAACAAATCTTGGCTAAAATAAGTAGAATCACTGAAAAAATATTGATTTCAATGCATAATTAGTAATAACTAATAAGTTATTGCTGCACACCAAAGTATTGATTTGTTATGTGACTTGATGAATCTGAGACATCATATGAAAGATGAGGTGCCTAATCAAGTTTGTCACTGACAAACTTGTTTAATGAAGTTTTTTTTGTTGGCTACAGAAAATGTTTGGAACTCAAAATGATATTGGACAAAAAGAACAATGAAACAGCCATTCCACTCTTTGGTTTACATGTTTAGGACTTTGCATCTTCTCTTGAAAAAAGATCTTTCTGCTTCTGCTGGACATTGTCTTTGACATCTACTAAGACTTAAAAGATTTGGCCTGTTGTAAGCCAGTGGCTTTAAAAAATAATGCATGTTGCTTTTTGATTCTGTCTATGGATAATCAGTTTACATTTCTGTCATGGAGGTTTATAACCAGCAATTTCTCAGTTGAAATCTTATTTGTTTTTTCCCTGTAAAAGGCTTGTTTCGATTACTTCAGTTCTATTGGGGGCTTTGGTCGGTTTCGCTTTTAACTATTCGTGCTAATTATACTGTCTCCCATCGAGTTTCTTATGTAATCTATCTTCACCAATACAATGAACAATTTTTTACTATTGTATGTCAGTTATCTTTCATCTGAATCTGGCTTAATATTCCTTGAGGCTTTCAGAGACAGCTGCACCACTATCTTGGGCGACAAGAATGTCAATCGCATTTGGCGCTGCTAAAGGACTAGCTTTCCTTCACAATGCTGAAAAACCTGTTATCTACCGAGATTTTAAGACCTCAAATATTTTATTGGACTCTGTTAAGTATCAATCCTTTCTAATTATTTATAAATTGTAACTATATGTTCTTCTATAATGAACTTTGGGAACCACAAGTGGCTTATTGCATTTGAATCCAAATTGTTCCTCTTGATAGGATTACACAGCCAAGCTCTCAGATTTCGGTCTTGCAAAAGCTGGACCTGAGGGCGATGAGACCCATGTATCAACGAGGGTGATGGGAACCTATGGCTATGCGGCCCCAGAATATGTGATGACAGGTGCATTGTTTCCGATGTCTCAGTGACAGCCTATGATTCAACACTTCCAATTTGCTTGTAATCACTGGAAGCGTCGATCACTAATATCCTTGGCATGTGCAGGACACTTGACGGCCAGGAGTGATGTTTATAGCTTTGGAGTTGTTCTTCTTGAGCTCTTGACAGGCCGTCGATCTGTGGACAAGGCTCGTCCATCTAAGGAGCAGAGCTTGGTTGATTGGGCTCGCCCTAAACTCAACAACAAGCGAAAGCTGTTGCAAATAATCGACCCCAAGCTGGAAGATCAGTATTCAGTGAGAGCTGCCCAGAAGGCTTGCAGCTTGGCATACTACTGTTTGAGCCACAACCCAAAAGCAAGGCCTCTTATGAGTGATGTCGTGGAGACACTTGAGCCTTTACAGTCGAGCAATGGAAACGAGGTCTCATTGAGCGGGTTTGCACAGAACAGGATGCATCATCCGCTCGCACAGAATGTCGTCAGCTGTAGACCAAGCCCGCGTGCAAAATGTTCAAGTGCTCTTCCAGCCTGCAGAGTCAAATGATCTACCAATCCATGCTTGATGCCGTGCGGTTCGAAGCGGAGGGTTTGTACATTGCCTATCTTTGTTGCACTTGTTTGGGTTTTGTCTCTTCCACTATGTTATAATGTAAAGTTTATCTCGTTGCGTCTGATGTTTGCGAGATCCCCGTATTTCTGATCAGTGTTTGTGTAGTTTAACATGAGGCGAACCTAGCCAAATGGGCTAGGTTTTGTTGAAACAAAAGCTAGTTGGATCATGCATTTCGAATTATGATTCTGTAGTAGCTTTAGTCATGGGAATTATTTGCTCGGGTGCTCGTTGCTAGTTCTTCCTGTTGAAAGCAACTATTAGGAAGCTAAAAACTCTTGAGTGTTTGTATTTGACAAAATTGCGTCGAACATTATCTTCTATAGTAGGCTGGTCTTCAACTTCTTGGTACAAATTTAAGTTTTATTGTAGGTTGTGAACTGTTCTTCCAGTTGCACCACTTAGTATGGCACCTTAAATGATGGTGGCATACTAGGTTATCAGTTTGATGGTGAACTCAACTTGTCGATCGGTTTCTTACTGATTGGAGAGTTCGGAAAAGTTTTTGGGAAAGTTAGCTCAAAGTAATCTATCAAGTTTATGCCCGCTGCTTAGTAGATTCGACCATTCAAGGAGCGACGAAAAAGAATGAAAAATAATAAAATTGTAGTTATTACAAGAACCTAACTTGAGAAGTCTTCAAATCAAATGTTCTATTATTGTTGAATAATAAATATCTCTAGGGCTGAAGATTGGTCTAATATCGTTTGTTAGAATCTTCAAAACATACACTAGTCGATCTAAATATGTTGCCAATAGAATATAAAATCACTACATAAGATCAAATGGCAGGATCTTTATAAGACTTATAGGAGAGAATCTAATTATATAGGCTAATAATTAAATTTATCATTCCCTTCACTACTTTTAATAAATTTATTATACACTTCAGAACAATATCAAATCGTTTGCATATTATATATAATCACAATACTACAATAAAATTATCACGTCCCTAAGTTTTCATTAACAATTTGTTCCCTATAGCGAATGCAGGAGTAGAGTTTACATGTATAAATTACAAGTAGCCGCGAATGAGGAAGGCAATGTACTATCAAGATGAGTTGAGACCAAAGACACAGAAGCGACCGTTTTGGTGTCGAAGGATAATAGTGAGGGACTGCACTTACGTAGAGAGATTTTGACTGTGCAAATTGCACAGACAATGTTACCTTGTTCATGTTTAGCTCACGCCACAACTGAACCTTCGATTGCACGAACCAAATGATTATAATTTAATATCTCACATGTCACCGCAGATTATAATCTCAAAAATATCATCAAGATTACACAAGACCTTATTTAAGCTTACAAGAAGAGTTTGTGGTACCCAATTCTCAGCTCAAAAGCTTGAAAGCAAGTTTTATTCACATGTATTGTTAGTTATTCATGAACACAAAATGTAGTTTTTTACAATAAGTCTGATATTGTAGACACAAAATCTAAACCAAATAGGTATCTGAGATATAATCATCCAGGCATAGTAAAGAAAACTAAATGCACCCGTGCCTGGATGATCAGACATCCATGTTCAAGACTTGACACAGAACAGTTAGATGAAACCAGATGAAATGATCAGACTTTTCTTGAATTGGAATAGAGCTACTAAATCAATTCACGTATAGAATCCACCAAAACATGAAGAAATGAAGCAACTAGACTTGTGATTACTAAGAAAAGTGTTCAAAGTAGGACCTGATCAAGGCAAGGGAACAGGAGTTCTCCAGCGATGGAACTCAACCAAGTCTCTGTTAACAACTGAGCCATTATGAAGCCAAAATGTTTCTGCAGACTGGTGAAAACGCCTCACTTTTCTCTGAAGCTCCCACATGATGCCTATCATAGCAGAGCATGGCTCAGCTTCGGAGGCATAGACCCACAGACACCTCACCTGTCTGCCTCGAGCTATCATTGTTTCTATCACTTCATCTGACAATTTGTATATTTGAGTATCTTATGCTTGTTGCTAAATGAGTCAAAGTGGTATATAAGGAATTGATGATGAAGGAACCTTTGAGACTAACCTGGTATGCTTTCTAGGTATTCAAAGAGTTGAGTGCTTATCCGAGTAGATGGCCATTTGATAGATATCTGCGTATAATCAATCACATTTTGGAAAGGAAGCTCAACTTGATCTGATATGATGACTGGGACACATTCCTGTTTGCAACTCACACTATTAGACACCCCAGAAAATGCCTGCTTGCAAACTTGGATGGCATTTTATTGCAATCAACTGATAGATGGGTAAAAAATAAATGAAAGGTTCAAAGTGCCTCCAAGATTCCAAATGAAATGGCAGGTGAAAGGAATCTCCAAACACATCAATGTCATCAACAGTTCAAAAAGATAAACTAGCAGCATGATCTAAGCAAATGCATTCAGGAGTTTCACAATAATATTGCATCTTGCTTACGACTTTTAAAACATCTTTAGTAGAGAACAATTGAATTTGGCTAAAAGATCTCAATGCAAGCAAAATAACAAGTATAATGTAGTACTTATCTATCATGTAAAGCTCATTATTTGGACCTTCAAGGCTTCAACAGCGGCCACTAGTTGAAACTACGAAGATATTCTCACATGAATCTACTTGCTTGTGCAATGTGCATGCACACTAATTTATGAAATTTTATGATCACATGTATGGTTGCAAATATTTGTATGTTTGTTAACTATATGCAATGTGTGTCCTGTCAGATAGAGAGATACCACAAAGAAAGACTCATAGAATCGAAGCGTCCATGATGACTCGCCACGTGGAGCTAGGCAAAACTTAGCATTTCTCAAGTGATTGAAGTACTCAGTTCTTCCCAGCTTGTTAGGTCCTGTGAGATGCAACTCTGGAGATTCCAACTGTATATCAATCAATTTGCATGAGAGCTAGGAAATAATATCGATGATAAACAAAATGAACATGAAGTATAACGTATAGCATCTCAGTTTTAGTGAAATAAGCAAAACTGTCCTTTTCTTTTTATCACGTACATCAAGAAAAAAAATGTGCTACCTCCTTAAAAACCTAAGCTTGGCCAAAGGTGGGACATATGAGAAGTTTCTCTGAAGTTGCCATGCAATTTGTGAAGCCAATTCTGGTATAATACCTACAGCATCTTCTCAAGAGAAAATTATTGTATTCTTCCAACCTATCTTTCGGCAGTATTTACAAGTTACAAGATATCGCTTTTGTTGTGAATCAGCATGAGATTAATTCAATGAAAACCTCATTGACAATGCAGATTTAGTACATAGCCAAATAAGTAGTACAACAATGCAGATTTAGTTCATAGCCAAATAAGTAGTACAGTAATCATAAAAGAACTCGTTGCAAGATTTAAGTGGTATTATGTATGATTAACATGAAATACCCACCTTCAACCATGGCTCATATGTCATTCGTAAGCAAGTTAGGATTAACAGTATGTTGAATGTTAAATGAGCATTCCAACAATCAGGTATCAATTCAGGGAAACAAATTACATATGTTTCATAAATAAAACAATTACTTGATAATAGAAACTCACCTTATCAGGATATTGCTTGGCAAGTTCCACCAATTGAAGACGACCAACCTTCCCCTGAGCACGTCCTAGAAAGTTTGCCAAATAATTTCTTTTTGATAATGGAATAGGCTGAACCACATTGGGGCCATGCAACTTAGTCATTCCATCATCAACATTTCCAGGAATAATTATATCTTTCCAAGTATTAAAAGCAGTAACATCACGTTTATCAGTACGGTCACCCTATACAAAAAAAGATTTTGCAGCATCTACATGAGTCTTCACATAAACAAGTATTAAAATAGGAGTGTGAACCTTAAAGCGTGAGTGCTGCAATATTTAATACATGTATGCAATTTTTCTCAATCAGATATGAACCAAATGCAGAGGGGAAGCTGATAACCACACACAAAGGTTAGATATGTTCGCATAGACCCTAATTTCTTTTCCCTCATTTCATTATGTAACACAACTCACAAGAAGAAAGACATTAATAAAAATCCATTAGCAAGACAGAAGTGAAAGCTAAAATGGCTTAAATGTATGTATAATAGCACCCTTGCTCTGATATATTTGGCTTACAATGATCAGCCACCTTCTCGAAATAAGACATTTTTTTTTAATCCCAGGTTGCTGAGAGTTTGATCACTCCTGATGCATGAAGAAAAAGTAGAAGATAGCAGATGCAAAGGACATCAGAGACGTGTCCCTGATTCAAATGAAAAAGGAACCTGCTACAACTTGCTCTCATCTCTAATCGGTTTATTTTTTAATTCCAGAAACAAACTTTGTTAACTAACCACACTATGCAAACAATATGAACCTTATATTTCATGGATTGCTTTATAATGTTCTCTCAACAGTTTTTGTTTACTGCTTACTAGTTATCTGGTTTGGTGGTTCCAAACCCTATTTGCTTCGAGCACAATATAAAACTAAAAATCTTGTTCCCTAACAAAGTATCAATATTTAGTTGCAGCTAATAGTATTCAGCAACCAAATAAAGTTATTAACTGAAGCAACAAAGTGCTTCAGTGACAATGACTTGGGGTTCCATACATTAATCACCCTTAACACTTTCATACATCATGCATTCAGCCAACTTTTCCAGTTTGTAGTACAATGAATTTCAATTATCTCAACAATCTTACTAACATCTTAAATGGTCTCTATGTTAGAACTATTCGACCTTGTTCTATCCTAGTGTTATTACAAATGATACTTATTTGTAACCACGATAACAGCATCCACAAATTTAAGTGCATACCATCAGCTACTCAGCTAGAACCTAAGGAAATGGGAAAAAACAATTAAAACAACAATGCTTTAAAATAACTGATGGATATATAATCATAGCATTCAGGAGACTAATTCATAGAAGAGGAATATAAAGAAAGATTTGTAAATAAGCTAAATAATACAAATAGCAGTCCTTTTTGACAAATAACATTGAAAACAAAAGAACAAATGAGGGAAAAACACTTTTCATCCTTCTTGTCCCTATTTGAGATGCATATGAATAATACCAAAAATAGTACCTCTGGAGTCAAGATGATTGACCGATTCAAAAATGTAGCCCAGGAACGAAACAAGTGAGCACCAGCCCCACTGCACTTCTCGTGAGATAATTTAAATTAATTATAACACATAGGCAGATGACACAATAAACAGCTAGGTTGACAATTATATTGAAGTAAAAAAATGATAAATAGAATACCTAGGGAAGACAAATATGTGATCACGACCACCTGAATATCGGAAATGTGGCATTTGACTGAGAATCTAATCACCAAATATAAAACCATGAGCCACTTCATAATAGAGCAGGCTAGCTAAAATAAATAATTCTTTAGATACTATAGTGGAACTATTATGATAGTTAATAGCAAATTTCTAGATAAAGTTACAGTGAACCACATCAAAAGAAATAAAGGTAAAGAAATTAAAATGGAGCACTTCACTTGAAAAAAGAACAAAAACTGAAAACGCCATTACAACAAATACTTGTTGTTCAATTCATAATTCCCAAAATATAATTAAATTAATTACCTTTACATACGTTTTATTGATTTCTTTATCACTCAAACCGCCCATCATCCTCACACATTTAACATATGAGGGAACAAAGAAGAGATCTGCTTCCTCCTTGTTCAACGTCCGAAATCTTGACTTGAGAAGCAACTGGTGGATTTTGACCTAAAAACATCAAACAAATGATGTTACATAAATTTTCAAATGAGTAACAGCAATAGAAGATATAGAGAATTGGATTCACATGAAAATTCCAATTGTTAAAAAAGTATCATATTTCTGTGGAAATGGAGCTAAGCCAAATTGGGTTTGATAGATTCCACTAGAGAGGAAGTGTTGCAACAAGAAACAATCTAATTTTGAGGTAGCTATGTATGCACATGGCATGGAGCCGTAGGTCGTGCTCATATTTTGAAGCATACAAAAGGATAAAAACTTCAATGACCGGAGAGATTTTGGCAACTGCATACCAGGTGACAAAGGTCCCTTTAGTTTGGATACCTTGGAGCTCACCTCAAACATTTTCACTACTTAATACTGCCAACCTACATTAACCTCTTCAATACAAAGCTCCACTTGAGCTCCTAACCACCACCTAGATCCACTCACTGTAGACAGGAACTCAAGCCAACCTGACTTGGCTAACTGCTAGCAGTCCAAGAAAGTTGAATCTCACAATATCCCACCAAGCTTACCTCAGTTGAACTGAGTGTGATTGGAGCAAACCCAACCCAAACTTAACTATTACTCAATTGAACAACTTTTATCTTAATCGCTACTATCCTCATTCCCAACCAAGTTCGGAGCTAAACTCTTATGACTAGTAGGCTTCTGCAAACTATTAAAATTTCTACCTTTACAGATTGAGCATCTTCTGTAGAAACCTCAGTGATATGCATGGAGCAAAAAGAAGAGAATAGAGCAATGTTGAGTTCACTCGTGCAGAGGGTTCAAGAGTAAGTAGCCCAACAATGTGGGGAAGAGCCTACAATCTCTCACTTATATATGAAAACTTTTGGTTATAGGATCTCAAGCTTTGAGAACAAAAAGGACTCAATGTGGTAGATAGAGAAACTTGAAGATATTGGATTCATAGCTGAGAATAATGGTTTCAGGAAGACCATTCCCAAAATTGGATCAGGAAAAGATGAAGCTTTTAAAGACATGGGAATAAGTGCAGGCAAGGGAGAAGAAGTTTGGAGGATAGATATGGAATGGCCAAGCAGTGGATTGAAGCCATGGAAGGGGGAATCTCCAAAGATGAAGGTGAGGAGACCAACAATCCAAACTCCATTCGCCTTGGATGTGTTGAAAATTTGTATACCTACGAACTTTCATATGTTGAATATGAATACATATGAATGTGCATACCTTTTAAATCATGTCCATACTTTCATTTCCTGAATGTCCCGATATGGAAGGTCTGATGTGTTGATATGTCGAGTTTTCTAGACAACATTATGAGGAATTGCTCGTTAGTGGTTCTCCAAATTGTCTCTAGGAGTGAGTGCAAATTTCATGGAATTAATATGAGATTTTAAGGCCTATTTTGAGGGGAGCAGTCGCATTGGTCAAAGTGAGGACAACCTAATGAGTTTAAGGTAGGGTGGGAACAAATCTGCTCTTAGACTTGAGTAAGTTTATTGAAGTACGTAGACAAGTGAAAGCCTCAAACCGTTTTGATGACCACTTTTTTGTTTGCTTTAAGGTCTTCAAGGGTCTCTCACTCATCGTCTGAAAATCCACTCGGAGGATTATGCCAAAGGTGGCAGAATTCCAAATAGGGTGAAGGAACCAAGAAGATATCAAATGGAGGACAAGCACCAAAGAACCTTGATACACGACCTCCTATGATAAAGAGGTAGAAGGGGATAAAGACAAACCTAAGCACAATAGATACCATTGGGGTTATAGGTATATGATATAGATGAGTGTATACACTTGAGGATCTAAATTAAGGAGATAATTTGAAGTTTATTTGGGAAAATTTATCGAGTCCAAAAAGGCTAAGGAGTCAAAGGAAGCAAGTGTGATGTAGGAGCCAGTTCAAATGCATATAAACATAGTGGCTTAGGGACCGAAATCTGGTGGTGAGAGATATAATACATTAAAGTCTTATGCATGGAGAATATAGTATTTCCAAAGAAGACATAAGTGAATTAACTGAGATGACCTAATACAATGGTGATCTAAGCATAAATTGCTAATTGCCTAGTGCAAGGGTGCTTATAGACACGGATAACTTTGTCAAAGTGGTACATCTCAATTCTTTTTTGAAAATTGTGTATATTGGCGAGATCTAGAAAGCAAAATACAATAGGACAACATTCGGAAACTATAACTTCAAATGCAAGATTTAGGGAGGAGTTATTCATTTGAGCGCATGCATTGGGTTTTTAGTTGTGGGATTGCCTTTTGCATATAATGCAATTTTTAGTAGGTCAACTTTGAGCAAAATTAAGAATGTGATGTCAATTACCACGAAGCCATAAAGTTTCCAACTCCAATAAGGGTTGGCAAGTTAAGACAAATCAGGCGGAGTCAAAAAATTACATGCATTCGCTCGACATGAGCCAATGTTTTGTTCAATAAATTGAGGAGTTGGAAGAACTCAGAGGGGAAATAGAGTTAAAAGATTTAGTGGAAGGGCATAGAGGGGATATAGAGCCAAAAAAAATTTAATGGCCAAGAAAATGTTTAGCATTCGAGCAAAGCCATGCGAAACTGTCGATGGAGTTTTAATTTAGGGAAGGTCCAGTGAGGAAATCAAAGTTATGAACCAGATTGACTATTATGGAAGTTTGGGACATGTTGAAGCTATGTGTTATAGGTTGAGTTGGTATCTTGAAGCCTATGAAAGGAGGGAGAATTCAGTCATTGAGGGAATTTTTAGTAATGGCATACAAGGTGACACAAAGTTCCTCTACCTTGGCTACATTTGAGCTCACCTAAGATGTTTTCTCAAAAACCTCTTCGACCCGTAGCTCCACATGAACTCAACGTCCCTGCTAAGACGGACCAGTCATATCCAGGAATTCAACTCAATTGAACTACTTGTAGTTCAGGGAAGATGAATCTCACACCTTGCTTACCTCAGCTGAACTGAGTGTAGTTCAGGCGCATCCAACCTAACCTTAAACATGTCTCGACAAACTCATTTCAGCTCAATCTCTAGCCACATTCATAGTAAACTCCTCTCTGCTCAATCTCTTATAGCCACATTCTCAACTAAGGTCAGAGCTACGCTCTTGTGACTAGCAGGCTTCTGCAGTCTTCTGATAGCTTATTTTCACATCACAGTGACTTAATTAATTAGTAAAAACAAGATAAATCGAATAACACACCTAGATGAATGGGATTCCATCTTATAATCCTGCCAACATAAGAAATCGAACATTAAATTCTCAATAATTCATTTCTGACATGGAACTAGAACTTCTTCGATCGTGTGGGGAATCGTTCCTTAAATTGCGACGAGGGCCAGTCATCAACTTTAGTAACACAACTCAATAGAACGACTAATTAGAATAGTGTTCAAAATAAAGAACAGGATACCTGCGTACCCCACTGTCCCTTGAGGCAGGCGTCGGGGGAGATCCGGCCGTCCCTTCCGCGCATCAGCTCGCGGAGGCCATCGATCTCTTGCTCCTCGTAGACGTAGATCTTAAGGTCGAGGCGGGAGCCGTAGCTTCGTTCGGGCCAGGATAGATAGCCACTGCTGCGGTCGAAGAGGGCGGGGGATGCAGCGGAGGAGGGGGAAGGAAAGTCGCAGGAGAGGCGATCCAAGGCACGAGTGACGAGGAAGGTAGCGACGACGAGGACGATTGCGCCGATCTTGTGGGATCTTCCACAAAGCACCGTCGGTAATCCGCTACCGGAACCGAGATTGCGACCGCGGCTTACGCTTCCCATCAGTGAGCAATCGAGAGCGTAGGCGGAATACTGGAGAACCAAAGAAGAGAGAAGGGATCGTAACACACCCGTTGCATTCTTTTTTTTTTTCTAAAAAACCCTGAACTTTAACTGCTTTTTTATAAAAGGACCGTGAAATTTAAAAAACAATTAAAATTCATCTAAATTTTTAAACTTTTGGATTTGGCAATTAAAATATTCTATTTTATAATTTTTAATTTGAAAGGGCTTTTTTTCTCCGTAAATCATGTGTCGAGATGTAGAGGTGTAATCAAGTTGAGCCGAGTCGAATTCTTGGATGTTTGAATTTGACTCGTTTATAATCGAATAGAGCTCGAGCTTTATTTAACAAATATATTCATGGCTCACCAGCTTATTCAAACTTTTATCGAGCCTAAACGAGCTTAATAAATATAAATTATAAATTTAAATATTCATTAAAAACTAAATTATATATTTTTAAAAAATTATTATATTCTTATTAAAATTTATAATTTTTTTCTAATAAATAAATTTATTATATTTATCTATGTTTTTCATAAGTAGAGTGTAAAATCTGTAAATTCAATATCAAAACTATTAATTTTTTATTTAAAAATTGATTCATGAGCTTAAGGAACATATTCACGAGCTAACGAGCCGAATATTATGAAGTTTGAGCTTGGTTTGTTTATCTTAACGAGTCTCATTAAACGAGCTCAAACGAACTTTTATCGAATCGAGTTTCAAATAGCTCACGAGCGGCTTGACTCATTTACACCCCTATCGAGATGTGAGATCTATGCCCCCATACAATCCCAGAATGGTATTGTTCATTTTGGGTATAGTTTTTTATGATTTTGTTCTTGGACTCTCCTCGAAAAATTTTATATCAATACAGATATATTATATCCTTTTAAATGTATGATCTTTACCAAATCTTATTAAGATGGGATTTTAATTGAATCTCAATAATAAATTTATTTTTTAAATAAAATATCACATATTTTTATTTAATTTTTATAATTTTAAATAAAAATTTTATTATAAAAATTTTAAAGATATTTTTATCCCAAAAGTATAAATATCAAAAAGATATTTTTGATAATTTTTTTTATTTTTAATTACATACCTTTTTTACTGATCTGTAGACATAAATTAATAATCTCCAAGACTCCAACTAAACCTATCCTAATGGTTACCATCCTCTTCTATTAGAATAGTGTTAGAAATAAAAGTATTCTTGGTAGAAAGGTATTATTATTAGTTGTAGAATTTTTAACCAGTATCTTTCATGATTCCATTTTAGGACCTAAAATTTTACAACATACTTTAAGCAACTACTTGAATGTCACCTACCTCGATTGTTGACCATAACACCGCTCCAGTCGTACTCGTATTATACCTATAATATTAATTATACATAACTCAAATAATTAAAATGAATAAAAATCATACATAAAATTTAAACATTATGTCATCATTATTTTTTTTATCAAACTATCTCGTAACATTTCAGATCCCTAAATGAGGGGTTCGAATCTCTTCATCCTTTAATTCTGGTTGTCTGATTGATCTTGATTATATATTTTGGATATCGTTTCATTTAGGCTATGTTCGATACACTACAAAAAAACATATATTTGGGGACAAATATTTGGAACGAAAATTATTCGTCCCAAAATTGCGACAAATTTTGGGTCGAAAAAAAATTTCGACCCAAATAACCAACGAAAATTGCAACAAAAAAGTTTTGTTTCAAATTTGCAACAATAGAACATTTCGTTGCTAAATTCGTCGCCAAATCTGGAACGAATTCAGAATTCGTCCCAGATTTTGGGACAAATACTGGATTCGTCCCAAATTCTGGGACGAATTCAGAATTCGTCCCAAATTCTGGAACAAATCCAGGATTTGTTCCAAAAATGACATTATTTTTAAAAAAAGACAATCAAATATCGAAGGCTTATATCTTGACCTAGAGACATCGAAATTTGATAAAACAAGTTTCTATGCATTCGTATCATTAATTTGATCGTAAATATGTCACCATGAATATTTTTTAAATAATATTTTAAGTGATTCAAATTTATAATACCAAATTAGGTCAAATTGCAATTAAAAAATACCAAAAATAAATATATTTGGTAATAAATATTTTTATGGATATATTTACGATTAGGACAATGATACGAACACATAGAAATTTATTTCATCAAATTCCGATGTCTCTAGGTCAAGATATAAGCTTTCGGTCTTTGATTTAATGTAAATTAAATTTAGTTTTGGGACGAATCCTGGATTCGTCCCAAAATTTGGGACGAATCCAGGATTCGTCCCAAAAATTTAATTATCTTAAAAAAAAAAAACAAAATGGGACGTCTCATATACGGACCTAGAGACATCGGAATTTGATGAAATAAATTTCTATGCGTTCATATTATTGTCCTGATCGTAAATATATACATAAAAATATTTTTTAACAAATATATTTATTTTTGGAATTTTTAATTCTAATTTTACCTAATTAGGTATAAAAAATTTAAATAAATTAAATTATTAATTAAAAATTATGGATGGTGACATATTTATGATCAGGGCAATGATACGAACGCATAGAAATTTGTTTCATCAAATTCCGATGTCTCTAGGTCAAGATATAAGCTTTCGGTCTTTGATTTAATTTATTTTAAATTAATTTAAGTTTTGGGACGAATCTCGCGATTCGTCCCAAAAATTTAATTATCTTTAAAAAAAAAACAAAATGGGACGCCTCATATAAGGACCTAGAGACATCGGAATTTAATGAAATAAATTTCTATGCGTTCGTATCATTGTCCTGATCGTAAATATATACATAAAAATATTTTTTAACAAATATATTTATTTTTGGAATTTTTAATTCTAATTTTACCTAATTTGGTATACAAAATTTAAATAAATTAAATTATTAATTAAAAATAATGGATGGTGACATATTTATGATCAGGGCAATGATACGAACGCATAGAAATTTGTTTCATCAAATTCTGATGTCTCTAGGTCAAGATATAAGCTTTCGGTCTTTGATTTAATTTATTTTAAATTAATTTAAGTTTTGGGACGAATCCAGGATTCGTCCCAAAAATTTAATTATCTTAAAAAAAAAACAAAATGGGACGCCTCATATACGGACCTAGAGACATCGGAATTTGATGAAATAAATTTCTATGCATTCGTATCATAGTCCTGATCGTAAATATATACATAAAAATAATTTTTAACAAATATATTTATTTTTGGAATTTTTAATTCTAATTTGACCTAATTTGATATGAAAAATTTAAATAAATTAAATTATTAATTAAAAAATATGGATGGTGACATATTTACGATCAGGGCAACGATACGAACGCATAGAAACTTGTTTCATCAAATTCCGATGTCTCTAGGTCAAGATATAAGCTTTCGGTCTTTGATTTAATTTATTTTAAATTAATTTAAGTTTTGGGACGAATCCTGGATTCGTCCCAAAATTTGGGACGAATCCAGGAATTCGTCCCAAAGTTTGGGACGAATTTCTGGATTCGTCCCAAAAATTTAATTATCTTAAAAAAAAAAAACAAAATGGGACGCGTCATATACGGACCTAGAGACATCAGAATTTGATGAAATAAATTTATATGCGTTCGTATCGTTATCCTGATCGTAAATATATCCAAAAAAATATTTTTTACCAAATATATTTATTTTTGGAATTTTTTAATTCCAATTTGACCTAATTTGGTATTAAAAATTTGAATCACTTAAAATAATATTTAAAAAATATGGATGGTGACATATTTACGATCAAGGCAACGATACGAACGCATAGAAACTTTTTTCATCAAATTCCGATGTCTGTAGGTCCATATTTAAGTTTTCAGACATTAATTTACAACCGTTCACTGCACAACACCTTTTTAGTTAATAGCAACCTATATATGTATTAAAAAATATCTACCTAGAGACATCGGAATTTGATGAAATAAATTTCTATGCATTCGTATCATAGTCCTTATCGTAAATATATACATAAAAATATTTTTTAACAAATATATTTATTTTTGGAATTTTTTATTCAAATTTGACCTAATTTGGTATGAAAATTTTAAATAAATTAAATTATTAATTAAAAAATATGGATGGTGACATATTTACGATCAGGGCAACGATACGAACGCATAGAAACTTGTTTCATCAAATTCCGATGTCTCTAGGTCAAGATATAAGCTTTCGGTCTTTGATTTAATTTATTTTAAATTAATTTAAGTTTTGGGACGAATCCTGGATTCGTCCCAAAATTTGGGACGAATCCAGGAATTCGTCCCAAAGTTTGGGATGAATTTCTGGATTCGTCCCAAATTTTGGGATGAATCCAGAGATTCGTCCCAAAAATTTAATTATCTTAAAAAAAAAACAAAATGGGACGCGTCATATACGGACCTAGAGACATCAGAATTTGATGAAATAAATTTCTATGCGTTCGTATCGTTGTCCTGATCGTAAATATATCCAAAAAAATATTTTTTACCAAATATATTTATTTTTGGAATTTTTTAATTCCAATTTGACCTAATTTGGTATTAAAAATTTGAATCACTTAAAATAATATTTAAAAAATATGGATGGTGATATATTTACGATCAAGGCAACGATACGAACGCATAGAAACTTTTTTCATCAAATTCCGATGTCTGTAGGTCCATATTTAAGTTTTCAGACATTAATTTACAACCGTTCACTGCACAACACCTTTTTAGTTAATAGCAACCTATATATGTATTAAAAAATATCTACCTAGAGACATCGGAATTTGATGAAATAAATTTCTATGCATTCGTATCATAGTTCTTATCGTAAATATATACATAAAAATATTTTTTAACAAATATATTTATTTTTCGAATTTTTTATTCAAATTTGACCTAATTTGGTATGAAAAATTTAAATAAATTAAATTATTAATTAAAAAATATGGATGGTGACATATTTACGATCAGGGCAATGATACGAACGCATAGAAACTTGTTTCATCAAATTCCGATGTCTCTAGGTCAAGATATAAGCTTTCGGTCTTTGATTTAATTTATTTTAAATTAATTTAAGTTTTGGGACGAATCCTGGATTCGTCCCAAAAATTTAATTATCTTAAAAAAAAAAAACAAAATGGGACGCGTCATATACGGACCTAGAGACATCAGAATTTGATGAAATAAATTTCTATGCGTTCGTATCATTGTCCTGATCGTAAATATATCCAAAAAAATATTTTTTACCAAATATATTTATTTTTGGAATTTTTTAATTCCAATTTGACCTAATTTGGTATTAAAAATTTGAATCACTTAAAATAATATTTAAAAAATATGGATGGTGACATATTTACGATCAAGGCAACGATACGAACGCATAGAAACTTTTTTCATCAAATTCTGATGTCTCTAGGTCCATATTTAAGTTTTCAGACACTAATTTACAACCGTTCACTGCACAACACCTTTTTAGTTAATAGCAACCTATATATGTATTAAAAAATATCTACCTAGAGACATCGGAATTTGATGAAATAAATTTCTATGCATTCGTATCATAGTCCTTATCGTAAATATATACATAAAAATATTTTTTAACAAATATATTTATTTTTGGAATTTTTTATTCAAATTTGACCTAATTTGGTATGAAAAATTTAAATAAATTAAATTATTAATTAAAAAATATGGATGGTGACATATTTACGATCAGGGCAACGATACGAACGCATAGAAACTTGTTTCATCAAATTCCGATGTCTCTAGGTCAAGATATAAGCTTTCGGTCTTTGATTTAATTTATTTTAAATTAATTTAAGTTTTGGGACGAATCCTGGATTCGTCCCAAAATTTAATTATCTTAAAAAAAAAAAACAAAATGGGACGCATCATATACGGACCTAGAGACATCAGAATTTGATGAAATAAATTTCTATGCATTCGTATCGTTGTCCTGATCATAAATATATCTAAAAAAATATTTTTTACCAAATATATTTATTTTTGGAATTTTTTAATTCCAATTTGACCTAATTTGGTATTAAAAATTTGAATCACTTAAAATAATATTTAAAAAATATGGATGGTGACATATTTATGATCAAGGCAACGATACGAACGCATAGAAACTTTTTTCATCAAATTCCGATGTCTGTAGGTCCATATTTAAGTTTTCAGACATTAATTTACAACCGTTCACTACACAACACCTTTTTAGTTAATAGCAACCTATATATGTATTAAAAAATATCTACCTAGAGACATCGGAATTTGATGAAATAATTTCTATGCATTCGTATCATAGTCCTTATCGTAAATATATACATAAAAATATTTTTAACAAATATATTTATTTTTGGAATTTTTTAATTCAAATTTGACCTAATTTAGGGTGAAAAATTTGAATCACTTAAAATAATAATTAAAAAATATGGATGGTGACATATTTACGATCAGGGCAACGATACGAACGCATAGAAACTTGTTTCATCAAATTCCGATGTCTCTAGGTCAAGATATAAGCTTTCGGTCTTTGATTTAATTTATTTTAAATTAATTTAAGTTTTGGGACGAATCCTGGATTTGTCCCAAAATTTGGGACGAATCCAGGAATTCGTCCCAAAGTTTGGGACGAATTTCTGGATTCGTCCCAAATTTTGGGACGAATCCAGAGATTCGTCCCAAAAATTTAATTATCTTAAAAAAAACAAAATGGGACGCCTCATATACGGACCTAGAGACATCAGAATTTGATGAAATAAATTTCTATGCGTTCGTATCATTGTCCTGATCGTAAATATATCCATAAAAATATTTTTTACCAAATATATTTATTTTTGAAATTTTTTAATTCCAATTTGACCTAATTTGGTATTAAAAATTTGAATCACTTAAAATATTATTTAAAAAATATGGATGGTGACATATTTACGATCAAGGCAACTATACGAACGCATAGAAACTTTTTTCATCAAATTCCGATGTAGGTCCATATTTAAGTTTTCAGACATTAATTTACAACCGTTCACTGCACAACACCTTTTTAGTTAATAGCAACCTATATATGTATTAAAAAATATCTACCTAGAGACATCGGAATTTGATGAAATAAATTTCTATGCATTCGTATCATAGTCCTTATCGTAAATATATACATAAAAATATTTTTTAACAAATATATTTATTTTTGGAATTTTTTATTCAAATTTGACCTAATTTGGTATGAAAAATTTAAATAAATTAAATTATTAATTAAAAAATATGGATGGTGACATATTTACGATCAGGGCAACGATACGAACGCATAGAAACTTGTTTCATCAAATTCCGATGTCTCTAGGTCAAGATATAAGCTTTCGGTCTTTGATTTAATTTATTTTAAATTAATTTAAGTTTTGGGACGAATCCTGGATTCGTCCCAAAATTTGGGACGAATCCAGGAATTCGTCCCAAAAATTTAATTATCTTAAAAAAAAAAAACAAAATGGGACGCGTCATATACGGACCTAGAGACATCAGAATTTGATGAAATAAATTTATATGCGTTCGTATCGTTGTCCTGATCGTAAATATATCCAAAAAAATATTTTTTACCAAATATATTTATTTTTGGAATTTTTTAATTCCAATTTGACCTAATTTGGTATTAAAAATTTGAATCACTTAAAATAATATTTAAAAAATATGGATGGTGACATATTTACGATCAAGGCAACGATACGAACGCATAGAAACTTTTTTCATCAAATTCCGATGTCTGTAGGTCCATATTTAAGTTTTCAGACATTAATTTACAACCGTTCACTGCACAACACCTTTTTAGTTAATAGCAACCTATATATGTATTAAAAAATATCTACCTAGAGACATCGGAATTTGATGAAATAAATTTCTATGCATTCGTATCATAGTCCTTATCGTAAATATATACATAAAAATATTTTTTAACAAATATATTTATTTTTGGAATTTTTTATTCAAATTTGACCTAATTTGGTATGAAAAATTTAAATAAATTAAATTATTAATTAAAAAATATGGATGGTGACATATTTACGATCAGGGCAACGATACGAACGCATAGAAACTTGTTTCATCAAATTCCGATGTCTCTAGGTCAAGATATAAGCTTTCGGTCTTTGATTTAATTTATTTTAAATTAATTTAAGTTTTGGGACGAATCCAGAGATTCGTCCCAAAAATTTAATTATCTTAAAAAAAAAAACAAAATGGGACGCGTCATATACGGACCTAGAGACATCAGAATTTGATGAAATAAATTTCTATGCGTTCGTATCATTGTCCTGATCGTAAATATATCCATAAAAATATTTTTTACCAAATATATTTATTTTTGGAATTTTTTAATTCCAATTTGACCTAATTTGGTATTAAAAATTTGAATCACTTAAAATAATATTTAAAAAATATGGATGGTGACATATTTACGATCAAGGCAACGATACGAACGCATAGAAACTTTTTTCATCAAATTCCGATGTATCTAGGTCAAGATATAAGCTTTCGGTCTTTGATTTAATTTATTTTAAATTAATTTAAGTTTTGGAACGAATCCTGGATTCGTCCCAAAGTTTGGGACGAATCCTGGATTCGTCCCAAAGTTTGGGACGAATCCTGGATTCGTCCCAAAATTTGGGACGAATCCATAAATTTGTCCCAAATTTAGGGACGAAATTGGGAACAAAAAATATTTGTTCCTAAAAACCCTAGATCTAATTCCCAACCCGATTCTTTTTCCCTTCTCTCTTTTCTTTCCTCTCTCTCCCCCGTTCCCCCTTCTTCCCATCTGCGATTTCCAGGTTTCGGCCACATCTCCGACCGACGACGGCGTGATCTACGACGATCGGCGGTGGAAGGTTTTCGTTTGGTAAGCAAAACGCTCTCGGATCTCTCTCTCTCGCCGTCGCGGGACTCCCTGCCGGCGCGGGCTGGCCGCCGGCAGGCGCGGGCTGGCCGCGGTCAGGCGCGGGCTGGCAGCGCCGCCGCCGCCATGCTGCCGCCGCCGCCTCCTCACGCCGCATGCTCGCCGAGTTCGCAGACCTCGCAGGTGTCCGCCCGCAGCCGCCAGTCGACGACCCCGTCGGCCTCGCACAGCATCGCCTTGGCCGCGTAGGCGGCTGCCACGTCCGAGCAGGCGGTCACCACCGCCTGCCGTTGCAGCACGCGGTGGTCGTGGGCGAAAATTACTGCCTGAATTGATAATGTTCTTTGTGCAGATCTCATTTTGACGTGATCTCAGTGTAGTTGAAGACCTGTATTTGTTGACTTCTTTTCGGTATTCTTAAGTTCGTTATTATGCATTTACTTTGTATATAAAGTTAGCTTTAAATAATTTTATTATAGTTGATTAATTGCGTTCCGTCTTTTTAATTAGCTGTTGTTTTTTGTTTTGTCTTCAATGATAAGATTTATGTATAGTTACTTTTAATAATGTTTAACTAAACAGTTGAATTCAGGTAAAATGCAGAATGAGCGAAGTTGGATGTATAACAAAAATTTGCCTAATCGTCAGGGGTTAACTCCTGAGTTTATCACTGGACTGAGGCAATTTTTAAATTTTGCATCTACTCAAGTTATGTATATGGATGGCAAGAAGATAAGGTGCGCGTGTAGAAAATGTCACAATGGGAAATTTTTATCCACCGATAAAGTTGAAGAACATCTTTGTAGATTTGGTTTTACTCCGAATTATTATAATTGGACAAGTCATGGCGAACCGTTCATATCTGATGAGGATTATGGACGGAATTTTCAAGCCTCTGCTAGTGGGGATCAGAGTTATTATGAACAATTCAATCCATATCAGAGGATGGTAATTGATGCAAGTTGTCAGAATTATATTCCCGAGACGCTTGGTGCAAGTTCTAGTTTTCCTCCAACAAGTGAACAAATGTTTGCCACTAATACATTGCCGTTGGAGGAGCCTGATGTACCAGGTCTGGATGAAATATATTACAAATTTCAAGAAGTATTGAGTGTTGCAAATGAACCATTATATTCCGGTTGTGACAGTCAGACTAAATTATCTCTCACATCCAGATTATTAAATATAAAGGCAGATCATAATATGTCGCAAGATTGTTTTAATGATGTTGTTCAAGCGTTTGACGATACATTGCCACGTGATCACAGTTTGCCTCTTGATTTTTACAGTATGAAAAAACTGGTGAAAGATTTAGGTCTTCCAGTTGAAAGAATTGATGTTTGCAGAGATGGTTGTATGTTATATTGGGGAGATGATGCAGAAGTAGAGGTTTGTAAATTCTGTAATCAAGATAGGTATAAGACAACCAGGAGTCAACAACGACGTAAAGCACACAGCCAGTTGTTTTATTTACCTTTAACTCCTAGATTACAAAGATTGTATGCATCAAAGGCAACTGCGGAACACATGACTTGGCATGCAACTCATCAAACAGAAGAGGGTTTAATGTGTCATCCATCAGATGCAGATGCTTGGAAAAATTTTGATAGAACATATCCAGATTTTGCAAAGGAGACTAGAAATATTAGATTATGTCTCTGTGCTGATGGATTTGCTCTATTTGGTAAATCAGGAAGAAATTATTCTTGTTGGCCAGTTATTTTAATGCCGTATAATCTTCCGCCTTGGATGTGCATGAAAACACCTTATATGTTTTTAACATTGGTTGTACCAGGTCCGTAAAATCCAAAAAAGTTAATAGATATTTATATGCAACCTCTGATAGCAGAACTTAAACAACTATGGGATGAAGGTGTTCCTACATACGATGTTCATTCTAACCAGATGTTTATACTGAAGGCTGCTCTTCTTTGGACCATAAATGACTTTCCAGCTTATGGTATGCTATCAGGTTGGAGTACTGCTGGGATCTTGGGATGCCCAATATGTATGGAGAGATCAAAGTCATTCAGATTGAAACACGGAAAGAAACCAAGTTATTTTGATTGTCATAGGCAATTCTTACCAACAAATCATAAGTTCAGAAAGAATAAAGATGAATTCACTAAAAATAGGATCGAAAGAACACTTCCGCCATTGAGATTGATTGGTCAAGATATTTGGTACAGAGTGCATCACTTTCCCTCTGTTATTGAACAACCATATGGTACAAATTATGAATATGGGAGTACACATAAATGGACTAAACGAAGTATATTTTGGGATTTACCGTATTGGTTTAGTCATTTGATACATCATAATCTCGATGTAATGCATATTGAGAAGAATGTTTTTGATAATCTGATAAATACTGTGATGGATATCACCGAAAAAACAAAAGACAATCTCAATGCAAGAAAAGATATGCGACTCATATGTAAAAGACCCACTCTTGATGTCGATGAAAATAGTAGAGGACCAAAGCCAAAGGCAATTTATACATTAAATAAGGATCAAAGACGTGTCCTATGTGAATGGTTGAAATCTTTGAAATTTCCAGATGGGTATGTCTCTAATCTTGGAAGATGTGTTGATATGAAAGAATGGAAGTTAATTGGTATGAAAAGTCATGATTGTCATATCATAATGCAAAGACTGATTCCTATTGCTTTTAAGGAACTCTTACCACAATTTGTATGGGGAGCGATTACGGAGTTAAGTATTTTCCTACATGATATTTGCTCAACAGTTTTGAAACGTTCACACATGGAGAAGTTAGAGAGAGATATTCCAATCATTTTGTGCAATTTGGAAAGAATATTTCCACCCTCTTTTTTTGACTCCATGGAGCATCTTTTGGTTCACTTGCCATATGAGGCCAAAGTTGGAGGACCCGTTCATTTTCGGTGGATGTATCCATTTGAGAGGTAGAGTGTGTTATTTGTATAATTCGAATGTTTGAATGAAAAAAAAATATTTCTACTCCTGGATTATTTATATATATATATATATTTAATATAATTTTATATATCTTCAACAGATTCTTATATCATTTGAAGAAAAAGGTGAAAAATAAAGCACGAGTTGAAGCCTCTATTGTTAATGCATACATTGTGGAGGAAGTCACCACTTTTGCATCATATTATTTTGAACCTCATGTTCAATGCAAAAGGCGAAGAGCGGGCAGAAATGATGAGGGTCCTATTGATCCAAATGTTACCTCATTTTCAATTTTTAACTACCTTGGTCGACCAAGTGGACCATGTAAACGAAGATACTTAACTGGTAAAGAATGGCGAGCAGCCCAAATATATATTTTACTAAATTGTCCAGAAGTATCATCATATTACGAGTAAGTATATATTTTTATTTTTATTTCTTTATTTTTTCAATTATTTGTGTAACAATATGTTTTTTTGAGTAGGATATTTACCAACTTATATTCTGAATTATCGGCACAAGAGTTCGATAGATTTTGTGAAGAAGAATTTGTTGCATGGTTCAAATCATATGTAAGTAAAAAATCTATATTTGTGTGATACATATGCATACTTTTAACAATTTGTGTTTTGACCTTAGGTTCAAGCTAATCAATCTCACCTTGAACAAGAATGGCTAATCCATCTGTCATGGGGTCCAAATTCATGCGTACGCACTTGGCCAGCATATTTCATAAATGGATATAATTTTCATACTCAAGACTATGGAATGGGCAAGAATACCATGAATAGTGGGGTGTGCGTATCGTCATCCAATGAAGGAGGTCCAAGTAATGATTTTTATGGTTTGTTGGATGAAATTATAGAAGTAGAATACCCAGAACCACAAATGCAAGTTATATTATTTATGTGTCGCTGGTTTGACCCTGTTAGAGGGATGAAAGTGCATCCACATTATAATTTAGTTGAAATAAATCATAAGAGATTTTATAAGAGATATGAACCATTTGTGTTGGCACAACAAGCAATTCAAGTATTCTATTCTTCATATCCGAGTTTGAAACGCGATAAGATTGATTGGTGGGCTGTTTGTAAAACTAAAGCACGAAAAAAAATTGAGGCACGTTGGGAAAACATTGCATATCAACAAGAGGAAGTTTCAAATACCTTTCAGACTGAGGAATATATTATTCCAACTTTACGAGATCCCAACGGTGTAGTAATCAACGTAGATAGAAGTGAAATTGATGATGATGATGATGATGAGGAGGAGGAGGAGGAGGAGGAGGAGGAGGAAGAGGAAGAGGAAGAGGAGGAGGAAGAGGAAGAGGAGGATGAGGATGATAATGACAATGATGACTTTGATTTTTGATGATGGGTAAGTTTTGTTAGCTTATTTAAAGAAATTTCCCATATTTTATTGTATATACTGTCTCTTTTATAATTTGATTTACTTTATCTGTTAACACATTGTATTTATTTTAAGGTTTAAATGGAAAACCTATACACCTTTGCAAGAAATCCTAGCTCGAAGGGGAGCATAGGTGAAGGGGGAGCGATTGTTTAGGCAAAGGGGGAGAAGTTTACCTTTGCGGGAAATCCTAGCTCAAGGGAGAGCTTAGGTGAAGGGGGAGCCTAGGGATTTAGGTTCCATTATTTATGCATGAGTTGATTTGCATATTTATTTGCATATGTATTACATTTATGTTTCCCTAACTTAAACAGGTTGCCAAACATCAAAAAGGGGGAGATTGTTGAAGCAATCTAGGTGCCCTAGGTTTTGATGTTTGGGCAAAGGTTTAAGTTAGGTTTATTGTTGTATTTGATATGCATTGTGAGTGTGCAGGATACAAGTACAACAAGAAAAGTCCAAGTGTGATCTTGGCAAAGGAGGAAAGTCCAAGAATGGGTCTTGGCGGTGTAAGTCCAAGCATGTAGTCTTGGCAACGTAAGTCCAAGTGTGACTTGACAATGGATGAAGCCCCGGAGGTGAGGAGCCTCTTGGCAAAGGAAGACCCGACAATATGGACAAGGCCGAAGGAAGCTCCAGAAGGCAAGACGTGAAGGATGGGGAGACATCCGAGGGACGCGAGGCTGATGGAGGAGGCTAGAAGGCTAGGTCTAGGTTGGTCGGGAGAGAACGAGTGATGAGTGAATGTACTCGAGGCAAAATTCTAAAATCAGGGTTCACTGTAGCGTTACTGTAGCAGTACTGTAGCGTTACTGTAGCAGTACTGTAGCAGTCGACTGATGATTGTAGCAGTCGACTGATGCACTGTAGCAGAGAGCCGTTGGCACCAGTCGACTGGTGCATTGACCAGTCGACTGGTAACGGGCAAATCAGGTTTTGATTTGTTCCAAGCTCTATAAGAAGGAGCTTGGTATGACCGGCCAAGGTGACGAAATTAGACTTGGTTAAAGCCTAATTAGTAGTCACCAAAGTGCTCAAGGATCTCTTGTGTCCAAGTGATCTTGGTTGGAGTTGTGGTGAGGTTTCTCCACCCACAAGGAGGTTGAGCTAGCCGGAGTTTGCCGGGGACTAATCCACCGACGGATTGAGGGATCGTCCACCTTACGGACACGCCGTGGAGTAGGAGCAAGTTATCTCCGAACCACGTAAACACCTTGTGTTAGGGTTTGTGTTTGGTTTGTTGTCTTCTTCTTTCTTGTTTTAGGTTAACTTTTGTATTTGTTAGTTTGTTTTTGTATTCCGCTGTGCACTAACATTATAGGAAGTAAAGTTTTGGGTGAGACGCTATTCACCCCCCCTCTAGCGGACGTCAAGGTCCTAACATTTATTCCTACAGGTCATCAGAGGTCACATTTTATAAATTTCCCCTCCATCCTTTTCCATAATCTTTACATAAAAATGGTAAGTTTTTAATTATCCTTTGTTATGTATTAGATCTGTAATTAACTTTATTAAATTGTTGAAATTTCCAGCATATATTTCGACGTGGTGGACGTAGACGGCGACCACAGGACCAGACACATCCATCACCTGCCAGTGAACCTAATCCACCCCCTACTCAAGCAGGCCCATCCCATGTGTCTTCTCCACCGGCATCATATTCTCCTGCCAGTGTACCTATGCCACCCCTTCATCAGCCGGGCCCTTCTCATGTACCTTCTGCACCGGTTTCATATTCGCCGCCACAAGTACCTTACCCAGAACAGTTACATGTCCACTCAGATCCTCCTGACTCAGCAAGAAATTCATTTGCTGAGTTTAGGAATGATAGAGCCCCTTTAGTCCCCATCGGTGATTCGTAAGTACTATAAAATATTTTATTTGTTAGATCTATCTTAATTATATAATATCATTATTTTGTAATTTAATGCAGCTTTGAAAATCTGGTACAAGTTGTTCGAGAAATAAATAGGATCGTGAACAACCATTGGGGAGGGGATTCTTTGACATATTCAAGCACTCCACCAGCCACAAAACAACTTTGGTGGAGCGAGTTCAAAGTAAATTTTCTTAACTTTACTTCAATTTTACAGTGATTATATAATAAAATAAATTTCTATTTCAGCGCTTAAATAATTGGGACCCGAATGACGAAATGGAGATACGAAGAATATTTAAAAAGAAATGTGGCGATCACATTAGACATGTATTAAGTCACGCAAAGAGTCGGCGGAAAAAACCAAACTTCATCACTGAAGAAAATTGGGAGAGGATCACTCTATTTTGGGCAACGGAGGAAAGTAAACAAAGGAGTGACCTGAATAGAATGAATCAATCTCACAATTCTGGTGACTCAAGTGCTATATATGCGGGAGGCTCCATTAACATAGATGAGCATAGACGGAGAATGGTAATAGTTTCACTCTTTCACAAATTTTTAATATATATCAAATTATTTCGTTATTTGAAATAATGTTTTTTTAGACCAAGGAGACAGGGAAGGAGCCTTCTTTCATTGATGCTTTCACTCGCACTTTAAAAAAAAAGATAACACATGGAGTGGGGCGAGAGCAAAAGCAGTCAAGGTTGGAATTAATTTTTATTTTACCTTAATATATGGTTTAAATTTAATTAGTTACCTACCATTATTGTCTTAATATTATATGTGTTTCTATTATATCTAATCAATATCGTCTGTGTTTTACAAAACAGGAAAAATATGATCAACTCGAGCTAGCTCAAACATGCTCACAAGTTGGTATCGATAGTCAGGGGTCTGAGGAGTCTGTTGGCAATAATTTGAGTTTATGGTTAGAGGCCAGTGGAGGACCAAAAGGGGGAAGGATATTGGGGATGGGTTCCTTGAGTAGAACCCAAAGATTAGTTGGAACTTCTTCCTCCACATCAGCACTTACGACCCAAGTAAATACCTTGACTGATGAGGTTAGCCATCTGAAGGAAATAATTTCGCAAAGAGACCCAGAAAGGGTGCAAAGAGACCTAGAACGGGCTAATTTGGAGAAAGATATTAGAGAAATGCGCTGACAACAAGAATTTATCATGCAACACCTTCAGTTGAGCTCCGCTCAAAGTCAGAATCCTCCCAATGATGACGATGATGATGCCTACGATGATAACGATGATGGCGGTGATGATTTTTGATAATTTTAATAATGTATGATGATTTTTTTTTCTTATGTTTACTGCTTTACACATTAATCAATGGTTTTTTAACTTTTCAACTCTGCCATTTGTAGGTTAAGTCTGTTGTCTTCTTGCACTGTTCCACTGTCAATGTATGAGATGACTTATCTTTGACGTAGACTAATCTATATGATTCTTAGTTGTGTACCAGTAACAAAATTAAAGCATAATTAGGCAATATGAATGAAGTCTCTAATACTCTGACTTTATTTTTTTCCTGATTTGATAATGTTGTTTGTGCAGGTCTCAAGTTGGTCTGATCTCAGTGTAGTTGAAGACAGCTGTTCACCTCTTTTCGGTATTCCTAAGTTCTTTAATATGCATTGACTGATCTATATATAAAGTTAGCTTTAAATAATTATGTTATAGTTGTTTAATTATATAAAGTTAACTTTAAATAATTATGTTAAAATTAACTTTAAATAGTTGTTTAATTGTGTTCATTCTTTTTGATAAGTTACTCTTTCTTGTTTTATCTTCAATGATAATGATGCATAAAAGTTCTGAATTTGATCTATGTATAGTTTCAAAACTATATAGATACATAAAAGTTTTATATTTCATCTAGAATTACATTACACTATTCTAAAATTCTTTACTAGATAACGATGCATCCTCCTACCTTAATATTTTGTAAAGAGTTGTTAAAAATGTGCTAAACTTATTCATATGAAATTGTCAACTAGTTAACACAATGAAATGAACAATTATTTTAAACATCCTTTAGTTTACATTAAATATCAACCAAAGACAAACCTATAAATTCAGCAAATTAAAATGAAAAATAAAGTTAACTAAGTGAGAAAATTTAAACCCTAATATCATACTTCACAATATCTCTCTCTCTTTTTCTCTATATGATGTGTCAATTATATTAGGTTGTATCGTAGTTACGATACATGTACTTAGCTTCAAAATAATTCTTATAATTTTCTTTACCGTTGTTATGACATAGATGATTCATATCGTTGGTAAATATGACTTTTATTATATTTAGGCCTTTTATTAGAATGTTTAAGGAATTTCATATTTATGTTTTGTTTCCAATTATTCTTTTTACATGGTCATATCGTATAATATTTACAATCTTTCTTGTTAGACATGATCTAGTTTATTTGTTTGTTGTTATGTAGGCAAAAGAGATTTGATGGGGATCAAAGATTTTGTGGCTCATGAAGATGACTATATGTATTCTTAGTGTTGTTGGTTGGATGATGGATTTATAAAACATTGGGTTGTTGAACTTTGTATCATATTTTCTAGTAGCTTGAACAAGATGGATATTGTAAACTTTGTTGCAAACTTTATACTTCTTGAATTATGAGTTGATCGATGTGTTGAATGTTAAATTTGTATGTGTTGAATGTTAAATTAGGATGTGTTGAATGTTAAATTAAATTGTGTTGAATGCATATTATTTGTTATTTGAATTTGGTTTGTATGTATTTGGATTGTATTGCAGAAAGAGATTGAAGCTGGAAAAAATTATTTGAAATAGGGACGAATTTGGCAACGAAAATTATTTGTCCCCATTCTATCGTAATTTGGGACAAAATTATTTTCGTCCCAGAATTCGTTCCAGATTTTGGGACGAATTTTGGGACGAATCCACAAAATTCGTCCCAAATTTCGTCCCAGAATCTGGGACGAATTGTGGATTCGTCCCAAAATTCGTCCCAGATTCTGGGACGAATTTTGGGACGAATCCACAAATTTCGTCCCAGAATTTGGGACGAATTCTGGGACGAAAATTTATCTGGTGTGCAATGAACTTGGCAAGTTTTTGTTGCGAAATTCGTTGCTAGTTTTGCAACAAATTTATTATTCGTTGCAAAATTAGGAACAAAGATGGCAACAAAAATAATTTTGTCCCCGAATTTGTCCCCAAATTCGTTGCAATATTAGGGACAAACTTGGCAACAAAATATAATTTGTCACCGAATTCGTCCCCAAATTTGTTGCAAAAATCAAGACAATTTTGGCGGATAATTTATATAAATTCGTCCCTAAATTTGTTCCTAGGTTTGCAACAAAAACAGTTTTCGTTGCAAATTTCTATACTTTTTTGCAACGAATTTGGGGACGAAAATTTTTTTCGTCGCCAAATTCGTCCCCAAATTCGTCCCCAAATTTGCAACAATCCATAATTCGTTCCAAAAGTTGGCATCAACCATTTTGGGACGAAAAAATTTTCGTCCCAAAATTTGTCGCAAAAATTTTTGCAACGAATTTTTTTTCAAAATTCGTCCCCAATTTTGTCCCGAAATCCCTTATTTTTTGTAGTGATAGGATGTAATTTGTCTTGTAATATAATCAGGATAATATTACAAGGCTGATTATATTGTTTAATTTAATTTAAACGTGTAATATAATATAATCTAGATTATAAAAGATAGTGAAATTTTTTAATCTAAATTTAAAAATAAATACTATGTAATTCGATTATATAATAATAATAATAATAATAATAATAATAATAATAATAAGTGGTATCCTTATTCCATTTTAGGATCTAAAATTTTATAATATATTTTTAAATGACTAATCACCTACCTGATTGTTGACCATAAGGTATAGCCACGAGTCGACCATATGGATTTTGACGTTGACATATAGCACCAAGCACATAATGATTCTAATTGTTGTACAGACCAATTAGAACTAACAACTATTGATAATAATAGTCTGACAGATATAATTTTAATGACTAGACTAAAAATATCATTAAAGTCAATACCTGATTCTTGACTAAATTCTTTAGCTACAAGTCGAGCTTTGTGTTATGTAAGAGAACCATCAGCTCGATGCTTAAGACAAAATACCCATTTAGAGCCCACAACATTCATTGAGGGAGTGTACAGAACTAAACTCCATGTTTCATTTCGAAGAAGTGCATCAAATTTTGTAGCCATTGCACTACGCCAGTATCCTTCCTTACTTGTGTAAAACAAGTTGATTCAATAGATTTTGAAGAGACCAGTAAAGTTCGTGGAAGGGGATATCAAGTTGCATTTGGTGGGCAACGCTCATAAATGTCACTAATGAGAAACATGTGACAATGAGCATTATCATCTGAATCACTTGTTGATGGAGACGAAGAAATAGGCTGACATGGTGATGTAGATGATGGACTTGAATTATCCGAGGATCCAGAACTAGAGAGCATGTTATCTTCAACCGACGAGGCTTCCAAGATTGGAGCAGCAACCTGAGGTGATTCTGATGGTATAGTGAAGCTATTAGAGAGTTCCAGAGCAGGAGCTAGGATGTCATCACTTCTGACAATATTAGGTGGCATCAAGAAGGTGCCACTTGTATCTGGAGGAGAGATCAAAGAAGCTACCGAAAAAGAAAATAGAGACTCATTAAAAGTAACATGTCATAAAATATAAATTCGTCCTGTTGGTATATGCAAGCAACGATAACCATGGTGTAAATTGCTATAACCAAGAAAAATACATTGTAGTGAACGAGAGTCAAGTTTGTGTTTAGAATAGGGGTGTAACCATGGATAACATGCGCAATCAAAAATTTGAAGTAAAGTGTAATCAGAGGTTTGATTATAAAGTTTTTCAAAAAGACACTTATGATTAAACAATAGAGTAGCAAGTCGATTTATGAGATATACTGCAGTGCTAATAGCTTCATCCCAAAATTTACGCGGAACCGATACATGATGAAGAAGAGCTATGACAGGTTCAACTATATATTTATGTTTTCTCTCAGCAGAGTCATTTTGTTCTAGAGTGTGAGTACAAAAAACTCGATGAACAATTCCACAAGAGACAAGATGACTATGGAAAACTTGATATTCCCGCTCTCCAATCAGAATGAAAAGAGAGTATTTTACGATTAAAATATCGTTCAACTTGAATTTAAAAATTATAGAATATATCAAATAAATCAGATTTCCTTCTCATAAGATAGAGCTAAGTATATTTACTAAAATGATCAATGAAGGTAACATAATATTGGAAACCTTGATTAGATAAAATAGGTGCAGAGCTCCAAACATCAGAATGAATTATTTCAAGTGGAAATTTAGAAATATGATCAGATGAAGAGAAAGGTAGTTTATGACTTTTAGATTCCAAGTAGACCCTACATGAATGAGATGAAGAGGAGGTAATGGAAGTAGGTAAATCATACCTATTGATGATTGACTGAACAATACGAAGGGAAGGATGACCAAGCCGAGTATGCCAAGCTGATTTATTTGTGTGTTCACCAACAAAATCTTTGATTAAAAACTCTGAAGATAGTAGAGGCCATTTTTTATTCTCCCGTAAAACACAATAGCATTTGTTCCTCTATCCTTTATAAGATAATGATTATGATGAAGCTCAAAAATGACATTGTTATCAAGACAAAACTAACGTGTAGAAAGTAGATTTTTAGTGATAGATGAAATATGAAAGACATTGCGCATGTGAAAAGTTCGATTAGATAAATGAACATATGTGTTTCCAAGATTAGTAATTTGCAAACCTGAACCATCGCCTACTTGAACCGTATCTGAGTCATAATATGACATTACGTTTGTAAGGATATTATAATCTGATGTGAAATGATGAGTTGCTCGAGTGTCAATATATCAATCAGTAGATGAAAACTCTGGGGTTTTACCACAAGTAGGCACAGATGAGATGACTTTAGGATATACTTGTGAAATAGATGGTTGTCTTGACGCTGTAAGACCACTAATGAAATTTGAGACAAATGGGCTAGGACATTGAATATCAAAATGTCCAATTCTGAGACAAATTTTACATTTTATTCGATACCAATCAAGTCTTTTAAGGCATATATTTCTAATATGACCAACGATGTGACAAATCTGACATCGATCTAAACTTTGCTTTTGTTCTCTTTGATGTCATTGAGTATTTGACATCTAAAGTAAAAATAACTTGTCTAACGGTACGTAGCTGTTGGACGATGCCACAAGAAAGAGCTTCTACCTTGTCGTCAACGACCGTGGAGAAAAATAATAAAGACAGAATCGTTAAGGAATTTTTTTTTTTTTAGAAGAGAAACACATAGATTAAGGAAGAGGAAAGAGAAACAAAGGGATTAGCGGCGGAAGAAAATAGAGAAAATAAGAAAATTAAAATACGTATAAGGAAAGAAGAAGAGACTTGCTCTAAAAAAAAGATTTGCCATTTATTGGATCTCCGCATCAAGAAGTTGAGGGAAGATAAAAAGAGATGACTTTGATACCATGTAGAAAAAAGAATATGGAGAGACACTACAAAAGAACACTAATTTAGGGACAAAATTTTGGAACAAAAATAATTCGTCCCAAAATTGGGATAAATTTAGCGACAAAAATAAATATCGACCCAAAATTCCAACGAAATTTGCAACAAAAATATTTCGTTTCAAGTTGGCAACAGAAAAATATTTCGTTGCTAAATTCGTCCCCAAATTTGGGACGAATAACAGATTCGTCCCAAATTTAGGGACGAATAAAAGATTCGTCCCAAATTTAGGGACGAATCCTGGATTCGTCCCCAAATTTAGGGACGAATCCTAGATTCGTCCCCAAATCTGGGACGAATTTTGGATTCGTCCCAAAATTGAAAATATTAAAAAAAAAGGAAAAAACACAGAGAGTTTATATATTGACCTAGAGATATCAGAATTTTATGAAATAAATTTATATGGATTCATATTATTGTTCTGATCATAAATATACCATCATCCATAATTTTTAATTAATATTTTGAGAGATTCAATTTTTTGTCCTGCTGGGATCTTGGGATGCCCCATATGTATGGAGAGATCAAAGTCAATCAAATTGAAATATGGGAAGAAACCAAGTTATTTTGATTGTCATAGGCAATTTTTACCAACAAATCATAATTTCAGAAGGAATAAAGATGAATTCACTAAAAATAGGATTGAACGAACACTTCCGCCTTTGAGATTGACAGGTCTAGATATTTGGTATAGAGTGCTTCACTTTCCATCTGTTATTGAAAACCCTCATGGTACAACATATGATTATGGGCATACACATAAATGGACTAAACGGAGTATATTTTGGGATTTGCCATATTGGTTTAGTCATTTGATACATCATAATCTCGATGTAATGCATATTGAGAAGAATGTTTTTGATAATCTGATAAATACAGTGATGGATATCAATGGAAAAACAAAAGACAATCTCAATGCAAGAAAAGATATGCGACTCATTTGTAAAAGACCCACTCTTGATGTTGATGAAAATAGTAGGGGACCAAAGCCAAAGGCAGTTTATACATTAAATAAGGATCAACGACGTGTCCTATGTGAATGGTTGAAGTCTTTGAAATTTCCAGATGGGTATGTCTCTAATCTTGGAAGATGTGTTGATATCAAAGAATGCAAATTATTTGGCTTGAAAAGTCATGATTGTCATATAATAATGCAAAGATTGATTCCTATTGCTTTTAAGGAACTCTTACCACAATTTGTATGGGGAGCGATTACGGAGTTAAGTATTTTCCTACATGATATTTGCTCAACAGTTTTACGACGTTCACACATGGAGAAGTTAGAGAGAGACATTCCAATCATTTTGTGCAATTTGGAAAGGATATTTCCACCCTCTTTTTTTGATTCCATGGAACATCTTTTGGTTCACTTGCCATATGAGGCTAAAGTTGGAGGACCCGTCCATTTTCGGTGGATGTATCCATTTGAAAGGTAAAATTTCTTTTTTCCTATACTTGAACTCTTTGAATGGAAAAATATTACTAATTATGCTCGATTATGTATTAATAGTTAACATAATTTATTAAATTTTCAACAGATTCTTATATCATTTGAAGAAAAAAGTGAAAAATAAAGCACGTGTTGAAGCCTCTATTGTTAATGCATACATTGTGGAGGAAGTAACAACTTTTGCATCATATTATTTTGAATCTCATGTCCCTAGCAAAAGGCGAAAAGCGGGCAGAAATGATGAGGGTCCTATTGATCCAAATGTCAACTCATTTTCAATCTTTAACTACCTTGGTCGACCAAGTGGACCATGTAAACAAAGATATTTAACTGGTAAAGAATGGTGGGCAGCCCAAACCTATATTTTACTAAATTGTCCAGAAGTATCGTCGTATTACGAGTAAGTATATATTTATATTTTAATTCTTTTTATGCCGTAAATTGGTTGTGTAATAATATGTTTTTTTTTAAGTAGGATATTTCAAAAACTTATATTCTGAATTGTCGCCACAAGAGTTCGATACATTTTGCGAAGAAGAATTTGCTGCATGGTTCAAATCATATGTAAGTAAATAATATCTATTTGGTTGAATCATATGCATATGTTTAACAATTGGTGTTTTGACCTTAGGTTCAAGGTAATCAAGCTCACCTTGAGCAAGAATGGCTATTCCATCTGTCATGGGGTCCAAAATCATTCGCACGCACTTGGCCAGCATATTTCATAAATGTATATAATTTTCATACTCAAGAATATGGAATGGGAAAGAATACCATGAATAGTGGGGTGTGTGTATCGTCATCTAATGAAGGAGGTCCAAGCAATGATTTTTATGGTTTGTTGGATGAAATTATAGAAGTAGAATACCCAGGGCCACAAATGCAAGTTATATTATTTATGTGTCGCTGGTTTGACCCTGTTAGAGGGATGAAGGTGCATCCACATTATAATTTGGTTGAAATAAATCATAAGAGATTTTATAAGAGATATAAACCATTTGTATTGGCACAACAAGCAATCCAAGTATTTTATTCTGCATACCCGAGTTTAAAACGTGATAAGATTGATTGGTGGGCTGTTTGTAAAACCAAAGCACGAAAAAAAATTGAGGCACGTTGGGAAAACATTGCATATCAACAAGAGGAAGTTGCAAACACCTTTCAGACTGAGGAATTTATTATTCCAACTTTACGAGATCCCAGCGGTGTAGTGATAAACGTGGATAGATGTGAAATTGATGATGTTGACGATGATGATGATGAGGAGGAAGAGGAAGAGGAAGAGGAGTCGGAGGAGGAGGAGGAGGGGGAGGATGATGATAACGATAATGATGACTTTGATTTTTGATGATGGGTAAGTTTTGTTAGATTATTTAAAGAAATTTACCATAATTTTTTTATAGTGTCTCATTTATAATTTTATTTATTTTATTTGTTAATACATTGTATTTGTTCCTACAGGTCATTAGAGGTGATTATCTCATATTTTTTCCTCCTTATTCTATAAGCTTTACGTAAAAATGGTAAGGTTTTTAATTGTCCTTTTTTTATGTATCATATCTATAATTTACTTTATCCTATATTGTTGGAAATTTCAGCATATATTTCGACGTGGTGGGCGTAGACGGAGTTCACAGGACCAAACAAATTCATCACCTGCCAGTGTACCTATGTCACCCCCTGATCAGGCAGGACCATCACATGTGCCATCTCCACCGGCTTCAAATTCGCCGCTGCCATTACCATCCCCAGCGCATTTACCAGCCCCCACAAATCTTCCTGACTCTGCAAGAAGCTCATTTGCTGAGTTTAGAAATGATAGAGAATTTTTAGTCCCCATCGGAGATTCGTAAGTACTATAAAATATTTTATTTATTTATCTTAATTATTTAACATAATTTGTTTGTAATTTAATGCAGATTTGAAAATCCTGTACAAGTTGTTCGCAAGATTAATAGAATTGTGAATAACCATTGGGGAGGAGAGTCGATGACATATTCAAGCACCCCACCAGCCACAAAACAACTATGGTGGAGCGAGTTCAAGGTATATTTTCTTGAATTTAATTCAAATTTAAAATTAATATATAATTAAAAAAATTTCCATTTCAGCGGCTAAATAATTGGGACCCTAATGATGAAATGGAGATCCGCAGAATATTTAAAAAAAAATGTGGCGATCACATCAGACATGTATTAAGTCACGCCAAGCATCGGGAAAAAAACCAAACTTCATCACCAAAGAAAATTGGGAGAGGATCACCCGCTTTTGGGCAACGGAGGAGAGTAAGCAAAGGAGTGACCTGAATAGAATGAATCAATCTCACAATTAGGTGACTCATCCGCTATATATGCGGGAGGCTCCATTAACATAGATGAACATAGACGAGATTGGTAATTTTTAACTCTTCCAAAATTAATTATTTATATCAAATTATTTCATTATTTGTAATTATGTTTTTAGACCAAGGAGCTAGGGAAGGAGCCCACTTTCATTGATACTTTCACCCGCACTTTTAAAAAAAAAAATAACACTTGGAGTGGGGCGAGAGCAAAAGCAGTCAAGGCTTGAATAAATATTTATTTACTTAATTGTACTCTAGGTAGATGTCTTAATATTTTATGTGTTTCTAATATATATAATCAATATCTTTATGTTTTTAAAAAAATAGGACAAATATGATGAACTCGAGCTAGCCCAATCATGCTCACAAGCTGGTGTCGATAGTCAGGGGTCTGAGGAGTCTGTTGGCAATAATTTGAGTTTATGGTTGGAGGCTAGTGGAGGACCAAAAGGGGGAAGGATTTTGGGAATGGGTTCCTTGAGCAGAACCCAAAGAATAGTTGGATCATCTTCCTCCTCAACAACACTTAGGACCCAAGTAAATACCTTGACTGATGAGGTTAGCAATCTGAAGGAAATAATATCACAAAGAGACCAAGAAAGGGCGAAAATGGAGCAAGATATGAGAGCATTGCGCCGGCAGCAAGAATTTATCATGCGACACCTTCAGTTGACCTCCGCTCAAAGTCAGGTTCCTTCCAATGACGACGATGATGATGGCTATGATGATCACGATGATGGTGGTGATGGTTGTTCCTGATTTTAATTATGTACGCTGATTAAATGTCTCCTAATTAGTGTTTTCAACATTAATTAATAGTTTCTTAACTTCTCTAATTTTTATTTTAATTAATATGATTGATTTGTTTTTGACAGGGCTGGTGAGACGAAATGTATGCTGGAGAAAAAAGTAAGTATTATGTAATCTAATTTTATTGATTTATTTTTATTTTTCAGTTGCATTTGAAAAGTTAAATAAGGGTATCATTATTTTTAAAAATTTATTAAAATTTGCTACTACTGCATTATTAGTTCACATAGGAGGGAATCAATTAAAATTATGTCAGCACGAAGAAAGAATGAAATCATTTAAAATTTTATCAAATTAGATTGATATAGACGGATTTGCTACTACTGCATTATATATTGACGGATTTGTCAACCATATCTTCTGGAGGTCATTTGATTGATTATATTTGAAACAAACTAATTCAGTGATGTCTTTAATCAACGAGGAAGGTGTTTGGAACCAATTTGATATTAACTAGTTTGTGTTTTATTCATTTGAGATATTTTCATATGTTAGGATTTTTAAGAATACATCTCATGCTATTCATGCCAAATGGAAATAGGATATTTGTAGCTTTTATTTGCTATGGTGAAATAGGATGTATTATATATTTAAGAAACTGTTAGCTAGCTTCAAGATACTTCTTATATTTTAATTTACCATTGCTATGAAATTGATAGTTGATACCGTTGATAAATAGGGCCTTTTTTTGAATGTTCAAGGAAGTTCTGATTGCTTGTATAAAGGTGTTTAAGAGTAATTGTCTTGAGTTTGCTAACTTCAGTCCATGGGCAATTAAAAGTTTTTGACCTATCTTAATTTTGACTTGTCTTCTTATTAGTTTGAAATATCAAACCAAGCTTTAGTCCTCTCTATCAATTTGTAGCTACAAGATCTCTGATTCATTTCTGTACATTCTGTCGGGCTTCACTTATTCTGCATACAATTGATCTTTTACCTAGGGAATCTATGGTAGTCTCAGTAATAGTCTGTTAACTCTACTGTATAACAATTAATACCAAAGGAGTAATAGTACCTTTTATTGTTGGTCATAAGGTGAGATAAAAGGAGATAAATCAAATATTAAGTGACCTCTTAAATGAAAAGATTATTTACTGCACAACTATGACTTGAATTCTTATCCATTCATACTAATCTATCGGATCTACATAACCAACAATTGGAAGCGTTATCACCCACAACACAATTAGTTCAAATTTGTCACCATCTCCATATGTCGGATCTCCATATGTCACCATCTTTAATGTATTCAAAGAGTTTCTGTACTCTTTCAAATTTGCAACCAGACAAATTTTTTTTACTTGCCTCCTGATGGTTGTGGATTCCAAGACCTTTCAAAGTATCACTTCTTTTTAAAAGCTTTTCTTTAAAGAAGTCAAATGCAATTGTAGCACCACTCTTATCCATATCAATAACCTTTATCACATTCTTGCCAAATGAAGCATTGCCACAAAGAGCTTCAACTGCAGTCTTATGATGGTCTAATATTATCACACTGAAAGGAAAAGCAAACAAAAGGAAATCACATGCCAGGATTAAGAACCTCACATGTAATTGAGAAGATAAGGATTCTTAGCACTATTACTCTATGAACAAGATGAAAGACAAACTAATATACATTAAATAACATCACAGCAAAAAGAAGGAAAAGAAAACTATGAAAGACATGGACCTAAAAAGTTGAAAGTGGTACCTCTCGACTTTTGGATATAATTCCCCGATAAAACCAGAGGATCCAATGAAATCCAAAAGATAGACTTCATTTATTTCACCTAGAAGAAGATCATCAACTCTGTAAGAAACCAGGATCAGTAATTTTAACCAGTGATCAGGTCAGGGTAGAATATAGATGTTATCATTGTTGCAGGAAATCTTTTTAATATATCATCTAGGCCATTCTTTAAAATAATACCCAATGAGTCAGAGGCCTATATTTCATTAACAGATCATTTGCATAAAGTAATTCTTTGGAGATCAATTTCAATTGCACCAGCAGAATACAGATATAGTAGCCACAGTCATTATCATCAATCGTAAACTAATGAATACTTTTAGCAACAATTGCAGCTTTTAGGAAGAGGGACTTCTCGACAATTGTATCTTTTGAACAGATAAATACATTAGGCCTCTCCACTAAGAACAATTGCCGAAGTTAATCCCTAAAGATTACTTAGAAGTGAACAACAAAGTATCACACTAACACTGATCAAGTGCAAATTATCCAAGAGCAAAAGAAGCTTTATCTTACATTCTTGGTTTGATCGAATGGTTGTGCCCCTACAGCAATATGAAGACTTCAAACATCACAATTCTGTTTATTAGATTGCCGATCCCCAATTTAAATGCTTCCTACTAGTGTTTTTGTATATGGTCTCCTCAAGCCTACAGTAAGCTGTAATTGAAAACCTTGAATACAATTAAAACCATTTATAATTGATTAAGGATGGAGCAAACACTCAACTATTGATATTCACTTCGTAAAGGTCCCCAATGAGCAATGTTAAACACTATTGAAAGAAAAGCAAACATGGCATATGCTGACCAATTGGTTTCTGCAAGCAATACAGTCAAGGACAGTAAGCTCTTTCTCTAGAACTGCACAATAATTCATGACAGTATGGTGTTGGATAGATTACACTATCATTCGACTCTACTATCTAAGTATGTCTGTGTGATTTAGTGATCTGTTGATAGTTCAAAGAGCAAGATGTAAACCTTACATTTTAACTGGATTCTGTTTATTTAAATTAATTATAGAAACATGTGATGTTTTCTGGTTACATATGATCTAGTTTATTTGTTTGTTTTTATGTAGGAAAAGAAGACTTGATGGGGATGAAAGCTTTTGTGGAATAAGAAGATAACTTGATGTATCTTAGTTTGTTTAACTTGTTGGATTGATGTACCTTCTTGGATTGATGGACTTGTATGGAAACTTGTTGGAGTGTTGAACTTGTGAAATATTTTTGAGTAGCTTAAAGAACAAATTATGATATTGTATGCTTTGGTGAGTTTGAATGAATAGATGTATGTGAATTAATTAAGATGTGTTAATGTTAATTAGGATGTGTTAATGTTAATTATGATGTGTTGAATGTGTTATTTGAATTTGTTACATATGTATGTATGGATTGAATTGTAGAAAACAGCTATATCTGGAATGTAGATTTGATAGTAGGAACGAATTTGGCAACAAATAATTTTTGTTGCCAATCTATCGTAATTTCGTCCCAGAATCCCATATAAAAAGCAACGGATTTGGCAATGAAAATTTAATTCGTTGCCAAATTTTGTTGCCAAAATCGTTGCCAAATTTGAAACAAATATCTTATTCGTTGCAAAATTAGGGACTAACTTAGCAACAAAAATTAATTTGTCACTGAATTTGTCCCCAAATTCGTTGCAAAGTTTGCAACAAAAAAATTTTTCGTCCCAAAATTGTATGAAATATTGCAACAAATAAGGGTTTTTGTTGCAAATTTGGCGACGGCTTTGGCAACGAAAATAAAATTCGTTGCTAAATTTTGTTCCAAATTCGTTGCCGATTTTGCAACAAAATTACTATTCGTTGGAAAATCACGACAAAATTTTTTGACCCCAAATTCGTTGATAAGTTTGCAAAAAAAAAAAATTTTCGTCCCAAAATTATATGAAATATTGCAACAAATAGGGGTTTTTGTTGCAAATTTGGCGATGGCTTTGGCAACGAAAATAAAATTCGTTGCTAAATTTTGTTGCCAAATTCGTTGCCGATTTTGCAACAAAATTACTATTCGTTGGAAAAATCACACGCAAACTTTGGGACAAAATTAGCAACAAAAAAAAATTCGACAAAATTTTTTGACCCCAAATTCGTTGCTAAGTTTACAACAAAAAATTTTTCGTCCCAAAATTCTATAAACTTCTACCGTATATGTTACAATTTTTGCGACGAATTTGGGGACGAAAATTATTTTCGTCCCTATTTTCGTCCCCAATTTCGTTGCCAATTTTGCAACAAACATAAATTTGTTCCAAAAGTTGGCATAAACCTGTTTGGGACGAAAATTTTTTCGTCCCAAATTTCGTCCCCAAATCTTTTGCAACGAATTTTTTTTATAAATTCGTCCCAAAATACAGTAATTATTGTAGTGTAAGTCTGGCCCCACAGGATCCTAGGAGGAGGTAAATCAGCGGTGAATGCTGGTCCGGATAAAGCGTGGTGTCTCCGGAATTTAACACAGCCGGCCCAGATTATTCATCCAGTGCGCGTCCATGGACCTTCGACCCTACAACTCATTGTGCAAGGATGCCACGCCTTAACCGGTTGATCCAGCCCGCGGGGGCAATCAATCCCCTCTCTTGATCATTACATTCATGGTTGTTTTCATTTCAAAAAATTCTAAAAATGTTTCATAATTTTTATAAGTTTACTTCTCAAATAACAACTATTATTTTATTATTATTTATTGTCATATCTTATATTTTAAAATTATTATAGATATTCATAATATATTTATTCTATTTTAGCAATAAAATATATTTTATTAAATTAAAATTATGTTATAGTAAAATATAGTTCATTAATTCTAAACTAAATAAATGATGAAGTACGATACAAATACAAATGAATTCGACAAATTTAAATAACGGCAAAATTAAAATAAATATTCCCTTCACCCGAATAAAAAAATATAAAATTATATAAATAATTTACTCAATTAATGTAACCTATAAAATCATATACTAATAATTATTTAAATATTTTTAACAAATCGATAAAGTAAAAAAGCATTTTTACTTTATAAACAATTCAATTTCAAACCGGACAACTATATTTAATAATTGTCTACTTATTAATTTGTTAAATATATGACGTGCATCATCTAAACTCACATAATATTACATACTAAACATCTATATATATATATATATATATATATATATATATATATATATATATATATATATATATATATATATATATATATATATATATATACAAACACTCATTGTCTTTAATATTCAACATTAGGTATTTAAGCATTTCTACGTTTTTTTGGGCCATTCAATTAATTAAGCTGACCCCGTCGTTTCATGAGCAAGTGTAAAGTCTAGTAGTATTTTTTATTACGAGACACGGAGGGTTTAGCGTGAAGCTCTCTTACTCCGGTTGATCGCAAGAAGACCCTTAAAAATTCTTCTACCACACCCCACAGGCGTACCTTGTCGCTTTGCTCTCTCCTTCGTGAACAAAGCACCACCTCGTCAAGTAATGAAACTCAAATTCTAAAAAAGATATTTAAAACAAGAAACTTACAAGTTCCGCTATAATACAAGCGCGTACTAAGAGAAGTCTAGGACATTCAAAGAACTAGGTGCGTGATTTTATAACAGATATAACTTGACTAACAATGCTAATTTGTAGGTATAAAGTCATTGTGTTTCAATGATCTAACTTTAAATTTTTCCTAAAAATTTATGACAAGAATGCAAATTTATGGAATATAAAAATAGAGAATGTATTAAAGGTGACAAATAAATTATAATATACTTATTTTTTAAAATATTATAGGTGAAAAAATAGCTAAATATATCTTATAGTCATTGGATTTAATATATCGAAAGAACAAAATTTTATATATTAAATTTTCGGTATAGTATAAATTTTATTCTGTTTGTAATAAAATTTTGGTATAAGTACATTATATAGTACCAAAACATTAAATTATAAATCGATACTAAAAAATATTATATTTTAAACTTTTGGATTTAGCAATTATTGTTAATAATGATCTATTGTATGACACAATAAAAAATTAGCTCTTTAGAGCAGAAACTCAGAGAAGTCACCGGAGACAATGTTGCATTGTATGCTTTAATGATATTTCATTGAGATTAAATAGGGGAAATGAATTGATCTTCTCCTTCACTTTTTAACGTTGCAAATTTTAATTGCTAAAACATTTTATTTTTAAATTTTTAATTTGAAATAGCATTTTTTTTCTTAAATAATGTGTTGAGATATATATCCCTAATCCTCAACTGTTAAAGCAAATTCAGTTAAAATTACGGTGTCCTCTGATTATCTGAATTATTAAAATATGCACCCTTATTTTTAAAATGTGAAAGGGACAGTTCAGTATATTTTTAGTATCAAAAATATTTTTATTTTAATATTATTGTATTAGTTATAGAGTAACTTCTACTTTAAAAAAAATATCAATTAAATTTCATTGAAAAATTTATATAAAGAGCGCTTTGTGCATTAAAAAAATTATTAATAAATTAAGTAAAAAATTACTTACATTTAATTAAAATTATTTTAAAATAGTCAAAAACATTATAAAATTATTATAGCTACAATAGCTTAAAAATTAATGTACTATCTGTAGTATTTTTGATCAAATTAGACTTTAAAAAGTAATTTTACACATTATAACAATATTACAATAGTTTTAGAAATTTAATTGAGTTCATTCCTAGTAGAATTAAATTATTTTCCCATCTAGGAGACCATTTATATTTTAATTTATCTCTCTTCATTTAGAAAAAAGTAATTTTACACCTTATAACAATATTACAATAGCTTTAGAAATTTAATTGAGTTCATTCCTTGTAGAATTAAATGACCCTCCCATCTAGGAGACCGTTTAATATTTTAATTTATCTCTCTTCATCTAATTATGAAGCCGATGATTAAAAGAATTTAGAGTGAACATAATCATCTCTATTAGCAATAAAAGTATTTTTGGTATTAAGGTATTTTTAATAATAATAATATTATTATTATTATTATTTTAGGATTTAAAATTTTATAATATATTTTTAACAACTAATTGAATTTCAGCTACCTGATTGTTGACATAAGGTCTAGCTACGAGTTGACCATATGGATGTTTATAGCACCAATCACACAATGGTTTATGAAACAGAAAGTTTATTAAAATAACACAAATACCTTATATGATATTAGTTTTGATCCGGATATGTGAAGAGGTCAAAGGTAATTAAGAGGAAGAAAAAGGGCATTTTGGTAATAGGAGGCTTAGGTTTCTTTGGTGATTAAGGCAAGCACGAGGAAAGAAAAGCAGGGGGGGCTCGCGTTTCTGTGGTGGGCGCCGCCAGGGAGAAACGGAGGAGGGGGAAAGGGTTTTTTCCGCCGCCAGCCAAGGAGGAGGCCTGCTCGCATTTTAGAGGGGTTTCCGTGATCCTTTCCGCCGCTAGCCACCAGGGAGAGGCTCCTTCCTTCTCGAGTTATCCGCTAGCGCCGACGAAGCCGCCGGCGCTCCCTTCTCCCTCTCCTCTTGTCGGCAGTCATGACCTTGGCACGAGAGGCCACCGCGAGGAAGACACCTCGTGTCCTCCTCCCTTGTCAGTAGTCACCTACCGGAACAGGAGCATTGCTCCTCTTCTTGCCGGAAATCTCCTCCGGCGCGGGCTTCGTCCGGCAGCCCCCGACATCACCCTACAGTGGGATCCGCCTCCGGCCACAGCCGCCTCTGGCAGCTGACGCCCCCGGCGTCTAGCTCCGCCACCACCAGCAGGTGGTGTCACCACCGCCGGCAGCCACTGCCGCCCCTTCCGACGGCCCACACAGTTAGCTCCGGCGTCCTGACAGCTCGCATCGACGGCTGTACATTTAAGATCCGGCCCTTTGCGGCGTTTCTATGCATCCATTGTGTTTTCCGGCCGTCGAGCCGTGATGTTCTGTTCTTTGTATTACTGCTATGATGATCCGGCCTGCGTGTCGCGTATCGGCCTATGAGCCATTGTGTATCGCCACCATCGGATTCTGCTTATCAGCGGGTCCCCACCCAGCTCACGGTTGGGGCCACGACGACTCGGTCAGCAACATGACCAACTCATCCATCCATCCGAGGGCGCCCCCCTGGGCCAGGGTACGTTCTCGTACCTTCTTTGCATTTATTTCAATATTCTATTATTATCCGGATATTTATGCATTTGTGGGATTCGCCTCGAGCACCGAGGTACCAGAGACCGGGGGAACCCGGTCGCTGGATACAGGTACAGTTGACCGGAGGAGGACTTCTGACGATCTGGTCAACGTAGCGGACAGTTCATCGACCGGGTCATGGGGATGCGGTCAACCTTCCAGACACGTCATACCGGCAGGTTCGTTTTCTCAGCTTCCAGACAGGATCAAAATGGCGCCGTCTGTGGGAACGCGCCTGATCTGGAACGTGAAGATGGATGACGCCGGATAGTTCTGCCATCCTCATGATCACGGTCAGTTTTTCTGGTATTTATCCTGTCAGTTATATGATCTGTATAGTCCCGAAGGCCCCCGAGCCGTTCGGCCGGGAGGTTTATATCCGAGCCACAGGCTCGAAGGCGAAGACCCCCTAGCCGAGCGTCCGGGAGGTTTATATCCGAGCCACAGGCTCGAAGCCGAAGGCCCCCGAGCCGTTCGGCCGGGAGGTTTATATCCGAGCCACAGGCTCAAACACGAAGACCCGCCGCTCGATACTATTATGGCAGGATGGGAAACCAAAACCCTGCGTTGTTCAGGATGATAGAGGGAGGTTATTGCCTAGGAGCGAATGCCTGAGCCGCTCGGCCAGATACATTATAGCCGAGACTACCTCGGGAAGGATTATATGCGAGCCAAGCGCTCGATGTGAAGGCCCGAGCCGTTCGGCCGGGTATATGAGCCCGAAGCCCCCGAGCCGTTCGGCCGGGTATATGGTATCCGAGCCCAGCGCTCGATGTGAAGGCCCGAGCTGCTCGGCCGGGTACGGAGTATCGAGCTCTTCCGATCTGATGTGAAGGCCCGAGCCGTTCGGCCGGGTATATTCGGCCGGGTATATGGTATCCGAGCGCAGCGCTCCATGCGGCTGACATCCTCCATCAGCGGGAAGAGCAGCTCGAGCTCCACGAAGGGGAAGCGCTGGGCGAAGCTGGCGAAGAGGGCGCCGAGGGCGTGCTCGGGGTAGAGCTCGTCGATGGCGACCACCAGCCGGTTCTCGACGCCCTGCTCCAGGCTGCTCGCCACACCGATCAGGTGCTCCCGCCGGTCGAGCACCACGCGCGCCTCCAGCTGATGTGAAGGCCCGAGCTTCGGCAGATATGGTATTCGAGCCCGCTGATGTGAAGGCCCGAGCTGCTCGGCCGGTATATGGTATTCGAGCCCGGCCGATGTGAAGGCCCGAGCTGCTCGGTAGATATGGTATCCGAGCCCGATGTGAAGGCCCGAGCTGCGTATATGGTATTCGAGCCCGGCCGATGTGAAGGCCCGAGCCGCTCGAGGGTATATGGTATCCGAGCCCAGCACGGCCGGGTGTATAGTCTCACTTGGAGACCGACGAGCACCGTCGTTAAAATCGAGAGCCGCGCCATAAATATCCGCTACCGACGAGCACCGTCAAAAATCGAGAGCCGCGCCGACCGCTATAAATATCCGCGCCGACGAGCACCATCGTTAAAAATCGAGAGCCGCTACCGACCGCTATAAATATCCGCTACCGACGATAAAAATCGAGAGCCGCACCGACCGGCTATAAATATCCGCTACCGACGAGCACCGTCGTTAAAATCGAGCACCGACCGGCTATAAATATCCGCTACCGACGAGCTAAAATCGAGAGCCGACCGACCGCTATAAATATCCGCCCGACGAGCACCGCCGTTAAAAATCGAGAGTCGGACCGACTTATAAACCTCCGGGCGATCACCTGCTGCCGGACGCAGCGACTATAAACCTCCGTGAAGACCTCGCACGGACCAACATATCATATATTCTCTCCCCTGCTCGGGTCGAGTTATCATGAAGGCCCCGAGCCGCTCGGCCGGAGGTTTATATCCGAGCCACAGGCTCGATGTCAAGGCCCCGAGCCGCTCGACCGGGAGGTTTATATCCGAGCCACGTGCTCGAAGACGAAGGCCCCGAGCCGCTCGCCGGAGGTTTATATCCGAGCCACGGCCCCCCGAGCCGTTCGACCGGGAGGTTTATATCCGAGCCACAGGCTCGATGCTGAAGGCCCCCGAGCCGTTCGGCCGGGGGGTTTATATCCGAGCCACAGGCTCGAAGACGAAGGCCCCCGAGCCGTTCGGCCGGGAGGTTTATATACGAGCCAGAGGCTCGATGGCGAAAACCCCCGAGCCGATCGGCCGGGAGGATTATATTCAAGCGATCATCACCGGTTTCGGACCAGTTCAGCGGACCAGCACATCATATGTCTATATCCCCCGTTCGGGGTTGAGCGGCCTTCACTGGTCACGGATCAGATTCATGTTCATCTATCTCCCCCGTTCGGGGTCGAGGCATCGTCCGCCCGGCATCTATCTGACTGATCGACGTCAGCGCAGTCGCACGCGCGGTATCGTCCGCCCGGCAGTTATCCGACCGAACGACATCATTCCGGTCGCACGCGCGGTATCGTCCGTCTGGCATTTATCCGACCGATAGGAGTCATTTCGATCGCTCGCGCGACAGCGTCCGTATAGCATCTATCCATCCGATCGACAGCACTTCGATCGTCCGGTCGGTATCTTCGCGGTTGCGCACTTGGCATTGGTCCAGTTTCCGACTTGGTCTGCTCGGTATCATTACCATCTCCTACGACACCACTATTATAGCGACCGCTCGGGCGACATTATATTATTAGTCCAGCGATTTGGCTTTGACATCAGGAGCAGTTCAATTCTTTGCAATAGACTGTCCAGTCAGTCGGACTCGCGCCTCCTTCGACTAGACTTGAAGGGGAGGCTTGTGATCCGGATATGTGAAGAGGTCAAAGGTAATTAAGAGGAAGAAAAAGGGCATTTTGGTAATAGGAGGCTTAGGTTTCTTTGGTGATTAAGGCAAGCACGAGGAAAGAAAAGCAGGGGGGGCTCGCGTTTCTGTGGTGGGCGCCGCCAGGGAGAAACGGAGGAGGGGGAAAGGGTTTTTTCCGCCGCCAGCCAAGGAGGAGGCCTGCTCGCATTTTAGAGGGGTTTCCGTGATCCTTTCCGCCGCTAGCCACCAGGGAGAGGCTCCTTCCTTCTCGAGTTATCCACTAGCGCCGACGAAGCCGCCGGCGCTCCCTTCTCCCTCTCCTCTTTTCGGCAGTCATGACCTTGGCACGAGAGGCCACCGCGAGGAAGACACCTCGTGTCCTCCTCCCTTGTCAGTAGTCACCTACCGGAACAGGAGCATTGCTCCTCTTCTTGCCGGAAATCTCCTCCGGCGCGGGCTTCGTCCGGCAGCCCCCGACATCACCCTACAGTGGGATCCGCCTCCGGCCACAGCCGCCTCTGGCAGCTGACGCCCCCGGCGTCTAGCTCCGCCACCACCAGCAGGTGGTGTCACCACCGCCGGCAGCCACTGCCGCCCCTTCCGACGGCCCACACAGTTAGCTCCGGCGTCCTGACAGCTCGCATCGACGGCTGTACATTTAAGATCCGGCCCTTTGCGGCGTTTCTATGCATCCATTGTGTTTTCCGGCCGTCGAGCCGTGATGTTCTGTTCTTTGTATTACTGCTATGATGATCCGGCCTGCGTGTCGCGTATCGGCCTATGAGCCATTGTGTATCGCCACCATCGGATTCTGCTTATCAGCGGGTCCCCACCCAGCTCACGGTTGGGGCCACGACGACTCGGTCAGCAACATGACCAACTCATCCATCCATCCGAGGGCGCCCCCCTGGGCCAGGGTACGTTCTCGTACCTTCTTTGCATTTATTTCAATATTCTATTATTATCCGGATATTTATGCATTTGTGGGATTCGCCTCGAGCACCGAGGTACCAGAGACCGGGGGAACCCGGTCGCTGGATACAGGTACAGTTGACCGGAGGAGGACTTCTGACGATCTGGTCAACGTAGCGGACAGTTCATCGACCGGGTCATGGGGATGCGGTCAACCTTCTAGACACGTCATACCGGCAGGTTCGTTTTCTCAGCTTCCAGACAGGATCAAGTTTATTTAAGATAGCGCTATTGCATGATCATTTCCACATTATTTGATATGGGTTGAAGATATGAGATATCATAATCGTGACTGGATTGAGGTCATCAAATCATGAATTGCTATCAATAATTCAGTTGACAATGAAGAAAGACGATCCTTAATTAGTTTTTTTATTGGTGCAAAAATTTTCCAACTACATGTCTCATTTCCAAAATTCTCTCTCTCCACGTCTCTCTTTGTCTCATTTTCATACAGATCCAACCCCCAAGAAATCAATGAAGGAACTGGCCTTCTTCTTCCCACCGGCGCCATCAATCTCAGCTTGCACGAAGCTGTTCGAGTTTGTCGCCACCGCAATCTCTTCAGCCGAACCTTCAGAAGAGAAAGAGCAAACAGCTGAATCCCAAGAAATTAACAAGCAGCCGCTTTAATTCGCTCAATCGATCGATTACCAGAGGAATCGCCACTGCTCTGCTCCCTTTCTCTCCTCGCCGTTATCACGTGCCACCGGTTCTTCACTGCGTTATCTGTTCTTCCAGGGAAAAGCCTCGCGATCAGTGCCCACTTGTTGCCGAGCTGCCTCTGCAAGGACAGAATCTTTTCTTCTTCTTCCACGCTGAAGCCTCTCTTGTTGATCCTCGGATCCAGTTGGTTGCACCACCGCAGCCTGCAACTTTTCGCTGGAAGAAAGAAACCGGCCGCCCGCCGACCTTCTGATCTTCAGATCGAATCGTCAAGATCGAAACTTTTGTGTGGCAAGAGTCGTACCTGACCGTCCTTGGAGCTCATCCGCAATCAAGTTCCAATTTTGGGGGCCGAATCGGGAGACAAACGCCCTGAGCTTGGCGTCCTCTGCGGGTCTCCAGTGACCTCTGAGGCAGCACTTGGGCTGCCCTCCTCCTTCCAGATGTGTCATCGTCGTCTTCACGGAGGAGGGATCTTGAAGTTAAATTAAAAGCGAGGAGCGAGGACGAAAACGGAAAGCGTAAGGAAACGGAAGAGCAAAGCGGAGGGAGGTGCTCGTGGGGGGTCGTCTTGTCCCCGTCGCCATTGACGAGTAGCTGCGTCGACACGAGTTGTCGCCTTGTTAACCGCCCAAGCAGCGAGGACAGGCCACGTTAAAAACACGGCCCTCCAAAATCCGAAGCAGTTTCTTTTTTAAAAAAAATATTCCTTTAAAATAATAATAATAATATGTCCGGAATCTAAATCGGATGAAGACTAGATGCAGTATCACTGGTGTCACGCCTTAGAGGACGAACCTCCACGTGATCCTCAAGGATTGCAGGGTTTTTGCCCGCGATACTAAAACTCTGCATACACTTAGATCAACACACGGAACGTTAGAGGTCAAGAACCAAGAAAAAAGTCCTGGAGCAGATCCTCCGATGCTCAAGTCAGATACTTTTTCTCAGAAAAACAGTGTACGAAAGAAGAAGAAAAGTAGCCAAGTATGCGAGTGAGCGTACCTGTGCAAGGGAAAGGACGTCTCTTTTTATATGACAGTGCGTACCTTCTGGAGACCAACTTCTGCCAGAGGGTGTCAGATGGTGGAGGACACGTGACCTTCTCCTATGGACTGGAAAAAGGTTCTATTGACAGATAACTCCAACCGTTGGAATATTCCTTGACAAGCAATAGTTATTCTCTAACGAGTGATTATGATCCCTGACCCGTTGTTGCGTAGCGCCTTCTATCCTACCCGGGTGTGATAAAGGCAACCCAGGTCGGGTTGCTAAGTGTTGATGAATAGACTGGGTGGACGGAAGGGCGCGACCAGAATTCCCTTCTCCTTGCTTTTATGATTCAGACATGATGAAGAATGACCAGTCTGTTTGCACAGGATAGCTCGAGGGAACGCGACCTGTGCAGGCAGGTCAGGTTTCGCCTTGATCACGCATTATGCCGCAAACCTAGTTTCCTGGCTCTATACACCAAATGGCTCCAAGTGGTCCCACCTCGTATGTTGACTGTTATATCCTCTTGATTTCTGACTGTCATGTCCTACTATCACTTCCTCTTGTGATCGGATACTATCATCGTGCATCATATCAATAATGATCCTGTCCGAACCTGGGTCAATGGATGCTGGGGATGTGGCGCTCCCTGCTGGATCCTCGAGTGCTCCGGCGATCCTGCAACAAAACTGAGCCGGGGGGGGGGCCCTCCGACGCTCAAGTCAGGCGAGGGAATAAGAAAGCGGCTCCGAAAATGTAGACTTGTGTACCTTCGGTTGAAGAAATGGAGGCCTTATATAGACCTCTCGAAGGAGCCTGGGCACACCAATCGAAGCGATCACCTGCTTTCGACCATGCCTAGGTGTGGGCCTGTCAGAAGGGCATCCATAAGACCATACTGCTACTGTATCAACCTTTCCGTGACGTGATGGTGGGGCCTTTAATAGTGCCATCTTGCGTACAGTCTAATCATCATGTCTTTGCTGACATATCATATCCCGAGCCGAGCGAATAGGCCGCTCGGCTAACCACTGTTCCCTCGCCACGATTCCGGCCGAGCGGACACCTCCGCTCTCCTGCTTTGGCGTCGGAAACCCAAACCTTTGGCTGGATAATCTCCGGTTCCGCTCGGACGGGACCCCATCCGGGGTCCCCATTCTTCATGGATCACTTGCCTCCCTTCATGTCTAGTCGAAGGAGGTGAGTCCGACCGACCGGACCTGTCCGAGCGGGCGATCGTCGCTTTATCGCTGCTGCGATATCCCTTGAGCTGCTCGGCCCTCATGCCAAATTTATCCGCTCGATCTTTAACGACGAGCTCGGCGCGAATATTTATAGGCGGTCGGTGCGGCTCTCGATCTTTAACGACGAGCTCGTCGGTCTTCCGCCGGATTTATAGGCGCTCGTCTCGATTTTAACGCTTGCTTCGACGGTTATTTATAGCCGGGCGTGACTCTCGATGTTTAACGACGGTGCTCGTCGATCTTCGCTCGGGATTTATAGCCTGCCTCACGATTTTTAACGCTCGGTGCTCGGCGCGTTATTTATAGTCGGTCACGGCTCTCGATGTTTAACGACGGTGCTCGTCGATCTTCCGCTCGGGATTTATAGCCGGCTCGTCTCTCGATTTTAACGTCGTGCTCGGCGGTGCGTTATAACCGGTCGGCACGGCTCTCGATGTTTAACGACGGTGCTCGTCGATCTTCCGCTCGAGGATTTATAGACGCCGACTCGTCTCTCGATGTTTAACATCGGTGCTCGACGGCGCGGTTATTTATAGCCGGTCGGCGCGGCTCTCGATGTTTAACGACGGTGCTCCTCGATTTTAACGTCGGTCTCAACGGCGCGGTTATTTATAGCCGGTCGGCGCGGCTCTCGATGTTTAACGACGGTGCTCGTCGATCTTCCGCTCGGGATTTATAGACGCCGGCTCGTCTCTCGATTTTTAACGTCGGTGCTTTATAGCCGGTCGGTGCGGCTCTCGATGTTTAACGACGGTGCTCGTCAATCTTCCGCTCGGGGATTTATAGACGCCTCGTCTCTCGATTTTTAACGTCGGCGGTTATTTATAGCCGGTCGGCTCTCGATGTTTAACGACGGTGCTCGTCGATCTTCCGCTCGGGGTCCGCTCGCCTCTCGATTTTTAACGCTGCTCGACGGCGCGGTTATTTATAGCCGGCGGCTCGATGTTTAACGACGGCCACGATCTTCCGCTCGGATTTATACTCGCCTCGATTTTTAACGCTGTTCGACGGTTATTAGATGGCCTACGCTGGCTCGATGTTTAACGACGGTGCTCGTCGATCTTCCGCTGGGGATTTATAGACGCTGGCTCTTGATTTTAACGACGGCGGTTATTTATAGCCGGTCGGCCTCTCGATGTTTACGGAGCTCGTCGAGCTTTTAAGCCTAATTTGACAACGCGCCGAACTGGTCTTGAATTGAGCCTTTGGCTCAGTATAATATACCTCCTACGAGCTGGGGCCTTCGCCGAGCCTCCGATAATTTACCTCCGGCCGAGCGGCACGGGGCCTTCGGTTTTTTATGCCGATGCAGGAATATCGCACGCCCGTCCGAACGGCTTGGGCCTTCGTCCTTGAGCATTTTGCTCGAATAATTTACCTCCGGCCGAACGGCTCGGGGGCCTTCGATCCTCGAGCCTTTTGGCTCGGCTAATATACCTCCGTCCGAACGGTACGGGGCCTTCGATACTCGAGCGTTTGGCTCGGATAATTTACCTCCGGCCGAACAGTCCGGGGCCTTCGATCCTCGAGCCTTTTGGCTCGGCTAATATACCTCCGTCCGAATGGTACGGGGCCTTCGACACTCGAGCGTTTGGCTCGGATAATTTACCTCCGGCCGAGCGGCACGGGGTCTTACCATCGAGCTCGGGGCTCGGCTAATATACTCCCGGCCGAGCGGCACGGGCTTACCATCGAGCCCTTGGCTCGGTTTATACTCCCGCCCGAGCGGCACGGGACTTTTAGCTCGAGGAACTATAATAAATCTTACAACGGAAAGAGGATAATTGAAGAACTGACCTGCCGACCAGCGAGGGTTCTGACCCAATTCCTCGACTCCCGAATACTCGTGGAGTGATGAAGAAGAATATATATACTTGTCGAAACGCATCATGGCTCCCTCGTCGGACCGATATCGGGGCAGGAGTTACTCCCACTTGAGTGCTGGTCGGACCCTTATTTTGCCCCCATTTCTAATGCTTCTCCGGTCGTTCCTCCTGGGCCGCTCAGATATCCGCTCAGCTTGAGCCTTCTGTTTCTGTTGCTCCACGAGCTTAGCTGCTCTTGCCTCAATTAGAGCGTCGAGTTTCTCCTGGGAGAGCGTCACGGCGAGGTCGTCCAGCTTCGTCCATCTATTCCGCTCGGATACAGGCGCGTTCCCACAGACGGCGCCAATTTGATCCTGTCCGAACCTGGGTCAATGGACGCTGGGGATGTGGCGCTCCCTGCTGGATCCTCGAGTGCTCCGGCGAACCTGCAACAAAACCGAGCCGGGGGGGTGTCCCGGCGACGGCCCTCCGACGCTCAAGTCAGGCGAGGGAATAAGAAAGCGGCTCCGAAAATGTAGACTTGTGTACCTTCGGTTGAAGAAATGGAGGCCTTATATAGACCTCTCGAAGGAGCCTGGGCACACCAATCGAAGCGATCACCTGCTTTCGACCATGCCTAGGTGTGGGCCTGTCAGAAGGGCATCCATAAGACCATACTGCTACTGTATGGTGGGGCCTTTAATAGTGTCATCTTGCGTACAGTCTAATCATCATGCCTTTGCTGACATATCATATCCCGAGCCGAGCGAATAGGCCGCTCGGCTAACCACTGTTCCCTCGCCACGATTCCGGCCGAGCGGACACCTCCGCTCGGCCATTCGATTCCGGCCGAGCGGACACCTCCGCTCGGCCATTCGGCTCCGGTTCTACTTTGGCGTCGGAAACCCAAACCTTTAGTTGGGTAATCTCTGGTTCCGCTCGGACGGGACCCCATCTGTGGGTCCCCCATTCTTACCGCCGGATCAAATAATAATAATAATAATAATAATAATAGAAAATAGAGTAGAGAATAATTAAATATTTTTTTAAGAAATTAAATTAAATATTAATTATTAAACTATCAAATCCTCTCATGCCAGAAGTCAAAAGGCCGAAGAAACGTGCAACAAGTTAAAAGATGAGCAACTCACGTTGTGAAAGAGTCTAAAGTAGTGACTTAAAAGTCGATACAGTTTGTCGTCGTTTGTTTTTGTCGTGGATTTTGTGTTTTTTTTTTATGTTACATGATCGGATTTCTATTTTAATTCTTTTGTAATTCCAACAAACGAACATTCACATTTTCGAAGTGAATTAATAAGGTCCTCATATAACATGAAATATAATTATTTTCGGGAATAAAATTGTCTAATTTATAATTAGCTTTGTAATGAAGCAGTCGCCACGTCACAAACACGTGGCCATTTTTTTTTTTATAAAATAATGAGATTTGATTGTCTCAAATATTTAGGAGTGTTTATTATAACAAATCCTTTCATTTTGATAAATAATATAAATGCTTTTATATATAATATAATAAATATCTGCATGTATTTTTATTTATTTATAGCAGTGGTGCACCTAATTAATTATAAAAAGTGTCTTCATTTAAATATAATTTTAATTTACTTACTATGTCACTTTGTTTAATTAGGTATATCATTTTCTCAAAAAAAAAAAAAAACAAACAAACAAAAGTACAGAGTATAGTTACTTATATTTATCTATAATTAATAGTTTAGTAAATTATATATATATATATATATATATATATATATATATATATATATATATATATATATATATAGACTTGATACTGTGCGCGACACGTACAGTGCACGACTGTGCGCGTCGCGCACAGTATCAGTGCTTTTTTTGTTTTTTTTTTTTTAATTTTTTTTTATTTTTAAATTTAAAAATGATTAAAAATTTTCTTTACGATTTTATTTATAGGTTCAGGCTTTGGGTATAGTGTTAAAGTTTTTTTTTTTTTAGATTTTACCTATAGGGTTTAGACCTTCTAATTAGGTTATAGTGTTTGGTTTAAAAAAAAAATTTCGCGCACAGTATCAGTGCTTTTTTTTGTTTTTTTTTTATTTTTTTTTATTTTAAAATTTAAAAATGATTAAAAATTTTCTTTACGATTTTATTTATAGGTTCAGGCTTTGGGTATAGTGTTAAAGTTTTTTTTTTTTTTGATTTTACCTATAGGGTTTAGACCTTCTAATTAGGTTATAGTGTTTGGTTTAAAAAAAAAATTTAATTTAAGTATTTATTGAGTATTGTAATGTGTTTAAGGGATATATCTATATATTAAATTTTAAATAAGGAAATGTTAAATTTTTAAAATTCAAAAAACAAAAAAAAATAAAAAAAAAAACAAATACTAATTGTAATAATTTAGAACAAACTTATATATATATATATATATATATATATATATATATATATATATATATATATATATATATATATATATATATACAGAGATGAGATCCTCTGTCCCTAAAATGTTATGTCCCCATGTCCCAGCGCCGATCGGATGGACTAAATCACATCTCAAGAATGCAGTGTACATCATGAAAATATCATAACAATCCGATCGGCGCTGGAACATGGGGACACAACATTTTGGAGACAGAGGATCTCATCTCATATATACACTGTGCGCATCACGCACAATATCAAGTTTCTTTTTTTTTTTAAATTATTATTTTTTTAATATTTTGAATTTAAAAAATTCAACATTTTCTTGTATAAATTTCTAATACATTAATATATCCCCTCAGCATATTACAATACTCAATAAATACTTAAATTAATTTTATTTTAATTTTTTTAAAAACCAAACACTATAACCTAATTGGGAAGCCTGAACCCTAGAGGTAAAATATATATAAAAAAAATAGCTTTGATACTATAACCCAAAGCCTGAACCATAGAGGTAAAATCTAAAAAAAAAATAGCTTTGATACTATAACCCAAAGCCTGAACCCTAAATAGTTTTGATACTATAACCCAAAGTCTGAACATAGAAATAAAATTTTAAAAAAAATATTTTAATTATTTTTTTAATTCAAAAATTAAAAAAAAAAACTAAAATGATTGATATCCTCTGCGTGCGCACAGTCATGCATTATGCAGGCGCGCAGGATATTAAAATCGTGTATATATATATATATATATATATATATTCTACAGTCATTGTAGGAGAAGATGAAATCATTGTATTAAAATAATAAAAAAAAACAATTTGTAATTAATCTTACAACTTTAAGATAATAATGTTTGGAGAAAATACTTCAATAATTATTTAAAAGAAAATGAAAATAATAATTTTATTTCCAAAAATAATGACTTTTGAAATTTAAAAGCTTTTATTGAATAATAATAATATATAATGCAGTGAACAAATATTAATTTGTAAAGATATATATTCTGAAATAAAATGAACTCTACCTCTATTCAACAAATATTAATTTTTAAAAATATTGGATTCAAATTTTGATGACAAAAAATGTAAAAATTATTTTAAAAAGGAAAAAAGGGGGGAAATGACTACATTCATGAAAATTTATAGGATAATTGAGGCACATACACTTCTTATTCGAAATAAGATAAACTAGGATCTATTTTTTTAATCAGAAAAAGTTCAAGTAACAATTTATGAGGAATTTTCCATCATGCAAGTGAACTCTTTAAAATTTATGGTTCCATCTCCATCCTCATCAAAGGCTCGAATCATGGCTTCACAAGTGCTCAATTTGAGCCCTTCTTGCAGTCCCAATCTCCGCAATAAGCACCACAGCTCGCCCGGGCTTATTGCCCCATCCTCATTCATGTCAAACACCCGAAATGCCTGCCTCAATTCCTCCACGCTCGCATTCTTCTCCTCAAGTAGCTCATTGATCACATCCATAACTCCTTCAACCGCTACTCCATTGCTTTCTCCTTCCTCATCCTTTTTGCTCTGTGGCATGCCGAGTCGGTGAACCACGACTCCAATTTCATCGGCGGAGAGTACCAAGTCATGGCACCTCGGACGCTCCAAGTTCTTGGTTTCTTTTTCTCCTCCATCGATATTTTTGAAGAAAGGGAGGATGAAGGTTTTGAAGAGGTTTTTGTGGTACACAAGAAGTGTGTTCACAAGGCCTGAGATGAGCATTTTGTCAACCATTGCGAGGGATATTCAAAAGCCTCTAGGGTACGTCGACCTTGAGGCAAATATATAGCAAATTAAAGGGCTTTTGCAAGTGCAGGGAAATTTCTGTGATGTGTGACTTCCACGTATCAACTAAATTGTGAAATTTCCATGCAATTACCATGAATTGAACTAGAACATGCATGCATCATGTCACGTGTTTTAAATTAATGCTCCATTATTGTTCAATATTTTACTATAATATTTGATATACAGTGGACATTATAAGAATTACTCGAATGATTAGTTTATGTAATTGAAGGATATTTATAATAAAACTCTACTTATGTTTGGCAGGCAATACATAATTATTTCATATATATGATGCCAACGATTGGATCAAGGATCCAACAATTTTATGTTTTAAGACATTTAAAGGAACATTATAAAAAAAAACTTTCATTTTTGCTCCTATTACATTGTTAAATTACTTAAGATTTATGTTTAGAAGGAAAAAAAAGTGTATTTCCTAATTAATTATTAAAGTGTATTGACCAAAGTAAAATTTCCCTCCCAAAAAATACGCGGTTGATTATAAGAACATCCACATCAGATACGATTATAAGAGCATTCACATCAGATATCCTATTTAAATATTTTATCTTAAATTTTAAATAGGATAATTAAAAAATCTTTACATCAACTATCCTATTTTTTTCCTAAATTATACATTTATGAACAATATTTCTCTAAATTTAATGAATGAATTTCATTCCCTAATATTGTATAGGAAAGAAAAGAAATAGGGATGCGAAATAGGGATGCTGATAATGATATATGGTGTATTGAAAAGTAAATATCTGAATTTAATAAAATATTTTTTTTATTTTAAAGTATACATTTTGGATAGGAAAATTGGCATGGATGTTCTAAGTTTCTTACTAAGGAAGTAATAGTAAGACTAGGAAAAAGCAAACAATAAAAAAAGAAATAACTATAGCAAATACAATGACAACCTAATGAAATTCCCAATATATCATTAGCTATATAATGTGGCCTATATGGCTTGGTTTATCCGGTCGGGCCACAAGAATATTCCGGTCATGAATGTCCTCAATATGGTACACTCGGGCCACAAGAATATTTCCGACCAAGAATATCCTTACTGAGTCGGACCCCTCCGATCTATGAGTCCGACCATTTCCGACAGTTGCAACTCCGATATGAGACTAGCGGATGTAACTCGTCAATGTTGGTTGGAGATGCTCTCCATTCCGTGCTCTAATGCTTTCTTCCTTCTCAGTCCAACGCCGATTTCATGCTTGCATCCATTGACAAGTATTGACGTGCATGGTCAGGTACAGGGAAGTAGGAGCTCTACAGGCCGGTTCGAACCAACAAAGAGGGTGTGGTCGAGATGATGATATCACTTATGAAATCATATATCAAGTTATGCATAGCGTAAGCTATTCATCGTACGTAATTCTAAATCCACAATTGACTCGAATTGACTTAATCCATGAAATTTAAAATGTTCAAAAAAAAAAAAAAAACTGGAAGTCTATATAAATTTGTGGTCCTGGGAAAGAAATATAGAAAGAGCTAAACAATGACTTGCATTGACTAGACTAGTTATATGTTGACTAGACCGATTCAAAAGTCTCCGGGTTTATCCAGTACATTTTTTTAATAAGTAGATGTGGAAACTTGAATCTTACTTTATATTGTAAACAAATATGGATATGAAATTACAAAATGATATACGTGTGGAAATAGAGATAAGGTGGCAGCTTAACCCTTAATTAGGATGGAATGTATTAAATAATTTAAATGAATTGATTAAAATTTTATTTATTTATTTTTTATAATCTGTAGTGGTATTGGATTAGAAATTTTCTAATTCACCGAGATAATAGATTAGCCCTCTCTATCTTATAAATAATTGATCCATCGTAGATTGATATGTCCCATTCAAAGGTCTTATCTTATTGTCTCCGATCAGTTTATCCAATAATTTTTTTTTTTTTGTAAAATAAGTAGATGTGGAAATTTGAATCTTACGTTATATTGTAAACAAATATGGATATGAAACTACAAGATGATGTGTGTGGAAGTAGAGATAAGATCGCAGCCATGAAGACTAGGTAAAGCTCACTTTATTTATGAAGAATAATTTATGTATAAAATATATGCTTAAAGAAAATAGGTTATGTTTAACGTTTGGATATGATATTAAAATTTATTATTATTTTTTTAACACTTAAATAAAAGAATTCTTCTCTAAATTAAGTCAATCGAACAAGTTAAGACAATTACTTGACGAGTCTGTTTGATATCGTCAAATTATGATTAAATTGATTAATCCACTAATTAAATATATGGATGTACCCGAATTAGACTAATTGGCCAGCTCAATCCACATGGATCAAATGAGCCCACCACCTAATGGCTTGATCGAAATAATTAATTAGATGGTCTAAACCATTCGAGCTAATAAAATTGACTAACTCGATTGGAATTCTTAGAGCATCCATAATACATCATCGTTATCACCTATTATTTCATCAAAAAATATGAGGTTCATTGTCACATACTCGTTATAATAACTTTCTTTTTTTTCACTCACATTCTTTTTAACATCAACCCTTATTATGTATGAGTTCCATCATCCACTCAATTATATCTTAAAATTATAACATATTAAATAAATTTATTTTAAAATATTTAAATTATTATTATTATTTTTAATAATAATCTTACTTTTAAAAATGTAAATTTTATTATTTTTTATTAATAAAATATAAGTTTTATTATTTTTATTATCAGCGACATTATCTTCCAAGTGGATATTATGAGATATGAGAAGGATTCTACTGTTTGGCCGAGTGGGGTAGTCGCTCAGCCGGGACTCCCCGCTCGATCGATCTCAACTACTCTTCTTCGTTGTTGTTTGGTTTGATCGATTGTCTCTAACCCGACTGGACATGAGCTCCGGGCGACCCAGTACTCGTTTGGTCAATTGTGTGTCATATGATGTTCTTTCTATATGACTCATCTAGATGAGCAATATGCTCCGATGAACCTGTTGGTCGATTGGACCTTTCAAGTCGACAGCTGAAGTCGACCTCCGCTCGGCCCATTTTTGGTGAGTTCGTTCGTTCGTTGGCATTTAACTGCTTTGACTTTGACCTCTATGTCGACTGTTATCTCTGTCCTTGATCCGCACTTGATGACCCCCTTATCACCGTATCAATCACCTTCCTTTTTCTTTGGATCTTTGTGTTTAATCTTGTTAGTTATAACATTTGCTGACGATTTGAATCAAGAAAGTTTTAGTAAAATTCCATGAGTGATCAAGAACTATCCAAACAAACTTATCTTAGAGCATGGTTTAGTAGCAAGTAAAGTGAATCGTCTTTTGCCACAATAATTTAGTAGCAAGTATTGGCTGGATGATCTAACCATGATAGCAACAATCAGTACACTCCATCTACGCAAAGTCCGGTCGATAGGCCCGCGATATCGACCTGCTCTTCAGCCTCATCAAGAAGCCAATTCTCTAGCACTGTGAAAGGATGATTGTGTTCAGTCTCTAAACTCTGCTTTCCATCATCACAAAGTGGGACTACAGTGGAGGTTGGTCCCTGCAATGCAATGCTTCTTGGCTCTTTCAATGGACCAAAGGTTGTGAATTCTTGGATCCTCTGGCACTCGTAATCTTGATCTGGCAAGGGATTGGCTTTTCGGGGGCCAAGCATCGAGATGTTCTCTGCGCTCGAAGCATAAGCCGAGGAGCTGAGGTTAGTCATGGGGAGAGCAGAGACACCAGGATTCCTAGCTTGATTGGCCTTTTTCTTCAGGTGAGTGTTCCAGTAGTTCTTGATGTCGTTGTCTGTTCTTTGAGGAAGGTACGAAGCTATTGCTGCCCACCTTAATTCGTCAGGGAAGGATCAAGCTTTGATCAACATTTTGTCGAATCAAAAACAAAGATGTTTAGAAAGAAAAAAAGGATCTACTTGTTGCCAAGCATTGATTGAAGATGAATGATCAATCCTTCTTCACGTGGAGTAAAATTCCCTCGCTTGATTCCCGGTCTGAGGTAATTAGTCCATCTCAACCTACAACTCTTGCTGCATCTCATCAAGCCTAGAATCCAAGAACATCAACAAGAACCAAATTAAATAAACTAACTTACAGATTCATATTGGAAAATTAAATTAAACGAGCAACTCACCAGTGTTGGTAGGAACTGATCTCCAATTCCCAGGGCCATGTTTTTGGATGTAGGCGACAAGTATGATGTCTTCTTCAGGAGTCCAAGGACCCTTCTTGATGCCGACCTTATCACAACACAGAGACCTGCTCATGGCTAGCTATCCACCTTGCTCAACAGTAGCGAGAATTTATATAGGAAGAAAGGCTTGAAACATCTAGATACCTCTCACCTCTGTCTCATTTACTGCTCTACTACTTTTTCTCAAGCAAAGTCAGATTGCAGTGTCACATGATCCATCAAGGTCTTCCTTTTCGATCTCTTCTTTTTGGATCGAGAGGACCTCCCAATTAATGCTAGAAGGTCATGAGGCATCAAAATGATTGGAACAGTGAGTCAGCTGCACTTGACTCCAAGCGTGCGCTGCCTTAAAGTCCTAGCCGCTTTGGTTGCTGCGAGGGACCAGTCTCGCCATTTCATCTCTGTCGAGGCCTCAGGGGCCACACTAGCTAGCTCCATAAAGTTCGTATCATGTGTAGCAGCTTCAAGACGTCAGTCAACAAGCAAGGTAATAGAAAGGCTTTTAGATTGTGTATGAAGTTAAAAATCGGCAGATCGTTCATTCTAGACAGATAGACATATTTACTTCATGGTTGAGTTGGGCTTTGGTAGGATCACGTGGGTGTAGAAGTACGTTTGGACGAGTGTCTGACTGAGCTTCAGTTGGATCGTTGTCATGTTTCCAAGGAGTCCCTATCAAGAAAAAAAAAATCTAGTAGCATCTTTTTTTTTGTATTGATTACAATCTGAATCATATCTACATCCATAAAAATACATCAGTCCATAAGGCTGGAATATATATATACAACTACGCAGTTATATATATTAAACATCCCACATGATTGACTAAAAACGTAGCGGGAGATAACAAAAATATAATACTCAGCCTACACGGCTGATACAAACACAAATCACACAAGATAATACACTGATTGCATGCCGACATGACTTATACCGCAATACAAAACCCAAAAATGAATAAATATACCCACAAGACTAGCTCAAACCATAAACAAGATGACATAACATAATATCAAGACTAAATACAAAGTATCGGAAGTATAATACAAAGTAGAATGAAAAACCAATCTCAGATGTGACATGGGACTGATAGCCAGGAACCTTCAAGTAATTGCTTTGTTATGATGTATACTAAAAGCCTAGATTTTGGTATAAACATTTATCTAGAAATAAGAATCACATTGGTCAAATGTCTATATTTATGATAAATGTAGTTGTTCAATTAATTTATATTGTAGATAACATGGTGTGTGGTGTCACACACAGAGGATCATGTTATCAGTACCTTATAAATTATAAATAGTAGCTCACGACCATGATGGAAGGAACAAACCATTAGAAGGTCGTAGTGTAATTAGGTATTAGTTTATCTTAACTATATAATTACATTAGTACACTTAGAGTGTATTGAGTAGGACCATCAGAGGTTGTTTCTTTTATACTGACTTTATAAAGGAATAAAGACCTCAGTTATTATGGAAGCGTGTGCTCTTAATCCTAATATAATAACAAGCACATATATTTGATATTTATTTCTTTAATTTATCAATGGGTGAGATTTAGTTCGATAAATCAATAAGCCCGATAAGTTGGGAAATGATATCACTTATAGTGTGTGTTGTTGATTATAGAAGGAAACTGTGTCCTAATGATCTAGGTTGAGAATGTCCCCAAGAGGAGCTCATAAAGATTGTCATGTTAAACCCTGCAGGTGGACTTAGTCCGACATGACGATAAGGTTGAGTGGTACTACTCTTGGACTAAGATATTAATTAAATGAGTTGTCAGTAACTCACTTAATTAGTGGACATTCGACATCTTAAACACAGTGAGACTAACACACTCATAATAAGAAGGAGCCCAAAATGTAATTTGGGATTGGTGTGGTAGTTCAATAATAGTTCTCTAGTGGAATGAATTATTATTGATAAAATTAAGTTGTGTGTTCGGGGCGAACACGGGATGCTTAATTTTATCGGGAGACCAAAACCAATTCCTCCTCTCGGTCCCTATCGTAGCCTCTTAATTATAGAGTACTATACTCACTTATACCCACCTTCTTACCCATCCTATAGGGGTCGACCAAGCTAGCTTGGAGATCATGCTAGGGCCGGCCATGGGTAGGTTCATGGGTGAATTCATGTGGCCGGCCCTAGCTTGAACTCAAGCTTAGGTGGCCGACCCTATTAAAATAAAAAGAAATTTTAATTTTAATTTTTTTTCTTATGTGGATAACATAATTTAAAAGAGAGTTTAAAAATTTAAATCTTTCCTTTTATAAGATTCTACAAAAGATTAAGAGAAGAGTTAAAATCTCTTTCCTTATTTGTAGATTAAAAGGTTGATTTTAATTTTGGTAAAAACTTTCCTTTTAATTATGTTCATGATTTAAAAGAAAGTTTAAAAATTAAAAATTCTCTTTTATTAGTTTCTACAAAAGATTAAGAAAAGATTTAATATCTTTCCTTATTTGTAGATTGAAAGGAGATTTTAATTTTTAGAGATAACTTTCCTTTTAGAAATTATCCACATGTTTAAAAGAAAGATTTTAATTTATAAAATTTCTTTTTATTAACCAATCATGGGATTAAAATTATTGGAGAAATTTTTATAAATTTCTAGAAACAAATTAGGAAGTTTTAATTTTTGTTTTAATTAAAACTCTCCTTGTTTTGGGGAAAGAGGTCGGTCAAATAAATTGGAGAAGAGAAAATTATTTTTAATTAAATAAATTTTCCTTTTCATGGCAAAAGAATTAAGGAAGTTTTTATTTAAATTTCCTTATTTGCCAAGACCAAGAATTATAAAAGAGAGGGTAGAGGAGGCTTCATGGTGAACGACTCTATTCTTTTTCTTCCTCTCTTTTCTTCCTTGGTGTGGCCGGCCTCTAGAGGTTCCCCTTCTCCTTCTCTCTTCTCCTTCTTGTGGCCGAGACTTCATCATCTCTTGGAGGCATAGAAGTGGCCGGATTTAGCTTGGAGAAAAGGAGAGAAAGGGTCTTGTTTCTTGCATCCCTTGGAGCTTGGTTGGTGAAAAAAGATCTTTATCTTTTGGAAGCTTTGTGCTTGGCCGAAACTTGAAGAAAGGAGAAGAAGGTGTTTTGGTGGTTTCTCATCTCGGAAGATCGTTGTCCACACAACGTCCGATGTTAGAAGAGGAATACGGTAGAAGATCAAGAGGTTTTTCTAAAAGGTATAACTAGTATTTTTCCTTTCCGCATCATACTAGTTATTTTTGGAAATAATACCAAATACAAGAGGCATATGATTCTAGTATTTCGAATTTGTTTTCGATGTTGTGTTCTTTTGTTTTTTCTTTTCCTTGTGATTTGATTGTTCTTTTCGGTTGACCTAAAGTTATTTAAGGAAATTAAATATTAACTTTCCTTAAAAGGCTTTGTCTAGTCGGTGGTGGTTGTTCCCATATCCAAGAAGGTCATGTGCATCGAAACGTCAGTACTGGGAGCCAATTTTGGAAATTAATATTTAATGAAATTAATAACCTAGGTGATTTGGATCGAACGTGTTAAGTTCCGCAGGAGATCCGAGTCTAAACCTAAAAGAACAAATAGATTAAACTTTGGATCAAACGTGTTAAGTTCCGCAGGCGATCCAAGTTTAATTTAAAAGAACACGTGGTAGCTAGGAAAATGTTCAGACCTTTGTACAAAATTTTTGTACAGTGGAACCATTAGGTTTTTCGAGTAGCAACCAACATGCTTATCATCTACTTGTAATAGGAATAAAGCAACGGGGTGAGTTCAACAACTTAGCAGGTATCAAGCTGACCTATGTAGTAAGATATATCTAAGAATAATAATCATGGAGTACAGTCTCCTGATCAATAACAAGAAATGCGAAAAACTGAACAAGCAAAAAAACTGTACTCATTAAGAACTCCTATCCAGATATAAAGTTCGTCAGACCAAACACATCATGTCTCCTGTATGCATGTCAATCATATGCAGCCATAAAAATGCAACATCCAAAATGCAGCAATCATAAGCAATGATTGCAATCCAGGCATATGATGCAAATGTCCTGATCACCCTTGACGCCAGTCAGCCATCTCACACACGATGGTGAGATCGATTGGGTAGGACTTTGACAACTGTGCACTCTGCCATCACTACTCCTGAGTGAGCGAGTGGACATGATCCTGTCGGAGTACACCTATCCTCCTACCTCAAATCATAGTGAGGGATCCATGTCCTACTACCACGCTACAATCACACTACCCATGAGCGGACCAGCGAAGCCTTAACAGAGAAAACTGCACACACCCTACCTGATATACCACTAACCCATGAGTGGTTGTGTGTGTAGATCCATGTAACTGACGATGTGCTCAACAATAATGGAGTCAACAATCGCTCAGCATGCAAAAATGGTGCATGCCACTAAGTATGTAACTCCTGAAAATATCAACCTCCTCATAATGTGTACCAAAAGATAAACCAAGGCCATAACAATTATCTAAGTACACATGCCAGATAGTAAACCTAGGTACACATGCCAAGTAGTAAACCTAGGTACACATGCCAAGTAATAAACAAGGTACACATGTTAAGTAATAAACAAGGTACACATGCCAAGTATAAACTGCTAGACCTGTATCCGGTAATGTACTGTATGTCACTACATAAGTACACAATGCAAGAAACAGAAGGACATAATCATAAATGCATAACAGGTAAAAATATGGGTATACTACGGGTATCAAGTAGTGATATACCAAGCAGATATAAACATAACTATTACTACTAGTTATAACCTACTAAGCATATCATAATGATAATATCAAAAAGATAAGTCAAAGGTACATGCTTCAAAAAATGGAGATCGTATCCGAAATAGATCTCACGTCGAGACGCTCGTCTCGAATCAAACTCCTGTAATACATGATATACATTTTAGCTAATTATATAAATAACAACTAGCTAAATTCAAAACCTAGATTAATTAGGAAAAACCTCAATCAAAATAATTAACCTAATTCGTTAATCTAATTAGGTTTAACTCAATCCATGATTCTTTCACATCAACCCTACTTATGAGTTAATCAATTTAATCATGGCAATCCTCTACGATCAATATACACTTAATTCATCCACAATATAAATTGGGTAATAACTCCATCCCTAATAACTTATGGTGGAATGAAACCCTCCTAGACAATACTCCAAACGTCTTCAAGGTTATGATTCTAAGAAGATGAAATATGGCATCACTAAATCAAGTCTAACAAATGAAATTCGTTACCCAAATCAACCGCTAAACTCCTTTCTCTCTGGTGATTTACTGCAGTCGGAGTAGGCACTGATCAAGACTGGTCGTCGGCGGGGGCTAGCTGCTGGCAGTAGTGGAGAGGAGAGCACTAGATCGGAAGAGATACGAGGCTAAGGCTTGACGACATCGGCGATCGCTGATCAACACAGTGGCATCCAAAATTAGGGCATGATGTCGACAAGGGCGACGACACATAGGGATCAAATCTAGGGCACGTGGAAGAAACTAGGGTTTGAATCCTTGCTCCTGGCCGAAGACTAGGACAAGTGTCAGAATTACTTTATGATTTGTCATTTCTCAGTAGTATTTTGGAAAACATACTAATACTTTGAGATGCGTACATAACGCAACAGTGATATTATAAAAGGAGTTTCCATTTACATACGAAGATATACTATATTCTATTAGTTTACACTCTCATTGTTACAATTCTTATCTATTATTTTCTTCATCTAGACTAAATACTAACTTGAACATCGAAATATCAATGTTGAGACTCATTTCTTATTCTGACACTAACATATGGTAGGATAACATAGAATCTTCGTCTGGTCGACATTAAACTGTAGAATTATTTCTCTGACAGATCATCTTTTCATACTTGGGACAAGAAAAGTGAGATTTCAAGGCTGTAAAAAGACAACAAGTTTTGTTTTATTTTTTTTTATACTTACTATTTGATGTTTAATCAAAGATGTACAATAGTTCAACCAGTAGTAACACAGTGATGCGTGAATATTATATTCATGCAATGCTATGTTGAAATCTCGACCAATCTTCTTTAGGGAAGAATCGGTTTTCAAATTTTTTCTTTTAGTCTGTTGAAATCCCGTTAGAATGCGTCTTTTATCAGGAAAGAGGTTAGATAAGCACTGAGCTCGATGTGACGTTTGGGTGGCTCGGATTTATGGGGCACAGATGCTTTAAAAAAAAAAAAAAAATCAAACTGTTAACGGGAGAAATATAATCGAAATTACTTTTCGAAAAAATTTAACTATGATCGGTCTATTTGGGAAGAGGTCAAAAAAAAAAAAAAAAATGTAAGTAACAGAAAAAAAAATTTTAACTTTTAATCTTGTTTAGGAAATAGATGAAAAAAACTTTTATCCTTCCTTATCTTCAAATGATCTCTTCCCTTACACCCTAATTTATCCTTTTATATCCTTCCCTTTGAATCTCACTTCATTCCCATTCAAATCTTCTTTCATTCCCATTCAAACATAGTGTTAGGAATTTCTAAACTTTAAAAGCGCTTTGATCAATTGCCGATGAAGTTTTCTTAGACATTCCTATTCACATAAAAAAAAAAAAAAAAAAACTGTAGCAATCGATGAGAAACCCAGACTACTCAACTCACTCGGCGTTAGGTTACCTGACCATTTGTCATTGTCGGCATCCTCCGAACAACCTCTGACCATCTGCCCCAACTTAAATTATAACCATTCGTCCCAACTGTAGCAATCGATGAGAAGCCCAGACTACTCGAAGGTCGCCCTCACTCGGCGTTAGGTTACCTGACCTTTTGCCACTGTCGGCATCCTCCGAACAGCCTCTGACCATCCGCCCCAATTTAAACTATAACCTGGAGGGCTGTGAATTTAGGGAGAGATCACAACTAATTACGACTAAATCATGATTACGATTAACAACCAATTACGACTGAATCAACGAAAGAGATTTTCTTTTAGTGCTTTTATTGATCTTGAATTAATAATCACATAGGTTGTAACTAAGTAAATCTGATGACTCGTGTCTAAATTGTTATTTTCATTTATTATTATAGTTATTTTTAATTAGAGTTGAAGAAATTAGAAAAAATTTTATTTATTTTTTTCATGTAATTTAAGGTATCATGTATTATTTTTTTTTTTCGTTTCTAAACGCTGTTATATGGATTTATTACACGTCGCCAAATCATCAAGAACGAACGGTCCTGGTGTCGCTATATATATTGCTTCTCCAAGAACCCTAGGACTCCGCGTTGCTGCCACTGCACACTCCTCGCTTGCTTTCGTCGCATCCCCCTTTAGTTTTCATGGCGCCCGTCAAGAAGACGGTTGGTTCCAGTCGATGGCATTTTCCTTGTTTTTTTTTATGGGTTTTCGATGCTTTGATCTGATCGTTTTCATCCGTGCAGAAGAAGAACGCTGAGAGCATTAACAGTAGATTGGCTCTCGTTATGAAGAGCGGCAAGTACACTCTCGGATACAAGACGGTTCTCAAATCTCTCCGCGGCTCTAAAGGTGTTCTTTTCTTCCTATTACAGTTTTCCTCTGTTTGCATAGTTCATACGAAGAATTTGTAGTTAAGTTGGTTATTTTTCCACGAATAGGGATGATATTGTTGCATTTGACAATTGGTTTGACTTTGTTGCAAGGCGTTTCTTCTTTGGGTTTGAATATTGTATTGCTTGTTTTCCTGCATTGAGAAATTGGGACCTGAGTGAGTTAGGCTTTGTGTCAGTTAAATGATACCTCAAGTTGATTGCAATTATCGATCTAAATTTTGCCTTTTCCTTCTTTGTTTCATCTCAAATTTATTTTCTATGTCTAGGAGAATCTGCCATAGGCAAAACATAATTTCATTTTTTTATATCACATGATGGATCTCTTAATAAATGCACGGATACACATCGTATACAACCAGAACCAGGAGTTTGTGTATTGTTAATATGCAGTAATATTCGTGATATTTATCTGAACGCAATTTGAAGCTGAGTAACAGGTAGGGCAAATGAACAATTAACAGTTGCTTTCATTGCTTGATAGTCTACTGGTCGTTGGAAATTCAAATAATTTCATAGTTCACTGATTCACTTAGCATAGACTCAAAGCACTTTATGGTTTGAACTTCATTTATCTTCTGACATTTTCTCTAAGTTTGTGTTAATCATCATTTACTTATTTTAGTTCGTAGTAATTTGTAAGACACCCTAGTTGGGTAGATTTTGTCCTATTGTAGAATAAATAGGTTTTGTATTATTTGATTACTTTGGTGAAACGGCTTTTGATTACAAAAGGTACAATCTGATAGGTGTTAGAAACTTCATTCCTCATTCCCGATTAATTGTTTTTATTGTCCCTAGTTGTTTAATTTAATAGGTAGATTCCAGATTGGTGTATCTACTTTTAATACCAGAAAATATGGACAACAATGTTTCTATGAGATATGCCTCTGTCCTATCCATCACATAAATGTGGTCTTGTTAGCATGCATAACATTACAAGTTGAGTTGTGTGCCTAATAAAAAAAATATTTGGATTTCTGCTGGTAATTTGTCAGGGATCTTAAATGTTTAGTAAGTTAGCATCTAAATTTCGAATCTTTATCCATGTATTGGTATACTGCATATCTTGGTTGTATCCAATAGTACCTTTTATTTTGAACTGTTTCTGAGAATGTTTTTTTTCTTCTTATCAACTATGTTGTTTGGCTCATATATTTCAGCTTTCTTTTCACTCTTATTTTCAATTTTGGTGACAACTAAAGTATTTTTCGACAGTTGCACATTTATTTTTGAGTTCCTCAAACTACTTTTGGTTGCCGGTTGTTAGCAATAGCTCAGTAATGATTTACAAGTTGATCTCATGTTTGAATGATTTAACATGTTGGAATCATTATTAATCATGCTATCATGATATGAACTTAACTTAGGAGTGGTCGGGGTCTGTTACCTTGTGCCTGTGAATTTACATGCCCAATGTTGTTGAGGTTATAGTGCTTTTGTTAGTTATGGCACTCCGAATTATTTACTATTTATTTAATTTTCATGCATGTTGTTCAGGTTCACATATGTTTGTTAGTTATAACACTTCAATGTTGTTTAAGTTCACAGATTTTGCTACAACAATGTCATTTCTGTTGCAGTTATGAATGCTCTTCATGTCTGTTTTTTAGATGCTATTCATTTAGGAATTTACTCGATTTTTTTTCTCATTCTATCAAAACAGGGAAATTGATCATAATTGCTAATAACTGCCCTCCACTGCGCAAGTCAGAAATTGAGTACTATGCAATGTTGGCAAAGGTTGGGGTTCACCATTTTAATGGGAGTAAGTATTCTTGCCTCGAAAAATTTACTTTTATATCTTCTCCGTTGGGGTTTTAGGAGACACAAATATATGTTTTGGGTAGGTTCTAAATATGTTTCAGTCGCATAGAAGATAGAAGAAGATCTAAAATTTTTAGCTGCATTTTCTTTCTTTGCGCCATTTTCTTTCTTTTATTGCATGATATATTCCTTGCGTTTTGATACCTTTGCCGTCTCATTCGTCTAGATAACGTTGATCTTGGAACAGCATGTGGCAAATATTTCCGTGTGTGCTGCCTCAGCATTATTGATCCTGGTACTTTGTTGATCGTTTATTTATCTCATCTGTCTATACAGGCATTTCATCTGCGTTCTGAAATTTTGGTTTTCAGGTGATTCGGACATCATCAAGAGCATCCCTGGCGAGCAATGAGAGAGGAAAAAGTTGATGAAATTGTCATTCCTCACGAGGATTTTATACCTTTGCTCATCTGTATCCCATCCCCTTGCCCTTCTTTGCATTTATGATCTAGTTTTGATTCTGAAGCATCACAAGATATTACAGTTGTTTCCTTATGATTTGCGTTTGTCAATCATTCGCCTTACTAGATTTAAGCATCTGACCTAACTCATCTTAGGGTTATTTCTCTGCTTTTCAATGCGATAATATGAGAATATATGCTAATGAACTGGTTTGTCATTTGTGTTAGACGTGGGCTTTATTAATTAAATGCTACATTGGTAGAACATAGAAGAGGATAGCAATTCTAACACTGCGTATGGATCATGCAGCCCTAACACAAATTATTGGCTGTTATTTTATATATATTAATTTTAACTTTCCCTTTATATCCATTCCCCTTGTTTCGTTAACTTACTTTTGAGTCTATTTGATTATCTGCAAGGCCTAAAACTAGTGGAGTATCCATTCAAGAAGACAAATGACATGTGGAAGCCTCTAAGACTGCACATGATAGAAAATGCTTAGATCTAATTAGTTGGACTAATGTAATTTTTTTAAATTAATTTGAGCTTTGCATGATTAATCCTAGAGGTTTGACGATTTTCCTCTCTCAAGACTTCATATTCATTTTATTTGAGATTTGAACTTTCAATTTTTTATCATTTCTCTTATTGTTCTCTTGAACAGTATAAGATCTTGAAACAGGCTCCATGACATTGCATTGAAGTACTGATTTATAGATGGTGAAAAAAATCACTGTGCTAACATTACAGACCTTCCATTTCAGCTACGAATGGTTCATAAAACATCATCAAATCTACACTAACCTTCCAAGACAACCAAAAAGATGGAAAAATTATTGAAGAGAATAACTCACTACAAAATTATTGAAGACGAGAGTATTAGTTCTTCTCCTTGTTGTGGCTTGGATTTGACTTGCTGGGTGGCAACTTCCTCAGGCTTGCACTGACTTCCACCACCGGATCCTTGAGCACTCCATGAACCCCTCCCAAGCTCACAGTGGCTCCTCGTTTCACAGTCTGCACCAGCTTCCTCGCCCTAATTCTGGTCTCCAATTCCCTTGGAGATGGTGAAGGGATCCCTAGGAAGAAATGGAGCAGCAGAAGCAGAGCACAGAGAAGGGTGACAGATTTGGTTATCATGATGGAGTAGTCGAAATGGCATGGCACGGTGAGTACTGCGTGATAGTTAGTTTATATAAGCTTTCATAGTGTAGAAAGACATGGCATGTGAAGAGAGGATTAAGGCAATTAATATGGGGAGTAAAAGTGAATTATGAATTACAATTCATGCTAAGTTGAAGCTTCTTTAGCTACTACAAGGTTATATACATGTCATATTGATAAAAGTGAAAAATTAAAGTTAATTAGGGTTAGATCACATAAGCTTAGTATGGTTTTGGCAGTCGGAAGAAATGGCAAAGTGGTCATGTGAATGTTCATTTGACTATTCCCACCACCAACTGACTCTCTCACAATACTCCAACAGTGTGGTTTAATAATTAATATTAGAGCTAGTCATGTGGTGAATTATTACTGGCCAATATATATTTATTTATTTGTATAAATTGTACAAATATAAACAAGTTGATATTTGAAGGGTTGGAGATTTAAGCCACATTCAAGAGAACAAGATAAAAAACACAAGTCCAAGATTCTTTGGACTGAAAGATACCAAATAAAACGATTTTGATTTGAATTTCAGTTGGAGGTGAGAAAAGATCAAGCTTATAAGACCAAGTGAGCTGAACCCTAAGTGATAAGTCAACCGATCTATCTCATATGGAGCTCAGATTTTCACTGCGGAAAAAAAATTTATTTTATTATTTTCAACCAAACTCTCAGTATAATGAGTAGTTTGAACACCATAGCAAATCATAATCTGACAAAAAATTTTACCATCAAAGCAAATCGGAAAAGCTCATAATGGACAGTTTATTAACTTAGCATTCTTAGATAACTACTTATTAAAAAAAATTATCCATTAATTTGTTAAAATTAAGACTCAATTTTTTAATACATAAAACACAAAGACGCATTATTGCTTGAGGCGAAATGATTTTTTTTACGTGGCCGGCCCGCAAGTTAACGGAATCAATTACGTTGAGATGATATGGTTGGACTTCAAAAAGACGGATCCGAATCGGATTCCTCAAGTTGCGGATCCGATCCGGAGCACGAGATTTGACCAATGCGTCAGCCATGTGGCATGTGATAAAAAGACGATTCATTCGTCCCAGCGCCTTGTCAATTCATCCTTAAGTCAATATGAAAAAGATAAATTACGAATAACTATTAATCATTAGTATAAATAATCAAAATATAGAAAAGATTACGCTCGATTACAGTGATCGAGTTTCGATCCAAGACATCATATGGCTACATCTCGTATTTTAATCATCTCACCGTCCCGGAAGCACCAATGCGTCAGCCATGCGATGCGGGATGGAGGTCCGTCATTGGGTCACGTGGGCAAAATGCAAGAGGTGGGACCATTCGCGGCGCGTAAGGTCGACGCGCGATCGCATCCTGTTCCGCGGACCCGCTTCCGGGCGCTGGAGGATATAGAGGCGGCCGCTGCAGGTGGTGGAGGCGGGCGTCGTGCGAGTTCGATTTCTCCGCAGCGCCTCCTTCCTTGATCGAGGAGAACCCTCTCGTCTGGGATAAAATTTATTTAGGTAACTGTTGTTGATCGATGCTTTCTCGTTCATTCGTTTGATCCTTTCCGCTGGATTTTCTCTACATTTCTCTGCTTTTTGTTTGGGTGGATTAGAGATAGAGCGAAGGGTTTCTTAAATTGGATATCTTTTGGAGTTTTTCAGCTTTGAAGAGGATGGGGCTTACGTTTACGAAGCTGTTTAGCCGACTCTTCGCGAAGAAAGAGATGAGGATCTTGATGGTCGGGCTTGACGCGGCCGGTAAAACTACGATCTTGTACAAGCTCAAGCTCGGAGAGATCGTTACCACCATCCCTACTATCGGTTAGCATCTGTTTCCTCTCTTGTTTACTCGATTGCCATGTGTTCAATTTTTACACTCTCATACTAGTTTCAATGCCATAGCTGGACTCTGATGTGATATTGCTAATTAATTGTTGAGACTTGGTCAAACTACCTATAAACGCTGCTTGTATCATGAGATTAAGTCCAATTGGCATTTTAATTATGATTTCGTTGGATGGAAATTTAAGTCAAAACTATTTGATGTATAATGGAGAAATAGTTTGATTTATGAGTATTTTTTGTATTTGTGTGTTTTATGGCATAGATGAATTACAAACTAACATTAGGTATCAGAATTTGACCCTCCCCCATTAAAATCCACATTGACCTGTTCTATTTGGGGCGCCTTGGCATTCCACATCTTATAGTGTAAATGAGGTCTGCTTCCCATGTAAGCAGGATTGAGAAGTTAAAAACCTACTCTATCGCTTCCTGTTGCCCACGTGGGGCAGCAATGAGAAGTTAAAAACCTACCCTATCTCATCTAATTTCCCACCCTACAACTCCATTACTACTTTCTGGTAAAATTTCCACCTATCCACAGCAGATGGTTTAAGTTAGGTTTGGTGTTGAAAGTTTGTCATTACAAAGCTCATACCTCTGTCTTTTTAAGTTAGCAGTGCTTTTTTGTTGCAAGATTGCAATTCAGTCGTGCAGTTACAATTAGTTTTGCGTGTAAAATTGTCTAGTCTTTTTGATGTGAAAGTATATAACTTTCACCACTATTTTTTGGATTTAGTCACAAAGTCTGATTTTCTATTTCAGGGTTCAATGTGGAGACGGTAGAGTATAAGAACATTAGTTTCACAGTCTGGGATGTTGGTGGCCAAGACAAGGTAATTTTCTTCTGTAGTTGGCATGTGTTTTACTTGCTGAAGCTTTGCACTATATGATGAGGAAGATCTATGCACTTATGGAGGTCTTTTAAAGTTGAGAGCATAACTACATAACAGAATCTAAACTTTGAAATTCTATGGAAGCTTGACATTGCTTTTGTAATGCTATTCTAGGTCTAATTTTTTGCCCTTTTGTTTGTTGTTTCTTTAAAACAGATCAGACCTCTGTGGAGGCACTACTTCCAGAACACTCAAGGCCTTATTTTTGTTGTCGACAGCAACGACAGAGACCGTATAGCAGAGGCAAGGGACGAACTTCATAGGATGCTTAATGAGGTGAGAAAACCTGATTTGTTGACAACCACAATAATTGCTATAATTCAACAGAGTCATGCTATATGATTATTTATTGTGATTTGAAATTGGTTGGCTTAGATGTGCTTGATACAATTGTATGTTCAACACTTTGTGCAATTGGCATCATTACTTATTATCCATCCTTTTTGAATTTTGGTCTACTTGATTGTGTACCTTAAGTTAGTTGTAACCCATAGGCATGCCATTGAGGCAAAAAAAAAAAAATCTTCTTTTAATGTTTAAAGCTATTGGATTCAGGAATGGGTTGAATTAATGAAACATGCAAATTAGTCCCTCGATTTTTTTGTTTCTCTGTAGAATTTAAAATTCTTCAATTGTTGAAAGAAGGATGTTCTGTTTGGACATATGACTGTTGTACTCTGCCATGTGATCCTACACATCAATTTGTGTTTGTGTGTTTTTCCTGAGTGTGTGGTATGCTTCATGAAGCATATCTCTAAAATTGAGCTGTATACATCTATCACTAGTTATATTAAAATTATTTAAATCACTTTCTTTTACAATAATCAATGTTTTTTTTGGCCTCTCTTTACCTATTACATCTTCTGGTTTAATAGATTTATCACTTCTAATTATAGAATCTATTGGTCATTTGTATACATGTTTCTCTCATTTTCTTTTATGAATTGGTCTTGGCATGGTTTACCTATTCACCTAACTTTTCATGGATAATTCGATTCATTCCATTTGTTGTTCTCAACTAGATGATGCATCACTTAGGCTGTGCTGTTGGTCACCACTTATTTATCGGGTAGATACTTGATGTTACTTCAATTGAATGAAGTGAATAGGCAATACAGATATTGAGTTCTATTTTCATCTTTACTTTATAACAACAACAACCAAGTCTTATCTTATTAGGTGGGGTCGGCTCTATAGATCCTTTTACGTCATTGAGCTCTATCTCCTATTATATCATCATCTATACTTAAATAAATTTTACTGAGTCTTTTTTGGTCATCCTCTCCCTCGTTTGATGTGTGTATTTGTCATGGTTTCACATCGCCTAACTAGAACATTTATTGGTCATCTAAGTATAGGTTTGTATCATCTTAAATGTGTCTTTTAGAGTTTTCCCTATGCAACTCTGACTTTCTCTCTAATACTCTCATTTCTTATTCTGTCAATCCTCGTATATTCGCACATCCACCTTAACATTCTCATCTCTGCAACTCTCATCTTTTGCTTATGTGCTCGAGTCATAGCCCAACATTTAGTATCATATAACATAGTAGGTCTAACCGCCATTTTATGGAACTTCCTTTTAAATTTTAGAGGTACTTTATGATCATATAAAACATCGGACGCTCTCCTCTATTTCAACCATCCTATTTGTATTCTATGTAAGACCGCTCTCCTCCAATTCAATCATTCTGCTTGTATTCTATGTAAGCCATCTCTCTCAATTTCTTCATTATTTTATAAAAATGATCCTAAATACTTGAAGCTCTCCGTTCTAGACAACTCATTATCTTCTATCTTAACAATTGTCTTATTACGTTTAATATTACTAAACTTAAATTTCATATATTCTGTCTTTACTACACTCAGCCTAAAATCTTTCACTTCTAGTGTTTCCTGCCAAGATTCGGGTTTAACATTTACTCCTTCACCTGTCTCATCTACTAAAAGAATATAATCTGCGAATAACATACACCACAGTACTGTGTCTTCAATGTGTCTAGTGAGTGCATCTATAGTTAGTATAAAAAAATAGGGACTTAGAGTTGATCATTGATGTAATCCTACCTTTATTGGAAATGTTTTAGTTAATCAGTCAAAATCCTTCACTTTGGTCGTTACATGCTCATACATATCCTTAATTAGTTTGATAATGTTACACTAACTCCTCTTTTATAGCATTCTCTATATAATTTCTCTTTGGACTCTATTATTAACTTTTTCTAAGTTAATGAATATCATGTGTAGATCTTATTTTTGCTCCCAATACTTTTTAATTAGCTGCTTGAGAAGATGTATAACTTTTATTGTTGACCTTTCGGGCATGAACCCAAATTGATTTTCAATCATTGTGGTCTCCTTAATCTTTTTTCTATTACTTTTTCTCAAAATTTCATGGTATGACTTATTAGTTTAATACCCCTATAGTTTGTACAATTTTATACGTCTCCTTTGTTTTTATATAAGGGAACTAGATTACTTATCCAATATTTTTTTCGTTTTTAAAATCATGTTAAATAATTTTGTAAGTTTTCAATACCTTATTTTTCTAGGCATTTCTATACCTCTATTGGAATATTATCTGGTCCAATGACTTCCATTATGCATTTTATTTAAACCTTGTTCTACTTTTAAAGTCACTTTTGCTAACGATCCATACCTTTTGGTAAAAAATAAAACTTCAGGTTCCTTTTACTAATTTTGTTTAAAGGCGTGATCGCTGACTATTTCCCAGGATGAATTACGTGATGCTGTGTTGCTCGTATTTGCAAATAAGCAAGACCTTCCAAATGCAATGAATGCAGCTGAAATTACTGATAAACTTGGATTACATTCACTGCGGCAGCGACACTGGTATAACTCTTGATCACCATTTGCTTATATGTTAGAAGTGCTTCTTTACTGTGCACATAGTTCTTAAGCTGCAACTTACTACATGAGGCAAGCCAATTCTGAGCCCTTTTCTTAGAGAAGCTTGTTCTGCAATATAACCATTCAATTAAACAACCCAAAAAAAATATGCATGTCTAACCTATAAAACACTTTTCTTGCTGTTTTTTTTGGTCTCAGTTATCTTTACCATTCAGTTCGAGATAAAAAAGACAGAAAAAGAGAACACATGTATGATAGGGTTTGATTAATATTACTATAAGCGAAAAAAGGAGTTTATATGGAGGAGGTGTCAAATACTAGGAGGCTTCCTTACTTGGTAGTTTTTAAATAAGAGATGAGCACATATATTCTCTATGCAAGTTTTTTTTTGTTGTTTTTCCTTCAAGATGTAAATGAACCAAAGCTCTCTTCAAGAGCTTTTTTTCCCCATCTTTGCCAGCAAGACTGATGAATCAACATCAATTGCAAAGTATCAAAAAGGCCCTCTCTTCGGCTTAGAGATACTACGATATGTCTCCCAACTAATCCATTATATTCTGCTCTTTACAAACATTGCCTTATACTTCTTGTATGGATTCTGACTGTGCTCATACAGATTGTATGCTGTCTTTGATCCAGAGAAATATCAACCCTTTCTTGCATTGCCTAACATTTACGCCAAATGCATACTTTTGTAGGTATATACAGAGTGCATGTGCTACATCTGGTGAAGGCTTGTATGAAGGGCTGGATTGGCTCTCTAACAATATCGTTAACAAGGTAGCTTGCTTTCTTGTTGTTTGAAAGATCATGAATCCTAATCTTTTATTTAATTGCCAAACATGATTATTAGATTGGGTAGGTGAGTTCTGTAGTAAAATGAGATATTTATCTCTAGAACTTCTAAGCCGCCATCTCTTGGCAGGCAGACCACTTCAAGAATCCAAATACAAGTTTAGCAAATGATTGATGATAAAACTGAATGGTTCCTAGGTTGTTCTGAGCAGTCAAGGGAACAATCAAACAAGTATTCATTTCTCTGTAATTAATGATTTGAACTGAACACCAGTTGACAATGATTAGGTGGTTTCAAAATATTGAAACATTAGGAGGTGAATGGAAGAAGTTTTGAAACACCAGAGTGACTAACTGATATCTGAGTGTCAGATCAACATAAAACTACATAAAATATATTAAAATTAAATTATAGATTTAAAAAGTAATTTTAATTTGTCCAATATCAAATAAAATTTTTAAAAATTAAGTTATACAACACGAAGTTATAGAAGTTTTTTAAAAGTAATTTATTTTGTTTTGTAAACAGGTCAATATATCACCAATTTATATATTTAGATTGTGTGGTATATTCTGGAGTTTTCTCAATTAATCATTTATAATGCCAGCTTTAGCACATCTTATAAATCCGAAAGAAGAGGCCAACCAAGCATGATGCCCAAGCCCTATATATATAGAAAGATAGTTATAGATTTCTCTCCCTTTTTCTTTTAGGCAGTACAACGTATTTATAATGTATTCTTGTGCTTACTGGATTCGTGTCTTTGTTTCGCCAGGCTTGAAGCAGCATGGAGTAAGCTTAAATCTATGATCAGTAAAACATATATGTTAGCAACAGTGTGGTGCTTTTGTTAGATGCTTATCTGCTGAGTCAAAGTGCTACTACACATTGATCAGTTACCTTGCTATTCTACCTCTATCGTTTGTAATATTTTTTTTTTTTTTGCATTTTATTAGATATTCTGTGTGATGACCTGCAAAATGTGGTGTAATATTATTGCGCATAATAGTCTTTTAAAGTTCTAATTTGAGTTAATTTGTACTTGTACCGTGCTAGTTTCCTATCTTTAACGTTTTGATTATCATTCAATTCAAATTTTTATGTAATCTTTCTTTACTATAGTAAAAGGTGATTACGTATACGATATATTCCTGTCCTACTGTAGTAAATTTGTCACCCTAACATCTCATGGGAACTCCCATAGTTAGGTCTTACCTTTGATTATAACTTAACAAAGGTCATATTGCTAAGGTGAAGGCGTGAATGATATTCATAAGAGCATTAGTCACATATTAGTGGTCTTGTTCAGTGGCGGATTTAGAAATTTAAATATGGAGAGATAATTTTTATACAGAACAAGAGGTGATATTTTCTATTTTCATCGATAGAATCTCATAATATTAAGAATTTCACTGTCGGTATAAGAGGAGATCTGTGTCGGTATAAGAGGAGATCTGCCCCTGGTCTCGCTTTAGTCTCACATTTTTTTGTTTAGTGCTTAAATCTTATTAAGCTCGAACTTCAATTTAGTTTAAGTGTTTTTTTTATGACATTAACTGTAAAATAAGAACTAAACCTTTAAATTTTTAACCGAACCTCTGAATTTTGCTTGATTATCACTACGCCAAGCAGCTAATAATTTAAGTTATTTAATTTAGCAAGCACCTTAAATTTTATTTAATTATTAAATTCTTGTGATCATATTTTTTATAGGACAAAAATCAAATGGACATCCATCATTTGAGTTTTCCTCATACAAACACTCTATTTTTAATGCCCTTTTAAAGTGACGTGTCCAAAATACTTTTACAATATATAATCATTCGGTCGTATAGAAACTATCTGTTATAAAACTAGCTAATATCTTCTACAATAATATTAAATTCAGAGGTATTTTCAAGATAAGGGGTGCTCAATTAACCTTTTAGAAAAAAAATAAGCATCAATGTGATATTTCTATTAATTTAGGGTGTCCTTTGTATTTTTTTACCCTTTTCTATATTCTTTCATCTCCCACTAACTCCCAAATTCCATCCAATTAATCTTCTATTTAGTTATAAGAACAACTATAGAAAGCATCAAAATTAAAAACACTCATTGGAATCATAATCCTCCCTGTAAAACTCCGCCATTAAAGCTTGAAATCGTCGCCACAAATTTGTCAAACCAGACATCAAATTAACATCAAACGCTCTGTCTCTCTCTCTCTCTCCTTCCCTCATGACGACGCTGGCGCAAGAACTGAAGCCAAAGAGGCTCTACCAAGTCTGGAAGGGAAACAACGTATCAATTCTCGTCCCTTTTTTTTTTTCTTTTTTACTATTTAATTCGCAGCTAATTTTGATGAAGCCTTCTCCACTCCCTTCAGAGATTCTTTTGCGGCGGCCGATTCATGTTTGGCCCAGACGCAGCCTCCTTGCTTCTCTCCGTACTCCTGATCGTCGGCCCGACCGTCACATTTTGTTATCAAATACTCACAAAGATCAAGCACAATAAGCGTTTCGCAGTTCCCGTTCTCGTCGTGACATTAGCCGCCACTGTTTTCGTAAGTCCGTGACTAACTAGTTAATTCATGATAATAACACCTCATGCGTTAGCCACTAGAAGAATTGAATGTCTATAATTCGTTAGCTCGTGCTGCGTATAGGATTTGGTGGCGTTGCTGATGACGTCGATCAGGGACCCGGGCATCGTGCCGAGGAACTCACGGCCGCCGGAGGCAGAGGAGTCGTCGTTCAATGGGGCGGCGGCGACGCCGTCGATGGAGTGGACGGGGAGGACGCCGCGGATGAGGCTGCCAAGGACGAAGGACGTGATGGTGGACGGGTTCGCGGTGAAGGTGAAGTATTGCGAGACGTGCATGGTCTACCGGCCGCCCCGCGCGTCGCACTGCGCCATCTGCAACAACTGCGTGCAGAAGTTCGATCACCACTGTCCCTGGCTCGGCCAGTGCATTGGCTTGGTAATTAATTAATTAATTAATCACTCCTTAATTCACCTGCTAATCTTAATTAATCTCTGCGTCTCTTCTTTCTCCCGCAGAGAAACTATCGGTTCTTCTTGTTATTCATAGGGACTTCAACATTTCTATGCGTCTTCGTCTTCGTCTTTTCTTGGCTGAACATATTCATGGAGAAAAGTCATTATCACGGATCAATCATCAAGACCATGAAAGCCCAGCTCCTCTCTCTGGTGCTCATGCTCTACACCTTCGTCCTCTTCTGGTTTGTTGGCGGCCTCACTGCTTTCCACCTCTACCTGATCGCCACAAATCAGGTACTACAATCAAAGCTGATTGTATATACATAGGATGTTAAACGAGGCGAATTGTACTGAACAGTAAGAGTTTTGAGCTTGAGATCAATTCGTTATCCTTAAGATTGAGTTCGACTCAAGTTCGATTCAAACTTTAGTTCTTAAACTCGAACTCGGCTCGTAATAAAATTATAAATGAGCATCTTAATGAATATGTTCGCGAGCCTCTTAACGAAACACGTTCTTGAGCCTCTAAACGAACATGTTCGTGAGCTTACGAATCAAATATTCTTAAGCTCAAGCTCGACTCGATAATGTTTTTGAGTAGGGTTGTAAACAAGCCGAGCCGAGCCGAGCTTTGGGGTATTCAAGTTTGTTTGATAAGGTAACCAAGCTGAGTCAAGCCGAGTTTAAAATAAACCAAGTTTTTGAAATGAGTGTTCAAGCTTGACTTGGTTTATTTTTTATGAGCTTGAGCTTTTTTGAAGCTTAGCTTGAGCTTTGTTCATTTAGATGTTATCAAGCTCTCAATTCAAGTTTGGTTTGAGCTTGGTTCAAGCTTGGTTCGTTTAGATGTTATCAAGCTCTCAACTAAGCTTGTTTGATTGTTTGAAACTTTTAATTGTTTGATTGATTATTGATCTTGATAATTTAAATTTATTTATTTTATTTTATTTTATTGTTTATTTAACATATTGAAAAGAGTTTTATTATTGAATATGGTTCGTGAACATTGTTCGTAAACATTGTTCGCGAACGTTGTTCACGAACGTTAACGAATTGAACACATATGTGTTCAAGCTTGTTTATTTAGCTTAACGAGTTGTTCAAACTTATTTGTTTAATTAATCTTATGTATATTGAACGAATATAAACAAGTTCTTACCAAGTCGAACACTAAGCTTGTTCACAAACATTTGATTCATTTACAGTCCTATTTTTGAACTCGAAATTAAACTCGAGCTTGGTTCGTTAACTTAATTGAACGAACTCGAATGGACTTTTTTTTTTTTTAACCTAGACTGAAATAGCCCACAAGCTACCCCTAATTTACACAAAGAAAGGCTTCTTGGATACAAACAAAGCTTGTAATTTTGCTGATGATATGCAGACGACTTACGAGAACTTCCGATACCGCTACGACAAGAAAGAGAACCCTTACAACAGAGGCTACTTGAGAAACCTCAGGGATGTGTTTTCGTCGAAGATACCTCCTTCCATGCATGATTTCCGGTCGTGGGTGCTCGAAGAGACTCCGCCTTCTACTCCAAACATCAGAGTGGTCGATGTCATAAGCCGAGCAGAGATGGGCAGTGAAGAACCAGTGACTGATGCCATTCCGCCCTTGCTACGGAATTTAGATTATAACAGGATTGAGGAGGGTGAGGATGTCAAAGCCAGGCATGAAGCTGATTCTTCTGACGTCCTTGATTATCCTGTCGCCCACAGTCCTCGTTCCTCCATTGATTCTCTGCAAAGCTATAGAGGAGATAATGGAGGTTCCGCAGAAGAAACAGCAGGTGAAGAAGTTGATGAAAGTGAAAATTATAGCAAGGAGTACTCGATTGCAGCACACACAAACGAAGGTGACACTCTTAACAAACTAATGCAAATCCTTCTTAAGAGAGAAAATCTCCAACTTATATTAGTTTGTATCGTCTCTGTTGCAGGTCTAGCTGAAGAGTTTCAATCCAAGGTAGCTTTTGCAGAACGAGATAAAATCTAAGTGAGATTGAAGGTCTAACTGTGTAGTAGATTTCTACTAAATACTCATCTAGAGATGTGCTTGTGTACAATTCTGCACTGTAGTTTCTGTTGTTTGCCAGAGATTAATTTGTTGTTCTTTGTTGATAAATGGAATAAAATGATGCATGCAAAGAGTTGTTTGAAGTGCAAACTATTAAAGAGCAAAGAAAAGTGCTAAGGCTTCTAGCTAACAGCACTCAAAGAGCAATCCCTACTTCTCTTCCCTATCATCACTCTCCAAATTCTTCCCCGGTAAAATTTTAATCCTCTTTTCAAATAGTTTTGCAATTTTGGTCACCAAAAGTCTTCATTTCAATATTTACCAGGTATCTTAGCAGAACCCAGTTTATGTTTCAATCCGTCTCAAGGTCAAATCTTAGATCTTAAGTTAATAGTACCTATGCGTTAGCCATTATACAATTTCAAGGGACAAACTAAAATATATTGGAGCTTCTACTTGAGAAGTGGTGGATTGAATAGCATGCCTAAAATATACTAAACTTGTATGCGTGTGGACCAACCTTTGACCGGTGGAACAACTTGAAATAGCTTCAACCAATTTTGTAATAATTAAAAATGCTTTTTTATTTACCATTTTATCATTTTTATATTAATTTTCTTTGCATAACGTAAACTCATAAAGGAAGGAGTTTGTTTTTTCTATCAAAAAGTTTGAGCACAATTTAATTAAAATGGAAATTAATGGCATACATTTATTAAAATAGGAATTACACTCCAACATTATTCAGGGATGATGTAGCATCAGTCCCCACGCTCAGTTGATTAGATGATATGAGATTTACTATAATGAGATAAAAATCAATTCATGCCACTTAACATTCAATATAAACTAATCTTATAATTTATCTTCTTTCATATAATTTAAAAATAGTCCGTAAAAAATAATTAGGATCAACATAAACACCATTACTTGATGGATGAGGTAGTCTTTATTACGATTTTTATTCCTATTTTCATATTCAACAAATGACCTATTTCAGATGGAAATAGTATAGCTTAAACTATGAATATAAAACCAAATTAAAGTTGCAGGAGTTACAATTGTAAGATTAACCAATCAATTCAAAATCAAAACGATCCAATCAATTTTTTTTTTTCAAAATTTTTCCCTACTAACCTAACTATTCAAATTTTTCAATAAATATCGAACAAACTGAATAAATACTGATTAATTTAGTTTTTGACTAAATTGATGGAGTTTTTCATTAATGAGATTTTTAATTTTAAATGGCCAACTTTGAGAGTGATAATTTTGAGGACATGATATAATTGGAGATCATGAAAAATTACATATGGAATTCTATTCCTTATTTAAATCAGGATAATGAAATAAATCGATTTATTCAATTTAACTGAATTATGAGTTTTAAAATCGAGACGAATAGAATTAGTTGAAATAACTGATATTTTTTAAAAAAAATTAAATTTCAAAATAATTTAAATGAACTTTTAAATTCAATGCATTCGGTTAATTTCAATTAATCAAAATTTTGTTTAAGCCTATTTGCAAACTCACACTAATTTCAATATGATATCGGCATTTATAATTACAGTCCAAACGAGTTGTATGTTAACTTGCCAATTTGTCAATTGTTATGTGATTGTGAGAGAATGATAATTTAAAATTGAATATGAAGAAAAATAGTCTTAATATATAGTTTGGTACCACTTTTAACTTAAATTAAGAATTAGTAAAAGCTAAGGGTAAGATATGAATCATTCCTTGTTAAGGAATATTCCTAGGATTGATAATTTTTTTAGACAAAAAAAAATCTCATGTGATTTAACAAGAAATCCACCCACTAGTTATATTAAGAGCAATCGATTTAAAACCGAATTGATTTAATCTAACAAATCTATTTTTTTTCAAAATAATTAAATCAATTTCAATAAAAAAATTAAATAAATTAAACCGATAAAACATCGATTAATTTGAATTTCGATCAAATTAACTGAACTTTTTAATAATAAATTAATAATACATTTCTATCTTATTTTAATATTTAAGTCGGCGACTTTGAGAACTTAAAATCTCTTCTTTTGATTCTTTTACCTTGGCCGTTTGTTAAAATTGTAGATGATTTCATTTTCCCAACTAGTGTTATCGATTGATTTTTGAATTTAGGAAAGAAATTTGTTTGTATGTTTTATATTTATGTAAATTTACAATTGAAAGATGTCACGTAATTTCTAGTAAGATCATGCCTGCAGCGGAGCTAGATGTTCTAGACAATAATATAATTCATCATTGAGATTATGCCTAGATCCGAGTTAGGATGTTGTAGATAATAATATAAAATCTTATAATTGTAAAGCATCATAAAATAATTATCTTATAATTATTATTTTCAAAGTTTTCTAAACTTTTGTAAATAACCATTAGAAATATAACAACAATCACTACTACTCACTCATCATTGTGTTCCAATTAACTAAGGAACCCGACCAAATTTAGGTGTTCAATCTGTGCTAGAATTTTTATCTCACTACGTAATTCAACACTTAAATGGTTGGGTCCACACAAATCATCAAGCTTGAAGTTTCACATTAATCTTAGGTTGCCCAATGAACTGGAATGGTTAGAAGGAATCCTCTAACTTTTTTGGCATGCTTAATTGCAATCTGCAAATCAGAGTGTCCTCGTCAAACATCCCCTTGTAAACTATCCCTCCTTGCCCAATCTTTAGCATTGCCAAAGGTTAGTTGTTTAAAAAAAAATATGAAAATGTCATATTAACGACCTTCCATGTAACGACCCCACGTCAATGGAAGAAGGTTCATCAGAAGCACATGGATGAACAAAGACGATGCATTCTTTGGGACTCAAACCTTATCTACTATATAAAAACTATCATACACTTACCATTTATGCTAAGCTTTAGAGACTTCTTAGTTACTTTCAAAATTTCCTCCACGATAAATCCCACTTTCTTTCCGCCACGGTGAATCACTTCCTTGGTATCGCCTTAGATTACCATGGAACTGGAGTTTCGGTAAAATAACACAACTTTAAAGTTTTAACACTTAGTTTTGGATTCAACAATTTTTTAATAAAATAATAATATTTTAAAAAATCAATTATTACAAAAGGCATTCCCCCACATCCCTATTTGAGAACTGCTTTTGCAAGACCTCATCCTCTGTATCCTTCAACGGGACTCCCATTCTCACTAGATTTAGCTCGGGTCCATCATGTTATAGAGTTGTGTAGCGCAGCTAGCCATGAGCATGAAAGCATCAATTTCGGATGATGCAAACTCACATTAATTATATATCTCTTAATCAACATTCATAATATATAAGTTTATATGAGGATAAAAATAGTCTTAATAGTTTGCAATGTCTGATCTATGACCAAATTTATATTTTACAATCCAATACCTTAAATTAAGAATTTGTAAAGGTTAAGGGCAAATATAGATCATTCCTTATCAAGGAATACTCTCAAGAATTGATAATTTTTTAGAAAAAAAAATCTTTAATTAATCAAATCGATTGAATTTTTTAATAAAAGTTGAATAAACTAAACTGATAAAATATTACTTAATTCGGTTTTCGACCGAATTTACTGAAATAATAATATATTCCTATCCAATTTTAATTTTTAAGTTAGCCACTTTAAGAAATAAGAATTCCTGTTTGGTTCTTTTACCTAATGGTTGGTGGTAGAGAATTTCATATTGTTGCTTATGCTTTATGATCTTGCATTCAACTAGTGGTGCCGTTTCATTTTTTGACATTTAGTAAAGCAATTTATTTTTATATTTTGTATTTATGTAGATTTGTAATAGAAAGATAAGTCGGGTTTTTTTTTTTTTTGACGAGAGAGAGTAATTAGGATGTAATATAATATAATTGATAAAAAAAACAAATATATTAAATTATATAATTATAAAACACCATAAATTAATTATCTTATAATTATCATTTTTTATTTATCATATTTTGAGACTTTTGTAATAACTATTTAAAATATATCAACAAATACTACTTGCTTATCATTTTCTTCCAAATAACTAAGTAATCCGACCAACTTTAGATGTCCCATCTATTCAGTATTTTAATCTCACTATTGAAATCAACACTTATTGCCATAAATGATCAGTACAAATCACCAACTTCAAGTTCTACATTTATTCAGAAGGAATCAACTAACATTTTTGGCACGCTTAACTTCAATTGGAGTGTCATCTTCAAGCATCCCCTTCAAACTATCGCAAACTCTCCTTGTTCAATCTTTAGCGTCTAAGAAAGTTCTTAGTTGTCCCCAAGATTTCCTTCATGGTGAACTTTGTCATTCCATTTTCTTTTAACATAGATCACTTGTTTAGTGCATCCACAATCATAGATGCCTTCAAGGAGCTCCTTCAATGAAACATCAATATCACATTAAAAGTAAAAACCTTTTTATTTTTTGCCACTATAAAAAAATTCTCAACAACTTGTTCATGAGGTCTCAACTATATGTTTTCAAAAAGTTTGATCTTTCTGATCATTACCAATAACTGCGTCGGTATTGATAGTTGCTCATGACTTTGCAAGAACCATGTCTTCATCAAGAGACTAAAATCTTGATTTCGAATCGATCTTTCTCCGGTTCAACCTTACGCTCTTCTTGTGATGAGTGTGGTGGCCACTGAGATGTTAGAACAGATGATGACTAATGCGGTGATATAGGGAGGCCCACCTGTCATGGGGTCAACTACCAAGGAGAAAGTCTAAGTCAAGATGGTCAACGTCATGGTGTCAAAGGGCTAAACGGAGGACAATTGCAACAGTTGGTCGGGACAATCAGTGCTTGATCGACAGGAGACATGACCGAGCGGACCATTCGTCCAACTCGAGATAATATGATAAGATAATCAGACGCTCAGTGTGGAGTAGCGGGACATTAAGGAGAACGGAGAGCTTGTCCGAACGGGGGAGGACATGCTATTACACAATCATCGCGAGGAAGAGCAAATGAGGTCGACATAGCGGAGGGATCCCGGCTGAGCGGCTACCCCCTCAGCCAAGCAGCGGGACCCTTGTCATCTATTTGAAGCCGACAGAGCGGACGAGTCCCAGTTGAGCGGAGCAATAGGACCGAGCCATCGATGCGGGGGATGCCCAGTCGAACGACTACCCCGCTTGGCCAAGCAGCAGGCTATGGTCGTATCTCTCGACATCCTTCTAGGAGATAGTGCTGCTGACACGATGCATGGTCGACAGATAGATCTTATGACGGAAGCTTCTACTATCTTGTCAAGGATATGCATGTCCTATTAAGTAGGGGTGGCAATTCGGTTCGGGTTCGGGTTGACAGGTTGGCAAATGACAACCTGAACCCGACCTGATTATTAATTCGGGTCAAAATATTCAACCTGAACCTGATCTGTTTATTTGCACTTGACCCGAACCCGACCCGAACCCGACCCGTTTGACCCGTTTAACCCGTTTGACCCGTTTGACCCGTTTAACTCGTTCGACCCGTTTGACCCATTTAACCTGTTTGACCCATTTGACCCGAATCTGACCTGAATTCATTAAATAAATTTTGTATATTAAATTAAAAATTAAAAATAACATTTATCTACACAAATTAAAAATTCATATAATAAATGATAAGCCATAGCAACATTACAATCAATAGCATAGCATATCTCTATGTTTAGGGTTTTTAACTTTTTTAAATTTGTAATTTTAGTTTAAATTTATAATTATTTATAAACGGGTTCGCGGGTTGTAATTGGGTCATTTCAGGTTGACCCGAACCCGACCTGTTTATTAAATGGGTCAAATGGGTCGACCCGATTTCGACCCGAACCCGAAACTACCCAACCCTAACCTGATTTTTTCGTGTTCGGTTCGGGTCGTGTTTTCGTGTCGGGTCAAAAATTGCCACCCCTAGTATTAAGGTATGATATCAGAGGTACTTTCCTAACAGATCCCTTCATATAATATATTGGAGAACGTGTCCACGCCTCAAGGAGTGTGTACATCTCCCAATAAGGCTATATATAAAGGGGGTCCATCATCAGCGGAGGTACGCGTTATTCACTATTTGCGTTAGAGTTATTGTTGCTCCACTTTCTTCCACTATTTCGGTGACTGACTTGAGCGTCGGAGGGACAACGCCAGGGATCCCTTTCCTGGCTCGACACTAACGTTACTTGTTTTGTAGAGCGGAGCAAGGTCTATAGCCGATCAGCAAAGCCGTCACATCCTCAGCTTTCTACCTTCTGGCTTTCAGACAAGATCAATGACGTTAGAGGTTCTTTGTCGCTGATAGATGGGTCGATAGTAGCCCTTCTTGCTTCATTCAAAAACACGGTCGATGATTGAGGAGGTGAAAATACGAAAGGGAGAGAAGGCATTCCAAATTGGTTGCTCATGACTGACCAATCTTGGCGTGAATACATACCAAATGGAGCTGGGACGGCGTTACTATGAAAGGGGAGGGAAAAATTTTGAGAACTTTAGGAATTTGAGAAATTTGGAAGACTTTATGGAACATATGAAATATTTGAAAATTTAAACTGTATTGCATGTGAGAAAAAAATTGATGATATTGGGAGAGTATTTTGAGAAGATGTATTTTCTCCCATATTTGAAAAATTCAAAAGATTTATAAAGGAAGTATTAAAATTTTCGTCCCATCTCGAATACAAATTAAGAATAAAATGATGAATGAAATGGAGAAGGAAGTGATGAATGAAAAAATAAAAATTCATGAAGTATTTACAGAATTAAAAAAAATCTATATGTTGTACACGACTATAAAATTAGTAGTTGTCTCTTCTCAACATCTCTTTCTATTTCAACATTATTTATATTCAATATTTTGAATATAAATATTAAAAAAAATAATAATAATAAAAATAATGGAGCGACTCCACAAACACGGAGCCACTTCGTTAATGAGGGAGGAACCTCCCTCTCACCCTCTACATTTTGAAGTTCTCATTGAAGATGCTCTTAGTATCCATGAGGGAGAAACCTCCCTCTCACCCTCTACATTTTGAAGCTTCCATTGAAGATGCTCGTAGTATCCACTCAGATTACCATGCAAGCGATGAATTGAAGTTCCTGTCAAATAACAAGACTTTAAAATGTTAACACTTATGCTATGTTTACTCTCAAGCATGGATAAAGAAAGGAAAGAAATTTATGGTGGAAAATTATCCTCGGAGGAAGAGAAGAAAAAGGGTAAAGAAATTCCTTCTTTTGTATTTTTGTTTATCTTCATTGAGGAAGATGAATACTTGCAACGTAATTTTATAAAAAAAAAAGGTACATACGTCATTTTTTTGGTATATAATGTCATTTTATAAGTTAAAAAACGTACATGTGTCATTATTTTTTGGTATATGGTGTAATTTTAAGAATAAAAAGGGGTACATGTGTCATTTTTTTTTCATCCGTTGTTTTTCTTCCGATTTTAAGATGATCTATTTTGACTCTAAAATCATTCGTGAATGAATTATATTTTTTTTTCATCTGAAAACTTTAATGAAATAAACAGTGAAAATTTTTCCGTTAGAAACTTTTCATAGCATTAGTTAATATTCTATTCGATTTCATCGATTTTTTTAATAAATAATAATAATCTTTTAAAAAAATCAATTTTTACACGAGTCATTCCACTAAGTCCCTATTTGAGAACGGCTTTTGCATGCCCTCTGGATTCCCATTTTCACTAGATTCAAACTCATACAAATTTCAATCTGATATCGACATTCATAACAGTATTGTCCAAACCAATTTTATGACAATTTACCAATTTGTTAATTGTTATGTGATCGTGATAAGTGAAATGATGATAATATAGCAGGAGAACTGAACGGGAAGAAAAATATTCTTAATCGTTTGCAAAAAAAAAAAAAAAAAAATCATGCGATTTTATCAGAAATCCACCCACTCTGTTAGTCACCCAACGGCTAATTATTTAGGCGCCGCACGCCCTCAGCCGTTGGATTAAAGATGACAAGTCGACCGTTGGAGCACGCTCCGCAGGCCACTGCTTCTTCCCCTTTTTAAAATTACTTTGTTGGAGGACCGTTGATCGATTCGAAAACAGAGACGAGGAGCGGAGTGGCGAAAGCGCCAAAGAGCGGAGATCTGGGTTCTTCTCCCTCTCCGGCATCTCTCCGAGTCCCACCGTGGCGGCTAATCTGAGAGCTGAAGGGGAGTCCAAGGCGGCTCGGCTCCACTCGTTCTTTTCCTCTGTGTTCGCGAGTCTCTTTCGTCAAAGAGAGGAAGAGCAAGAGGAAGAAGGAATCGCTGAAGAGAAGGACTTCATGGCTTCCAAGCGTCAGGAACTGGTCTTGCAGCAGCAGAAAGGTAAAGATCTCTTCTTTTGGTTATTTTGTTTTTAGGAAAGACATTTAGCCTTATTTATCTTTCATTTTGGGAATTTCCACATGCATTTTCTGCAAATCAGGCTTGATAGATTGATACGTTCTTCCAAATCCGATTGTTTTAGGTGGGCTTCCGCCAGTGGGCAAGCAAAAAGCTGTCGCTGTGGCAGCTGATGCTAAGAATCGCCGAGCCCTTGAAGACATCGGCAATCTAGTTAATGTCAGAGTTGTCGAAGGGTAGGATCGCCGTGCTTTATCTTCCGTACGCCGCCCTCATCTTATTAAAATTCTTATGTATTTCTCATATCATCAGGAAGCTAGAATCTCAGGCAAACCGTCCCATTACCAAGTAATTAAACCAAAACCTTAACTTTTTTTTGTTTTGCTAACAACATCAATACATTTCCTTCCCCTCCTCTGCTAATCGCTTTGCGTCGAATCTCAATTACAAGTTTCGGGACTCAGCTTCTTGCAAATGCACAAAATGTTGTTGCTGCAGCAGTAGCCAATAAGGTACAGAATAAGAACTTTTCCTGTTAGTTCCTTTTCACCAAGATTTCTACCGATTACTAATCTTCACAGAAGTTGGAATTTCAGAAACCTGCAACTATTCAATCTGATCAAGTAGATGCTAGAGTTTGTGCAAAACCAACTAAGAAGGTCGCAGGCAAAAGTAAGGAGGAACAAAAAGTGGAGATCATTGTGATAAGCCCTGACTCTAATGAGGAAAAAAAATATGAAGCTGGCAGAGGTAGTAGTACCTGCCGCAGATCTTCCAGAAAGAAAGTAATTAGTTCTTCTCTTACATCTGTGATGACGGCTCGAAGCAAGGTAAATGACCCACTATTTCTTCTACATTATCAATCTATATTTGATTGTTTTTTCTTGGCTTCAAATGATAAAGGTTGCTTGTGAGCTCGCTGACAAGCTCAAAGAAATGGTTATTGATATCGATGCATCTGACAAAGAGAATCAGTTGGCTGTTGTGGATTATGTAGAGGATATCTACAAGTATTACAAATCCGCAGAGGTACTTCATTGTGCAGTATTCCTCAAATTTATTAGACTCTTGTTCATCTTCAATAATCGTGGTACTCGTTATACAGCATTCATGCAGGCCTCGCGACTACATGGATTCCCAGGTGGAGATCAACGCAAAGATGCGAACTGTTCTTGTCGATTGGCTAATAGAAGTGCACTATAAATTTGAGCTGATGCCTGAGACTCTCTACTTGACATTGTATATAATTGATCGTTATCTTTCCACGGAGTGGACTTTGAGGAGAGAACTGCAACTTGTCGGGGTTTCTGCCATGCTCATTGCCAGCAAGTACGAAGAAATTTGGGCGCCAGAGGTATACCGACTAGCACAGGGATCAATCTTTCATGAGGATTTTGCAAACTAAAATGTGCACTGGTTGATTGCAGGTCCATGATTTCATTTGCATATCAGATAGAGCCTACACCAGAGAAGAGATCCTTAGAATGGAGAAGCGAATTCTGGATAAGCTTCAATGGAACTTGACTGTGCCGACACCATATGTCTTTCTTGTCAGATTTGTGAAGGCTGCAGAATGCGACACAGAGGTGAGAAGCCCCCTCGTGGTGACAATTATCGTAGTGGAATCCTAGCTTACAAATGGTAATGAAAAATGCAGATGAAACACTTGGTGTTCTTTTTCGCTGAGTTAGCTTTGATGCAATACTCTTTGGTTACCAACTGCCCATCAATGGTAGCTGCTGCATCTGTGTATGCAGCTCGGTGCACTCTAAAGAAGAGTCCTCTTTGGACTGAAACGCTCAAGTGCCACACAGGGTTCTCCGAACAAGAATTGCTGTACGTGTGAACTTTTAAATCACGAAGAATTAACTACCTATCATGCTTTCTTGACAAATAACAGATGATTGCAGCGACTGTACACAAATATTAGTGAATTCCCATGCGGCATCAGGAGAGGGGAAGCTCAAGGTAGTGTATAAGAAGTATTCTCAAGAACAATTTGGAGCTGTGGCGTTGTGTCCCCCTGCAACCAAAGTGATGGAGGAGTTGAAGGCATCAAGGATGGTGGCAAGGAACTGAGTGACAGTACTAACTTTATTTTTTTTCATCCATTTGTGTGGGGTGGGGTGTGAGTATCAATGTTTGTGTTTCATGTTCTTGTTGAAAGAGTGATGTGGGCAATATTATAGATTTTTTGGATAGGTGACCTACGAACTCTTTTTGTTCTTTACTCTTTACTCAGGAGTAGTTTGCTAACGCAATATGATTTGGTTTAGTGTTGTGCAATATTGTAGTGTGACAAACAATATTGACATGGAATATATTTGAACATGTTTTCAGTTGTTCATGAGCAAACTTGTAAAGCAGTGAGGGACGGTAAGGTGGTATACCGTCTGTACCAAAACTTCTAATATTTTAAAAATATATATTCATATCAAAATCTTGGTATATTAAATTTTAATTATAGTTAAATTCTATATCATTTATGCTTAAATTGTTCAATATTTTTTTGATATACTAAAATTATAAAACAAAAAATATATATTTATTATTAATTTATAAAATTAATATAATAAAAAAAATATAAAAGAATTATTTGATATTTTGATATATTAAAAAATAATAAATCTCTTACCGAAAAATTTAATAGGATATAAGAAGTATTCTCATCCACCATTTAGAATATTGATGTTATCCTCCTACAACTAATAGAGGAGCAGAAAACATCACGAAGAACTAAGTGAAAGTACATATTTTATTTTATTTTTTTTCTTCTTCAACCTCTTGTGAATAATGTTGTAGTAGTTTGCTAGCGCATTACGACTTAAAATAATAATGACCTCAAATATATTTCACCATGTTCATCAGTAAACTAATAAAAAAGAATTGACTATGAATTTAGTAATCATATTGGCCCCTGCTAATTCATCTCAGGATCAATATGAAGGAGATAAATCATGGATATCTACTAGTTCTTGGAATAATAACTAGTGTATGAATGAGGCATTACCTCAGCATAAACCCGAGACCTAAAGTTGACAACACCTCATGCGCTAACCATTAGATCGTCTTGAGAGAATGGATATGAATTTAGTAACCATATGACTTAGGGTGGTACATCGTGCCATATTAAAAGTTTTAGTATTTGAAGAATATATATTGATACCGTATCAAAATTTTATTATATTAAAATTTTAGTACACCTAATTTTCGATGTGATTAAATTCAACCAAGATCCTCTAGACCGCAGTTTGCAGTATAGAGGAGGGACCACACAAGTTAATTGGTTAATAGGGTTGGATACCACCTATTTAATAGGTGGGATCCATCTCCATCAACCAATAGATATAGTGGTCCATCCTCTGGACCATAAATTGCGGTCCAGAGGATCTATCCTCGATTAAATTCTATATCGTTCATACCAAAATTTTTTAGTATTTTGATATTTTTAATATATCAAAATTAAAAAATATATTCATATTGTAGGTCCTAGTGAGGTCGGCTAGAGGGGATGAATAGTCTGAAATGAAAATAGTCACTTTCTCATTCTTTCAATTTAGATCAATTTAGATCAGTAACACAATTATAATAAATTAATTGAACAACTATTAAAATAAAAGGGACAGAAGAATTACTTGATTACAACCTAAGTGGTTGTTAATCCATGACAAATGAAAACATTAGAAAATCTTCTTCGTTGAAGGCAGAGAAGTCTTTTACTCTCTTTGAACGTTTAGAAATAAACTAAGAAATGAATACTTGAGTTGCTGATTAATTCCTAGTTCCAGAGACTTTTTTATAGCTCTAGAAAATCCTATTAGTGGGTGGAAGACACCTTCAAGAGGATTGAAGGCACTTAGAGTGGAAAACTTTATCCACCGAAGGTAAGGGTTTATCTTCGGCTAACGGCTAGAGAAGATGCCTCCAACATGTTGGAAGCCTTCGACACTGTTCATGGAAGACAGCTCCAACATGCTGGAAGCTGCATTCAATATTGTTCAAGGAAGGCGTCTTCCATGACTTGGAAGACGCCTTCCTTGAGGTAGATCAACTCCTTAGTTGATCTTCCTTCTCCTCGAGAAATGTTCGTCTCCGGTCGCTTGGGTGATGGTCCAACCTTCCAGAGTTGAGCTCATCCAAATCCAATTCCGGCTTTCTCCTCGAACAAGCTTCCGCTCTGACTTCTCGTCCCTCGGAAGCGCCGCGCGCATCCTTCTCGCTCCACCAACATATTCTTCCGCAGCTTCTCGTCCCTCAGATGTACTGAACCCGTCGACTTGATTCTCATGTCAATCTTCTTCTTTGTCGTTTCTTTTACTCGATTTCTTGCATTTCTAAGTCTCTACACACTCAAACACAAGATATCAAATAACCTAAAGTCTAACTTAATTTGGTTGATCACATCAAAATTAACACGAGGTACTAACACATATATCATTAGTGGGGTTGAAATCCTCAACAATTATTGGTTTTCGAAATGCAACATTGGTATTGGTATTGATTTTTAAATTTGACACCACTCAATAATTTATAAAAAAACTATTTAATATTTTGATATATCGAAAAAATTGATACGATATAATAAATACTATATCAAAATTTTTAATACGCCGAAATTTTCTATATGCAGTATATATTAATCTAATATATATTGGTATATTATAAACGGTATATTAAAATTTTCATTATTTTTTCCATTCGAATCATCCGATATAATATGGATTTATATTAGAGTTAATATAAGATTATTCTCAAATTTGCAATTTAGTATTGGATTTTTAAAAATTCAATGAATGTTTGTATTCATATTAAAGTCCAAGATGCATCGTATCCATGCAAATTGCTGTCGCATAATTGCAGTTTTCTCCGGTCATCTCTGACTTCTGAGCGCTCTGGAATTGCTACAAACTCAACGATCTCCTCCTCCTCCTCCTCCTCCTCCTCCTTCTTCTTCTCCGGCTGTCGACTTCTCTTTTACCAGAGGCTCGCGCTGACTTCGTCCCGTTTCAGGAAGTGGGTGTTTCATTGACGGCCACTGTGGCGAACACTACATGTCGCGCCTCGCATCAGCCCGCACCAACTCCCGCCTTTGTGCGCCCCGATTCGTTTCCCCACTACGCACTCCACGTAATCCGGGCCCCACGCACTTCGACGTTTCGTCGCATGCCTCGTCGCGGACCCCACTCGATGCACTATAAATACCGGCTCGGCCGGGGACATTGTTCATCGGAGTGAAGTGAAGCCGCTCTATAGCTCTTTAATTTCTTCTTCTCTCGATCATCTTCCGGCCATGGCGGGCTGCACCGAGCTCCTGTGCAGGGCCAAGCCCTACGTAGCCATGATCTCCCTCCAATTTGGCTACGCCGGCATGAACATCATCACCAAGGTCTCCCTCACCAACGGCATGAGCCACTACGTCCTCGTCGTCTACCGCCACGCCTTCGCCACACTCTCCATCGCTCCTTTCGCTCTCATTCTCGAGCGGTACCCAACGATCCATCAAAATCCATGGTCTTTCTCCGGCTCACGCCCATGTCTATTGCTAATCAATGCTCTGTTTCTGACACAGGAAGGTGAGGCCGGCGATGACCAAGTGGGTGTTTTTGCAGATCTTCGTACTGGGATTGCTTGGGTCGGTAGTCATCACTGATCATGATGAATTGTTAATTGTTGCACCAAACAAACTCATCCTTAATTTTTACAGGCCTGTGATAGACCAAAATCTTTACTACCTTGGTCTGAAGCTCACCTCTCCTACCTTCTCATGCGCCATGAGCAACATCTTGCCGGCCATGACCTTCGTGATCGCATTGCTTTGCAGGTAGCTAGCTAACCATCCTTCTCATCTTCGCTTCGTTTGATTATGAAGTACTGACGGCTCGTGATGATAAGGATGGAGAAGGTGAACTTAAAGAAGGTGATGTACCAGGCAAAGGTGGTCGGAACTCTCGTCACAGTAGCCGGAGCCATGGTGATGACACTCTACAAAGGACCCATTCTGGAGATGGTTTGGAGCCAGCACGGTAATTCTGGTGCATCAAACTCCCAGCCGACAGCCGAATCGAGCAGCAAGGAATGGTTTCTGGGCTCCATCTTCCTCATCCTCGCCACCTTAGCTTGGGCGTCTCTGTTTGTCCTTCAGGCACTTAATCTCATAGACCACTGCTTTACGACACCATCTAACTAGTTGAATCGAGCGGTTAGTTAACCGGCACAAATGTGTGACTCGTGCAGGCAGTGACACTGAAGCAGTACTCTGCCCAGCTCTCGCTCACGACATGGATATGCTTCGTGGGGACGCTGCAAGCTATAGCCGTCACCCTCGTGATGGAGCACGAGCCCTCTGTTTGGAGCATAGGATTCGATATGAACCTGCTCGCTGCTGCCTACGCTGTAATTAGCTTCGCCCCCTTCCTTAATTCATCCATTCAAGTCCGAGGCATGCAGTACTGAGTAATTAGAACATTCAATATGCAGGGGATCGTCACCTCCAGCGTTGCTTATTATGTTCAAGGGCTGGTGATAGAGAAGAGAGGACCTGTGTTTGCATCGGCATTCAGCCCTCTGATGATGATCATAGTTGCCATCCTGGGCTCCTTCATCCTCAATGAGAAAATCTATCTCGGAGGGTGAGATATTACAGGGATCCCTTTAATTTCTAAGCTTAACGTTTCCTTCATATATCAGCGGGCCTAAGTAATTATTTATTCTTCATGCAGTGTTGTCGGGGGAGTCTTGATTGTTCTGGGGCTCTACTCAGTTCTGTGGGGGAAGTACAAGGAGAACAAGGAGAAGAGAGAGATGGAGGCGATGTCTCTGCCCTTGGCCTTGCAGGAAAGCAGAGGATGTCAGCGTGCTAACCGTGACATAGAAACGAGTACTGGAGTGTAGTTTTGTGCTTCGAAGGAGACAATAAGAGAGAGAGAGAGAGGAAGATGTGTTTGAGAGTAGTGCGATAGTGAGTGAGTGTAGCATTTTCTAAGGACGAAATAAGAGCAGAAGGATTGTACCATTTCTATTTTGTTTTGATTTTGGAAAATGGCTTCATGTATCTTGAACTCTGAGGTAAATGACATTGACACCCTATTTGAAAATAACTTAAGTCATGAAATTGAATTGAATTCCATTATGAATTGAATTCCATAAGGAATTAAATTCAATTCTCATGTTTGGAATGAATTGTAACTTAAGTTATGGAATTCTTATATTTTACCATTTTATCCTTCTCTCTTTTTTCTTTTCTTTTTTTACAAAGAAGAGAGAATGAGGACACAATGGACATAATATAGAGAATTGAATTCCCTATATAAATCACATATAAAGAGGTGTGATTTACTTTTGCCTTTTTTTATAGAATTGGAATTGAATTCCATATTAATTCTTAGCTAAAAAATCATTCCAAAGCATGGAATTCAATTCCAATTCTAAAAGGAATTGAATTCCATATCATTCCAAACAGACTGTGAAGGAATTTTTGCCTTTCTATGTTGATACAGCGGATAAGATGGAATATCGACACTCGACGCAGGCATTACAGTCTCGAGGGGCGTGTTGTTGAAAGTCCTAAGGGCATATAATTAAACCCCTTCATAATTTTTTTTTTAATTTTCAATATGCCACATCAATGTCACATTAAAAATAGAAAAATTTACTATTCTCTCCACAATAAAAAAACCTCCATACAATTTTTTATGTGAATCCTACGTTACAAATCATACATCTTTATTTTTATTTTTTTATTTAATATCTCTATATAATTTTTACTTAATATTTTATTTAATTCTCATCTTTAAATTAATTTATTTGTAATTAATAAATTAATAAACTTATGATTTTTTAATTTAATTTAATTTAATTTATAATTTTTATTTAATATTTAATTAACTTATGAATTTTAATTTAATTATAGTCATTTGTATTTTTTTCAACTTATCAAATATATTTATTTTCAAAAAGAAAAGTGTATAATTTAACTATTAAATAAAATATTTAATGATTTTTAAAAAATCAAACATGCAATATTAATTTATCAATGATTAATGGCTCCATCTTCAAGAGAAAAAAGCAGGTTTGAAATATCAAACCCGCTCTTAAAATAAAAACCTCAAAGCTTATGTCTCCACTCATTAGAGCTTTTTTGTTGAGCTTTTTCAACTCTACAAACCTGTTAAAAAAACTGCATTGGAGATGCTCTAAGGGACGTGTTGGTCAAACTCATGAGGGGCCTAGCGGTCAAAGTTCCAAGATAGTTAACTTGAGCGGCCTAACGTGATTTTTAGAGGCTCGGTCGAATACTTGTAGAAAGTCTTGGGAGAGTGTCGGGTTGATTCTCCAGAAAGGTTCCGAGTGGACATTTCCCAAGGTCCGATCGAACTTTGTAATTAGGAAGATAGATTGAATTGGCAAAGGTTAACTCAGTCGCACAGATACTCAACGCCCTCATATCGAATTAGACTTGATCGGGACAAAGGTCCGGTTGAATATCATTAAGACCGCTACAGAAATATCACCAGGGCCCATCAAAGTCTAGAAGCCCTGAAAGGCCAATCATTATGAAATAATAATCAACAACTCATCATTCTAGTAATTCTTTTAAAGCTATGTATAATCATTGTCAGAAAATCATTGGAAAATGATATCTGCAACTCGTACAATAGAGATTTCCATCCTGAGCATAGAATTGGTTTGTACAATTGGAGCAAGACGACAGATCGTCAGTATGATTGGTCTTATTTTAGTAACTTATCTTGTTATTCGTGCTAAGGAAGAAATGAAGAACAAGTATGATGAGCAATGAACTATGATAACGAAAGTTACCTGTGCCTTTAGGAAGAGACCACTTATGTAGTGCTAATTTTCCTCTATGTATGATATCGATGTATTTTCAAAAAAGGACCGACTATTCTGACATTCTAACAACCTTCCTAAATAGACCCACTATTTTTATGTTTTGCAATGTAGAAGCTTTCGCTGTACAGATTGCATAGAACATATTCCCTTGATTCTTTGATAACGATTACACAAAACGTCAAACAGGAATATTATGATATGAGTTTGATGGGCCATTAATACCCTTTGAGGGTAGGCTGGTCGAATCTCCTCTAACATTCAGTCAAACTTAGTTCTCGGATGGGGTTGGGATTGAGGTCGGGTCGGCTAAGGAATGTTAACTATCTTGGGGACTCAGTCTCTTTGAGGACTCGACCTCCTTGAGCACTCGGCATCCGCTCGGACAAGGAGGTCGGTCGAGCGTACATCTAGTATATTCAGTTAGACCGAGAGGACTCGATTCTGAATTTAACTAAGACGGCTTCAGATTCCATCAAGCCAAAGGGACTCGAGATCCGATTAGACAAAAGGTTCAATCGGTTAGACTATTTGGCTGAGTCATGCAATTATGCTAGCCTTGAATATTGACCTCTCCTTAACTTTAATCTCCACATCAGCCAATTACTATTTTAACTTTGATCCTAATTTTAGAACTCTACCTTATTCGTCGTATCAATAATTCTACCATATTTTATTCGTAATAGTTAATTGATTGTGTTCCATGTTTTGTAATTCATGTTTATTTCTTTCATGGTTGAATAAAACGAAGAGAAAGCAACAAATAAATATATATGAAATACTCATTATTCTTGAGCAATTTTATAATTTTCATCCTCCCTCCTCCTATCTTTCCACCCAAGTAAACCAAACCATCTATGTAATAATTAGCAACTGATGTGTCTTAGAAGCATAATAACTCAAGTTCACTCATTCCCTTGTTAGCATTTTTAATATCATTAGTATAATTTTTACGTTTAATTAAGTTAAAGATCCAAATCTTTACTCTTTAAGCTACGTAATTAAGTTCATGTGACCTTGTAAGATTTAACTATAAGTTGATTGAGATACAGAGACGTTGGCCATCAGTCAACTACAAAAGATTCAAGTGCGTGTCACCTATGAACTTAAAGATTTGATAGTCGACAGAGATTTCGCAAGATATATAAATAGTGCAGAGTTCATATGCAACATGATCTATGCGTTCTTTATTCCTACATCTGATTCAACAACACACTGGTTTTCCACAAATCCACCTAAACAAGTCCGGTGAGAATCATCAAAGCAAATTCCACATCCAATTCCCCAAAAGTCGATGACAGCACCAGACTAAAAGAAAGCTTACTCGCCAACGATTCTCCACATAACTCGAGCTTTTCAAATCCACAAATCTATCCAAACTTTTCATTTGACAAGACTAACCAAACCTACGCATGAATAGGAAAAAGGAGGAGAGGAAAGGAAACCCCATCATATTGCTGTAGAAAAGAGGCAGATGCTTCACCAATTCTTGTGTCCAGTTGCATGCAAATGAGCAGCCTTCTGCCTCCACCAAGCCAAGTTGCTGATCAGAGGGCACTAGTCAGCACCTTTACAACTTATTTACTCGTTCATTTGGTTGCTCGTGTGTTGGATTAGCAATGAGATTAGCTCGATGACGCGAGTTCTATGATGGTGAGAGAGACGTGGAATTGGAATGAAATGATTTGCTGGATGACGCACGAAGTTCTCTTTTGTGCTTTTCTTCTCCACATGCTAGAGACGAGTGTGGCAGCAAAGCTGGTAGCTTTACTGATCAACTAACTCACATCTCGCCGTGTCGAAGCTGTTTTCAGTAACGGAAATGCTGCTTTTGGATCATCATCGCATTCTTGCAGATGGCATTGCTAGCTGCTGTCGCCAAACAAGAAGATGAGGAATACATAATTGATTCTTTAGATTCAATTATTGTCTTTGTGGAGACGAATTATTCACTGTTGTATCTGAGAAAGGATGGGTTTGTTAGAGTTTAGGATTTAAGATTTAGTATTTAGAATTTAGGGTTATTCTATGATTTATTTTTTTATATATAATTTGAGGACGAACATGCTCAATGTAATGGCCTACGAGAAGAATAAAAGCCCAACCAAATCCAAAGCCCACGTCGCCTGGAGGGATTAGTGAATGTTGGCTACCGTCATATGTGCCCCTTTCTTTTTGCCTTCTGGTTAGACCTATTTTATTGAACGTTTAAAATATGCTGGTAAGATAGTGAACACTGTTAATACTGGTGTGCAAATGAATGGGTCAGTTCGTGAGTTTTTCAAGTTGATTTGAAAAATATTCAATTCTAAATTATCGAATTTGAGTCGAACTTATTAAATATTTTTTTGAGCCGAATTATAATTTATACTATTTTGTTCGATTGTTCACGAGCTTGTTCACATGCTGCTTGAGCTAAAGTCAAATCAAATTCTAATTGTTTTTATATAATTTCAACTTAAATATATTCAAATTAAAATTTAAATAATTTTAATTGAATTTAAATTTAAGTTATTTTGAATGTTTAAAATATGCTGGTAAGATAGTGAACACTGTTAATACTGGTGTGCAAATGAATGGGTCAGTTCGTGAGTTTTTCAACTTGATTTGAAAAATATTCAATTCTAAATTATCGAATTTGAGTCGAACTTATTAAATATTTTTTTGAGCCGAATTATAATTTATACTATTTTGTTGGATTATTCACGAGCTTGTTCACATGCTGCTTGAGCTAAAGTCAAATCAAATTCTAATTGTTTTTATATAATTTCAACTTAAATATATTCAAATTAAAATTTAAATAATTTTAATTGAATTTAAATTTAAGTTATTTTGAATTATAATTTGGATATGTTCATATTAAGGTTTGAACAATTCAAACCAAACTCGAACTCAAATTTTATTTCGAATTGAGCTCAAGCTAAAATTATTTGTACTTTTGAGTTTCAAATATCATATATATTTTTCAGTTTAAACTGAAATATCAATATTTTCATATTATTTGACTCGATTTATTTTGTTTTCACACCCTTAGTTAACACAACATAATTTATATTGGGCATGATCTTGTTCAAATGAAGGAAGTTGGAAAGCTGGGAATGAGGTGATCACTGACAGAAAGAAAACTTCGATGATCCTGTAAAACAAAACAAGACCAAGGAAGACGTCCTTGACGTTGGTCCTTCGACACTAAAGTTAGAATAGGAGAAGAGAGTAAGAAAATAGAAAATCATAGAACTCGAAAATATTTTTGTTACATGTTCCTCATACTTGTAGATCCTTTTTATACCTTTCTAGATGACCTTTCGTCTTTCCTTATTTAATGGTGTGATTTAATGACAAATAGAAGACATCTTTGTCTAGTTTTCTACACATTTATTAACATATGTCTTGTTCCCTTTTGCTTTTTCTTTCAATTATTAATTGTCTTTCTCTCTTGCGTAGTGTTATTCCTTGTGCCGGTCGGACGATCCATTTATGAGTACAATGCCAACGTCGTACCCAGAGCCGATCGGACGCCCGATTGGCTCATATTACAAGCCTGTTCGGCACGGGATCCTAGGTCATTCGACGGGTCGATTAATTAGAGCATCGGCTGCCGATCGTCTGGCCAAGGAAGGCGTCCTTGACGTTGGTCCTTCGACGCTAAAGTTAGAATAGGAGAAGAGAGTAAGAAAGTAGAAAATCATAGAATTCGAAAATATTTTTCTTACATGTTCCTCATACTTGTAGATCCTTTTTATACCTTTCTAGATGACCTTTCGTCTTTCCTTATTTAATAGTGTGATTTAATGACAAATCGAAGACATCTTTGTCTTGTTTTCTACACATTTATTAACATATGTCTTGTTCCCTTTTGCTTTTTCTTTCAATTATTAATTGTCTTTCTCTTCTGCGTAGTGTTATTCTTTGTGCCGATCGGACGATCCATTTATGAGTACAATGCCAACGTCGTACCCAGAGCCGATCGGACGCCCGATTGACTCATATTACAAGCCTATTCGGCACGGGCTGCTAGGTCATTCGACGGGTCGATTAATTAGAGCATCGGCTGCCGATCGTCTGGCCAAGGAAGGCGTCCTTGAGGTTGGTCCTTCGACACTAAAGTTAGAATAGGAGAAGAGAGTAAGAAAGTAGAAAATCATAGAATTCGAAAATATTTTTCTTACATGTTCCTCATACTTGTAGATCCTTTTTATACCTTTCTAGATGACCTTTCGTCTTTCCTTATTTAATAGTGTGATTTAATGACAAATCGAAGACATCTTTGTCTTGTTTTATACACATTTATTAACATATGTCTTGTTCCCTTTTGCTTTTTCTTTCAATTATTAATTGTCTTTCTCTCCTGCGTAGTGTTATTCCTTGTGCCGATCGGACGATCCATTTATGAGTACAATGCCAATGCCGTACCCAGAGCCGATCGGACGCCCGATTGGCTCATATTACAAGCCTGTTCGGCACGGGCTCCTAGGTCATTCGACGGGTCGATTAATTAGAGCATCGGCTGCCGATCGTCTGGCCAACCGGATCGTAATCCCTTTGATCGTTCGAGGCACCCACACTGATTGTACCTTGATTACCCTTACACGTTGAACTCTTTGACTTTTCTTCACCATGATAATAGACTTGCGCCAAATAGACTCTTCTTATCGCCGCATCAGGGCACTTAATCCCTGTTTTTTTGTTATTTAACTTTCAAGAACTTACATGGTAGTATTTCTGAAGCTAGTCTTTTGTGATCTAAGAATATTTGAGTTTTTTTTTAGATCTGGGAGTTTTCAAGCACGTGCATAAGAACATATAAGATTTTGATAGAATGTGAACAAATGGGCACATGGTTGGCATATAGGGACTGGTGAAATGGAGCTAATTAAGCTTTTGGAGTCTCTAAGGCAAACAAACAAAAAAACTAAGAATTTATGGATCAAACTGTTGGATTGCCAAGCAATAACAATTTTTCCTTGCATAGCATGTTTTTCATTTTTTTTTTTATATGCCTAAATAGTCCTAGTGTTTAGGAAGAATTTCTATGACAGTTTGCGATTTGAATTAGGTGAAACGTCGATACATTGTACTTATTGTGGCATGCAGGGACCAGCTTAAGGTTTTGTGTCGCTAGTAAATCTTGAAAGCAACAGCGATGCATCTAAACGAAACCAAAGGATGCATCATCTTTAAGCTACGATAGAAAACCGAATGCAAATACAAGTCATTATTCCTTGTGATGAATTCCTTAATTCAGAGGCAGCGGAGTCTCTCGTGATCTCACGTCCCTTGTCCTCGAGGGCACGGAGGGTGCTGCGACCTCGTGGCATTCCTCCGAGAGGGAGGGTACCACTATTCATTATGTGTTAATCATTATTTTAAAGATTAGTAATCGTCCATGATTTATCTTTTCCGTATTGATACTGGGATGAATTGACAAAAATAATGAGGACGAGCACATTCGTTTTTTATCATCTTTGAATTATGTGTTTTTTATATTAAAATTGTTTGATGTACTGTATAAATATGTCAAATTCAGAAAAAAAAAAAAAAAGGTATTTATGTTATTTTTTGCATTTCACTTGGCATCATATCTGTTTCCAGCTAATGCGTTAGAACTATTTCTAAAGCTATGTGACAGGACAGATGGCATCAGTCTTTAAGACGCTCAATAAATTACATCTGTCAGTAACTTAAATGTGTTGTTCTTTAAATTGCAATCACTTAGGCTGAGCAGAGTTTGTTCGAATTTAAATTTTCATTTTTTTAAAAAATTAATTATATAATTAATTTGATTTTAATTTGATTTTTTTTATTTAATTAAATCGAATAAATGAAATAAATCAAAATAAAAAATAACCGATAAATTATAAATTCCTAACTAATTAGTAAATCTTTCATTATACTAAAAAAAAATTTAATTTGATTAATTTTGATTTATGATAAAATTAATAGATATTTTATTGGTTTGATTTATTCTATTTTTATTAAAAAAATTCAGTCTATTTAATTAATTTTTTTTTAAAAAAAATAATTCAATTTTAATTAATTATAATTAATTCGGTTCAATTTTAACTGAATGCTTAATCCTGATATATCTTTACTTTGTCTTTATTTTGACAATTCATCAAAAAATAGTAGTTAGGATGATCTTATATATGTTCCTGTGGGGTTGTTTTACTTTTATAATCTTGATTTCAGATTAGTTTAACTTCACTTATTGCGTAATGTTCGATTCATTATATTTACATCGTAAATTAAAAATTATGATAACCAACCATACATGTTGGGGATATTTCTGTTGAAAAAATTGAATGAAAACGCGACATGTGGGTTGTAGTCCCACAACGATTGAAAGCAAGGCTTTTCGGCTGATTCGAAACAAAGGGGGTGAAACTCCAGGGCCCGGAGGATATCAACTCATTGCTCGATCAGGACACGTTGCACGCCACATGACAGGCCAAGTGGTAGCTAACCACTTGGCAAGCATGCAAGCCACAACGTGGCTTGCTTGCAGCTAACAGCAAGCCACAACGTGGCTTGCTGGCAAACATGCAAGCCAAGCGTGGCTTGCTGGCAAGGTGCAGCCAACAGCAAGCCACGTTGTGGCTTGCTGGCAAACATGCAAGTGAGCACAGAAATGAAGAAGAACAGAGCTTCAAGAGAATTTGTATGGAAAACTAAGCTTTGTGTGCTGTGCTCTTTCCTTCCTCTTTGAATCCCCATATTCTCTTCCTTTTTGTTGGGCCTTTCTTTTGCTGAACAGAAATCGTGATAGTTTTCGGATCTAGTTCAGATCGTCACGACAACCAGTGCTCGGTTGTGTTCGTGATCCTGCCGTTTTATCCTGGGAGACAGACGTCCACCTAATCCTCTGAGCACCGTGGAGGGGCCGAATCTGTTTTAAGGAGACAGCGCTTTGCTGGACTCGGCATCCACTTTGAGTTCGTGTTGCAGCTCCGAACATCCTGTCAACAACTCTCGACAGCAACTTAGCGCTGCTCGACAACTCACGGTGTCCGCAACTCACCTACTCGGCGCTTGGATCGACTCACTAGAGTCGACAGCTTCTTGATTGTAAGTACTTGTGCATTTGGTATGGACTCAGAAGCGTGAAACAGAGCTTCTGAAACGATCACACAAAGATTGTAACGGGTTTATTCCCAACAAAACTTAAAACAGATTCATTCTGTTACGATGGCGGCAGAAAATGTTGAGATGCAACAGGCTCAACATGTGCCGGCCTCCTCCGCCCCGATTGGGAATGTGCCAATCAATCACGGGGAAAAGCCAGAAAAATTCACAGGAGTGAATTTCAAGCGGTGGCAGTAGAAGATGTTCTTCTACTTAACCACGCTAGGTCTGGCACGTATTTTGACCGAAGAAATTCCCAAGGTTGTTAAGGGTGTAGATGAGGTGAACACCCTCCTTCTGCTTGACAAATGGAACGAATCTGAGTTCCTCTGTCGAAACTACATCCTTAACAATCTTGCCGACTAACTCTATCTTGTGTATTGTGAGATAAAAACGGCAAAGGAACTGTGGGACTCTCTGGACAAGAAATATAAATCGGAGGATGCTGGGGCCAAAAAGTTTATTGTTGGTCGTTTCCTGGACTATAAGATGAGTGACTTGAAGTCTGTAATCAGGCAAGTCCAGGAGCTTCAAGTACTCTTACAAGAAATTCACTCAGAAGGTATGACTCTGAGCGAAACCTTCCAAGTGGCAGCTATCATTGAAAAGTTACCAACTGGTTGAAAGGACTTTAAGAATTATCTGAAGCACAAGCGGAAGGAAATGAACCTGGAGGAACTTGTTGTTCGCCTTCGTATAGAAGAAGACAACAAGAATTCGGAGAGAAAACTGTTCTCTCAGGCTACTGTAAAAGCCAATGTTGTTGAGCACGGACACAGCTCAAAACGGAAGCATCCAAAATCTTCCACGACGCAACCCAAAGGACAAAACATGAAAAAGAAGTTCTTAGGAAAATGCTACAATTGTGATCGTATGGGTCACAAGGCTTCAGATTGTAAAAGGCCAAAGAAGAAAAAACCTGAGGCCAACCTGGCGGGAGAATAAGATATGGATCTCTGCGCCGTGATTTCTAAAGTGAACCTAATAGGTTCCAATCCTCGGCAATGGTGGATTGATACTGGAGCCACCAGACATGTGTGCTGCAATAAAGAGCTGCTCCACAACTTCGAAGAAGTTACTGGAGATAAACTGTTTATGGGGAACTCAGCAACCTCGGACGTCATAGGCCAAGGAAAGGTGGTGCTGAAGATGACCTCGGGCAAGGACCTCACTCTGAATAATGTGCTGTACGTTCCGGAGATTCGGAAGAATCTAGTGTCCAGATCACTTATGAGCAAGCATGGCTTTCGCATTGTTTTTGAGTCGGACAGAGTTGTATTGTCCAAAAATGGAGTGTTTATAGGAAGAGGCTATGTATCTGATGGGCTGTTTAAGCTCAATGTAATGGCCATTAGGCCCAAGATAAATAAAAATGAAAGCTCTTCCACTTATATGCTTGAGTCTTCGTGTTTGTGGCATGGTAGACTAGGACATGTTAACTACGATGTGTTGCGTAGATTAATAAACATGCAAAGCATACCTACATTCCACCTTGACCCAAAACACAAGTGTGAGATTTGTGTTGAAGCAAAAATGACAAGGTCATCCTTTCAACATATTGAAAGAAGTAATGAACCACTTGACCTAATCCACACTGATGTGTGCGACCTAAAAGGTACGCCAACACGTGGTGGTAATAAATATTTCATCACTTTTGTAGATGATAACACAAAATACTGTTATGTATATCTTCTCAAAAGTAAGGATGAAGCTATAGAGAAATTTGCTCTCTATAAGAATGAGGTTGAAAACCAGCTTAATAGGAAGATTAAGGTGGTTCGAAGTGACCGAGGCGGTGAATATGTGTCACCGTTCGCTGAGTTGTATGCTGAACATAAGATCAGACACGAAACAACAGCTCCTTATACTCCTCAGCAAAATGGAGTTGCTGAGCGAAAGAACCGAACACTTAAGGAGATGATGAATGCTCTTCTATTAAGCTCTGGATTACCAGAGTCCATGTGGGGGGAAGCTGTGTTAACAGCTAATTACCTTTTAAATAAGGTGCCCCGGAAGAAAATAGATAAGAGCCCTTATGAGTTGTGAAATGGAAGACAACCGTCCTACAAATATTTACGAATGTGGAGGTGTCTTGCCAAAGTGTTGGTGCCTGATCCGAAAAGGATTAAGTTAGGATCAAAGATTGTTGATTGCATATTTATTGGATATGCACAAAACAGCGTTGCGTATAGATTTTGTGTGGTTGAGTCACACATACCGGAGATACACAAGAACTCGATAATCGAATCGAGAAATGCCTCATTCTTTGAGCATGTATTTCCTTTTAAGACCCAAGAGGATGCTAGCTTCTCAAAACGGGCATATGAAACACAAGACAAAGAAAAAGATGCAGAACCAGTGGAGGTTGAGCTTAGACGGAGTAAACGAGCTCGAGTAGAAAAATTCTATGGATCAGATTTTATCACTTTCATGCTGGAAAGTGAGCCCCGGAGTTACTCAGAAGCAGTAAGCTCGTCTGATGGCCCTCACTGGAAAGAGGCAATTGCATCTGAGATAGAATCTATCTTGCAAAATCACACTTGGGAACTCGTGGATCTTCCTCCGGGAAGTAAACCATTAGGTTGCAAGTGGATCTTCAAGAAGAAAATGAAATCAAATGGCACAATCGATAAATACAAGGCCAGATTGGTAATCAAAGGATATCGACAACAAGAAGGCCTTGATTACTTCGATACATACTCTCCGGTATCGAGAATCACTTCCATTAGAGTATTGTTGGCTATTGCTGCTCTATGGAATCTCGAAATACATCAAATGGATGTTAAGACAGTCTTTCTAAATGGGAATTTAGAAGAGGAAATCTACATGGACCAACCTGAGGGGTTTTAGTATGGGACGGAAAAAAAGGTCTGTAGATTGGTGAAGTCATTATATGACTTGAAACAAGCACCAAAGCAGTGGCATGAGAAATTCGATAATGCTCTGAAGGAATGTGGATTCAAGATCAATGAATGTGATAAATGTGTTTACATGAGAGCCACAGAGAGTGACTATGTCATCTTGTGTCTCTATGTAGATGACATACTTATCATTGGGAGCAATGATAAGGTAATCAAATCCACTAAAGATATGTTGAACTCAAGATTTGACATGAAAGACATGGGCCTAGCTGATGTGATTATAGGAATCAAAATTCTTAGAACAACAGAAGGACTTGTTCTTAGTCAGTCCCATTACGTGGACAAGATTCTTGAGAAATTCACCAAGGGTGATACTGCGTTGGCACGAACGCCGATAGATACGAGTCAACATCTATCAAAAAATCGAGGTGAAAGTATCTCACAGATAGAATACTCTCGAGTGATTGGAAGTCTGATGTACTTGATGAGTTGTACACGACCAGACTTAGCCTATCATAATAAGCGGAGCAGATACACGAGTAATCCCAGTATTGAGCACTGGAAAGGGATAACAAGAGTACTGAGGTACTTAAGGTACACTCGTGAATATGGACTGCACTATACAAGATATCCTGCTGTGATCGAAGGATACAGCGATGCAAGTTGGATATCTGATATACAAGACTCTAAGTCTACGAGTGGATATGTCTTCACTCTAGCTGGTGCAGCCATTTCCTGGAAATCTTCTAAGCAAACCGTAATAACCAGATCCACGATGGAATCTGAGTTTGTAGCTCTTGACAAATGTGGTGAAGAGGCTGAATGGCTACGACAATTCTTAGAAGATATTCCACGTTGGCTAAAACCTGTGCCGGAGATTTGCATACATTGCGATAGTCAATCAACAATTGGTCGGGCACAGAGCCATCTGTATAATGGTAAGTCTAGACATATACGTCGTAGACATAATACCATTAGACAACTACTCTCAACTGGAGTTATCACTGTTGACTATGTGAAGTCAAAAGATAACCTAGCGGATCCGCTAACCAAGGGGTTAACTCGAGAGTTAGTTGCAAGCTCATCACAAGGAATGGGCTTGATGCCGTTGTCAGCGATCAGTGCAGAGGACACCCAACCTATGCTGACTGGAGATCCCAAGAACTAGGTTCAAAAGGACAACTAATCTGCACTGACTAGACACACTGTAGGGGAAGTTCCATGAAACAGTGACGAGACCAGGATAAGCCGATGGGCTTTTAATAATAAAAAAAAGAGTAGATGGTAACTCTTGAGGGATCACCTATGTGAGAAAGAAATGGGGCCGCTTCGAAGAGAATTGGAGGCACAATTCTGAGAGCTTCTCACAGAACCAGGCGTGTTCATGGCCAAGAACGAACACACTCATGAGACCTGAGCTATATCAGGGAGAGTCTTGGGTAAGATCTGTCCATGCTTACACCACCGGTCGAACAGTTCAAAGACATCGTGTCTACTAATCAGCCAGTGAGCAAACAGAGTTTACAAGGGAAGGTTCAAAGGGTAACACGTACCTATCCTATACTCGACTCAACTATCGAAAACTATCACCAATCCTTGTTTTCATTCATGTGGGGGATTGTTGGAAAAATTGAATGAGAAACGTTCAAGTGAGCTTTGTGTGCTCTTTCCTTCCTCTTTGAATCCCCATATTCTCTTCCTTTTTGTTGGGCCTTTCTTTTGCTTAACAGAAATCGTGATAATTTTCGGATCTAGTTCAGATCGTCACGACAACCAGTGCTCAGTTGTGTTCGTGATCCTGCCGTTTTATCCTGGGAGACAGACGTCCACCTAATCCTCTGAGCACCGTGGAGGGGCCGAATCTGTTTTAAGGAGACAGCGCTCTGCTGGACTCGGCATCCACTTTGAGTTCGTGTTACAGCTCCGAACATCCTGTCAACAACTCTCGGCAGCAACTTGGCGCTGCTCGACAACTCACAGTGTCCGCAACTCACCTACTCGGCGCTTGGATCGACTCACTAGAGTCGACAGCTTCTTGATTGTAAGTACTTGTGCATTTGGTATGGACTCAGGAGTGTGAAACAGAGCTTCTGAAACGATCACACAAAGATTGTAACGGGTTTATTCCCAACAATTTCTTTAAGACGTGGGAGCAAAGTTGCAAATGTTGATTCCTCTGATTAGTTACTGATGATAGATCTTAGTTGGCAAAAAGGTGGAACCGTCACCCTAGCGGTCCCCTGGCCCCGGCCCCACAAGATTCCAGAGGGAGTAAATCACGGTTAATGCTGGGCAGGAAAGGTGACTGGGGGTCGAAGGAATTTTTGACACAACAGACCAGGATTTTATCCCCGTGTGCAACTGGCGACTTTCGACCCCACGACTTCATTGACAAGCTACAAGCACCTAACTAGCGGATCCAGCCCGTGGGGGCATGATGATAGAGCTTAGTGAAGGTTCTCACAATCAATTAATTATTCAATTGAAAGCTAATCTTTCTTGGCCTAATCAAGTATCATCAGTTTTGCAATCTATCCACAAACTGTAGATGAACACAGTATCACTGAAAAGGAATTGAAATGGAGCAAAAGTGCTCGTCTCAGCCTTACCTGAAGAAACTCTCGTTCCTAGCAGTAGCACACAGGCCCCTGTTCACGACTGACTTGAACCTGGATTTGGAGAACCATTATCGACTAATCCTATAATGATTAATTTGATTTTATATAAATTTTTCATTAATCATTAGAATAAATATAAAAAGTAACCGAGTTTCTTTTCTCTTTAAAAAAATATAAATTTGATTTTATGTAATATAACTTAAAATCTTACCTTTTGTATCATAATCTACATCTCAAATTGACAAGAATCGACTTATTCCAATTCGATTTATTCTAAAACTAAATTAGAATAAATGACTTTTAAGTATAATAATAATAATAATAATAATAATAATAATTGATCCTGTCCGAACCAGGAGTCAACGGACGCTGGGGATGTGGCGCTCCCTGTTGGATCCTCGAGTGCTCCGGCGAACCTGTAACAAAATCGAGCCGGGAGGGGTGTCCCGGCGACGGCCCTCCGACGCTCAAGTCAGGCGAGGAATAACAAAGAGGTGGCTTCAGAGATTCAAACCAGCGTACCTCCGGTGAAGAAATGGAGACCTTATATAGACCTCTCGAAGGAGCCTGGGCGCGCCAATCAAAGCAATCACCTGCTTTCGACCATGCCCAGGTATGGGTCTGTCAGAAGGGCATCCATAAGGCCATACCGCTACTGTATCAACCTCTCCATGATGTGACGGCAAGACCCTCTATCGTGAAATCTTGTGTACGGCATAATCATCAGACATGCCTTTGCTGACATCCCATATCCCGAGCCGAACGAATAGGCCGCTCGGCTAACCTTTGTATCCTCGCCCTTATCTCGGCGAGCGGACAACCCGCTCGGCCCCGGTTCAGGCCGGCGGACACCGCTCGGCCATTCAGTCCTCCTTGGCGTCGGAAACCAAGTCAGGTGGGTTATCTCGCTCGCTCGGACTGCTCAAGCCCTTGGCGGCCATTACAGCAATCGACCCTCCATCCGTCCTCGGTTGGGACCCTTCGGGACCCCATTTATCGCCGGATCACTTGCCTCCCCTTCAAGTCTAGTCGAAGGAGGCAGTGAGTCCGACTGACTGGACTATGTGTCCGAGCGGGCGGTCGTCGCCTTACCGTCGCTTATAATATCCCTTGAGCCGTTCGGCCCTTATGCCAAATTCAGTCGCTCGGCTCTTCGTTTTGGATGTCTTGGCGCTCAACGTGGATGTTTGCTTGTTTAAATCTTCTCGAAAATTACGCAAATCCTTTTCATTAAGTCAAAGCATGCGCGGTATGGGCGCATTAATTGCGCCTGGTGACAGAGCGCCACGTGACTCTTCTCGCGTGGTGGTGATGATCCGTACGATGGGACGCCGATTGTTTTGAAATGGACGGTTAGATGGTGACCTCGTCTCTCGTGACCTGCATCCAACGGACGAGGCCGACCAGCCTCGTTCGCATAAAGCCTTCGTCTTCACCCTTACGCTGCATTCTCTGTTTAATTCGGCGTCCTCGTCCGCGGCTGCATCGTTCCGGCTGTCCTCGTTCTTGCCTCTTGGTGGTTTTCGACTTCGGTGATCCTCTCGTTCATCTTCCCTCGATAAGCTTCTCCCTTCCTTCGTTCGGCCTTTCCCTTTCGCGGGGAACTCCTTCGTCCCTTGCTTGCGAACTTTTATCATCCTCCGTTTCCGGGTTTCTTTCGGCTTCCTTCTTTCTTTTCTTGGTACTTTAGTCATGGCGAGTACTTCCGTACCTTGATGTTCATGGTCCCTGGTATATGACCATGGAGAGTAAATTTGAGGGGGCTCGGCGTCTTGTTTGGACGTACGGGATCCCGGACGACCATGAAATAGTTATAGCCGACCGACCCCATAACCCCCCGATCGGTACCATTTGTTTTTTCTGGACCAGGCGGCCTTAGATTTCCTACCCATCCATTTATTTTGGAAGTTTGTAATTATTTTCGCATCCCGCTCGGCCAACTTGTGCCGAATTCCTTTAGGTTGCTGAGCGGGGTGGTCGTCCTCTTTAAGCTGCACAGTATCCCACTCGACCCCAAAATATTCCACTACTTCTTCTACCCCAAACAATCCGAGTTGGGTACTTTTATTTTCCAAGTAGAATAGCCTTAATTTTTGAGAATATGACCTTGACAAGCCTTTGGAAGGAGTTCTTCTTCTATATCGACTTCGGCGGCATTAAGAACCAAATGGCGGACCCATAGCCAGTAGAGCTCGGCAAATTCAATCGACCTACCTTCATGCGTGGTTTGTCCGGTCAGTGATACAAAATCGACCGATTGCTTCTCAAGGTGTTGTACATTTTGGATTATCTCGTTCGGGCCAATCTTCCCTCCGCATGGGTAAGGACTCTTTACTCACTTCGCCTTTTTGTCTAACTGATTTTAATTTTTTCTCTGCGGTGAAGTCATGTGGCGCTCCAAGGCTCTGATCATCGAAATTGAAAGCAGGAAATTGGTGGCTACCAAGAACTCGTGACGGGTCTTATCCCAGCCCGGCGGATGCGGTGAGGGGCGCGATCGCCACGAAATAAAGTACAATCCGCTAGCGGAGGTTGAGGCGGATCCTGTTCTGCTCGGTAGAGTCCCAGGCCGGGGTTCCTCTGGAAGTTCGGTGGAAGCGTCGAAGGACTCCGACCTTCCAGCGACCCGGAGGCGAACCACGAGCGTGATCGAGATCGCTTCACGGTCATGCCGTCGTGATCGGGACCCCGTGGCCTCGCCCACCGCGCCTCCGGCTCTCCTCCACGGACTCGTCGTCGCTTACGACGGTTGGGCGAAACTTCAACCATAGGGGAGTCAGGCGACCGCGGCTGAGGAAGTGCTTGGCCACCCGACCATCAAGACTACCTGCGATTCCCATCGGAGGAATATTTATTGTCTGCCGATCGGCCATCAAGCCTCGTTCATGAAATAACCTTGACGGGCCCGCTCGCCAAACTTTTCGAGGATGCCCAGTTGGGTGGCCCTCATGGCGCCAAGCGGCTCGGCGATAACCACATGCGGCGGGCCACTCGGTAGGTTCATTTTTCTTCTGCGCCATACTCTTGTTTGGTTTCGATTTTATTATTTCACTTACAGCATTGGTGAGCAAATCGCCACTAGCCATCGGTTGGCGAGCTGGAGGATTTCATGGAAAAACTCCAAGTCTCGGGGGTCCATCGGCAGCCCTGAGGCCGAACAGAAGAAGGCCGCCGACTTGGATACAGAGGTGGCTCGACTTGAAGGCCTGGTGAAGAAACGCGACGCAGACGTGAAGCGCGCCAGTAGCCGGAAGAAGCGGGGCGATCGCTGATCTGGACAAGATGAAAGTTGAAGTCCGAGCCCTAGATCAGCAATCTAAGGATCTGGAAGCCCAATTAACTGCCGAACGGGATGGGCGCTCAGCTGAACGCACTAAAGCGGAAGTGGACCAAAAAGTTCTCCAAGATTCACTAATTGCATCCCGAGCGGCGCTCAGAAAGTACAAGGAGGGGAAGCCGAGTCGCCTAGCAGCAGCGCGCCAAGAATACCTCCGCTCGGAGCGGTTCGGCGAAAAGTTCGGTGGCAACGTCTCCTCAACTTTCGCCGAGGCGGTCAAGGTCACCATGGCGTACTTGAAGAAGGGTGGCCACCTCCCGGCGGAAATGCACATTCCCGCCTCCGATCTGGCGACCATGATAGACGACATTCCGGACGGTTTCTTTAACTTCGAAGACCCGGAGTGAGGCGAGTTCTTCCAAGTACTTTCTGTATTTCATCCGCTTTGCGGATGTAAAATTTTGTTCGGCATAGTTGTGTTCCTTTGCTTGTATTTTTGTTTGCCCTTCATTGCCCTTATTTTGTCTGTTTGGTGCTTATCCGTAGAGTCAGTTAAGCTCCACGTGTTCCCCACTAGACGACCGATCAGGTTAATCAGTTGACTTGTTTTCCTCGAAATCGTTTAGCGCTTGGCTATCTGTTTGCATTCAGTGAATGCGAAGTATTGGCCGATCGGACTTAATCAATTTAGTACTTGCGAACGCTCGTTATTTGGCGTCCTTAGTTTCGTCCAGTAAGCTCACGATCGCGGGTTCGACTCTCGATCTTTGGCGGAGCTCGTCGGCACGGATATTTATAGCGGTTGGCGCGGCTCTCGATCTTTAGGGGCTCGTCGGCGCGGATATTTATAGCCGGTCGGTCGCGGCTCTCGATCTTTAACGGAGCTCGTCGGCAGCGGATATTTATAACCGGTCGGTAGCGGCTCTCGATCTTTAACAGCCAGGCTCGTCGGTCTCTGCTCGAGGATTTATAGGCGGCTCGTCTCGGTTTCCGGCGAAGGGTTTATAGATCGGACCGTCTCTCGATCTTTAACGTCGGAGCTCGGCGCGGATATTATAGCCGGTTGGTGCGGCTCTCGATCTTTAACGCCGGAGCTCGTCGGCGCGGATATTTATAGCCGGTCGGTGCGGCTTTCGATCTTACGGCGGAGCTCGTCGGCGCGGATATTTATAGCGGTCGGCAGCGGCTCTCGATCTTTAACGCGGCTCGTCGGTCTCTGCTCGAGGATTTATAGGCCGGCTCGTCTCCGGTTTCCGGCGGAGGGTTTATAGGCAGGGACCGTCTCTCGATCTTTGCGTCGGAGCTCGGCGGATATTATAGCGGTCGGTGCGGCTCTCGATCTTCTGAGGGCTCGTCGGCGAGATATGTATGCGGTCGGTAGCGGCTCTCGATGTTTAACTGCGGAGCTCGTCGGTAGCGGATATTTATAGCCGGTCGGTAGCTCTCGATCTTTAACGGGCTCGTCGGTCTCTGCTCGAGGATTTATAGGCCGGCTCGTCTCCGGTTTCCGGTAGGAGGTTTATAGGCGGGACCGTCTCGATCTTCGCGTCGGAGCTCGGCGGTCGCGGATATTATAGCCGGTCGGTGGCGGCTCTCGATCTTTAACGCGGAGCTCGTCGGCGCGGATATTTATAACCGGTCGGTCGCGGCTCTCGATCTTTAACAGCGGATCTCGTCGGTGCGGATATTATAGCCGGTCGGTGCGGCTCTCGATCTTTAACGGAGCTCGTCGGTCTCTGCTCGAGGATTTATAGGCGAGCTCGTCTCGAGTTTCCGGTAGGAGGTTTATAGGCAGCGGTTGTCTCTCAATCTTTAACGTCGGAGCTCGGCCGGCGGATATTATAGCGGTCGGCGCGGCTCTCGATCTTTAACGGAGCTCGTCGGCGCTATTTATAGGCGGTCGGTGCGGCTCTCGATCTTTAACGGCGGAGCTCGTCGGCGCGGATATTATAGCCGGTCGGTGCGGCTCTATTTTAGCAACGGTAGTCGGTCTCTTCTCGCCATTTATAGATTTCCCCCTGTTTCCGTGCAGTTTTTAGAAGCGGACCGTCTCTCGATCTTTACGCGTCGGAGCTCGGCGGCGCGGATATTATAGCGGTCGGCGCGGTTCTCGATCTTTAGCAGCGGAGCTCGTCGGTAGCGGATATTTATAGCGGTCGGCGTGACTCTCGATCTTTAACGGGCTCGTCGGCGCGGATATTTATAGCGGTCGGCGCGGCTCTCGATCTTTAACGACGGGTCGGCGCGGATATTTATAGCGGTCGGCGCGGCTCTCGATCTTTAACGGCGGGCTCGTCGGCGCGGATATTTATAGCGGTCGGTCGCGGCTCTCGATCTTTAACAGCGGGCTCGTCGGTAGCGGATATATATAGCCGGTCGGAGCGGCTCTCGATCTTTAACGCTGGAGCTCGTCGTGCCTCGAGGATTTATAGGCGCCGCTCGTCTCGGTTTCGTAGGAGGTTTATAGGCGGACCGTCTCTCGATCTTTAACGTCGGAGCTCGACGGCGCGGATATTTATAGCCGGTCGGCGCGGCTCTCGATCTTTAACGACGGAGCTCATCGACGCGGATATTTATAGCCAGTCGGCGCGGCTCTCGATCTTTAACGACGGAGCTCGTCGGCGCGGATATTTATAGCCGGTCGGCGCGGCTCTCGATCTTTAACGATAGAGCTCGTCGGTCTCCTACTCGGGGATTTATAGACGCCAGCTCGTCTCCCGGTTTCCCGGCCGGAGGGTTTATAGACGCCAGACCGTCTCTCGATCTTTAACGTCGGAGCTCGACGGCGCGGATATTTATAGCCGGTCGGCGCGGCTCTCGATCTTTAACGACGGAGCTCGTCGGCGCGGATATTTATAGCCGGTCGGCGCGGCTCTCGATCTTTAACGACGGAGCTCGTCGGCGCGGATATTTATAGCCGGTCGGCGCGGCTCTCGATCTTTAACGACGGAGCTCGTCGGGCTTTTAAGCCTAATTTGGACAACGTTTACCTGGCCGAACGGCACAGGGTCTTCGGAATCGAGCCTTTGGCTCGTACAATATACCTCCAGCTGAGCAGCTCGGGGCCTTCGTCGTCGAGCGCTTTGCTCCGATAATTTACCTCCGGCCGAACGGCACGGGGTCTTCGGAATTGAGCCTTTGGCTCGTACAATATACCTCCGGCTGAGCAGCTCGGGGCCTTCGGAAAACTAACCGTTCGGCTATGAACACAAAATGCCTTGGGAATAATTTGTTTCCTGCGATAAAAGGAGTACAGCTATTTTGAATTTACACAAAATAGAGCAAAAGTGCACCTCTCACCCAGCTCTATATGGCTGAAGGTGATTTGCACTCCATGGCCGATCCAGCATCCGACCTTCCGTATCCTTGAGGTAATAAGCGCCCGAACGGAGCTTCTCGACCACTTCAAAGGGTCCTGCCCAGGGAGCTTCCAACTTGCCGACATCTCCGACTGGCTTGACTTTCTTCCAAACTAGGTCGCCTACTTGAAAGGCTCTGGGGATCACGCACCGGTTGTAGTTCTGTTTCATACGTTGCCGGTACGCCATCAGCCGGACGGACGCTTTAGCTCTTTCCTCTTCGACGAAGTCTAGCTCCATGTTCCTCCGTTCGGCGTTATTTTCATCATAATTTTGTACCCGAACGGACTCCACCCCAACTTCAATCGGGATAACTGCTTCGCCTCCATATACCAAATGAAATGGAGTGACGCCCGTTCCCTCCTTTGGTGTCGTGCGGAGAGCCCATAGGACGCCCGGCAGCTCGTCTACCCAGCTGCCTCCTTCATGGTCGAGCCGAGCCCGTAAAATTCTGAGAATCTCTCGGTTGGTTACTTCGGCTTGACCGTTACTTTGAGGGTATGCCACCGATGTGAAGTGCTGCTCGATGCCATAACTTTCGCACCACTTCCCGAGTAGCTTCCCAGTGAATTGACGTCCGTTGTCGGAGACGAGTCGTCTTGGGATGCCAAAGCGGCAGATGATATTTTGCCATATGAATTTTTTAACCATCTGCTCGGATATTTTTGCAAGTGGCTCAGCTTCTACCCATTTTGAGAAGTAGTCGACCGCCACCAATAAGAACTTCCGCTGCCCGGTAGCCATGGGGAAGGGTCCCACGATGTCCATCCCCCATTGGTCAAACGGGCAGGCCACAGTTGATGCTTTCATCTCCTCTGCGGGTCGGTGGGATATGCTGTGATACTTCTGACAGGATAGACAATTTGCAACGGTCCGGGCGGCGTCCTTTTGAAGTGTTGGCCAAAAATACCCAGCTAGCAAAATCTTCCTGGTTAACGACCGTCCGCCTGGATGTCCACCGCACGAACCTTGGTGCACTTCTCGAAGGATGTACTCGGCATCTTCCCAGCTGACGCATTTTAGGAGCGGACGGGAGAAGGCCTTCTTGTAGAGTTGATCTCCTACGAGGGTGAACCGACTAGCCCTTCTCTTCAGCAAATGAGCTTCTTCCCGGTCGGAGGGGGTAGCTCCCGAGCACAAAAACTCCACAATAGTTGTCCTCCAATGGCTCGGGTATGTGATGCCCTCCATCCGATCGACATGTGCTACTAAAGATACTTGCTCGATCGGCTTCTGATAGCCGACCGGGGATAACGCGCTTGCCAGCTTGGCCAATTCATCCGCCACTTGATTCTCCGCCCGGGGGATCTTCTGAATAATCACTTCCCTAAAGTTGAGCTTAAATTTTTCGATAGCCTCCACGTAGAGCTTGAGCCTTGTACTATTTATCTCGAAAATCCCCGAGATTTGCTGAGCAGCCAACTGGGAATCTGAATAGAGGATGACCCGGATGGCTCCAACGTGCCGAGCGGCCTGTAATCCAGCAATAAGGGCTTCATATTCTGCTTCGTTGTTGGTCGCTCGGTAATCTAGCCGGACGGAGAGCTGCATCTGCTCTCCTTGTGGGGACAGCAAAACTATGCCAATTCCGCTCCCGTGTCTAGTGGACGATCCATCCACGAACACTTTCCACACAGCTTCGGGTTCCGGGTCCTGCACCTCCGTCACAAAATCGGCTAAGGCTTGTGCCTTGATAGTCGAGCGGGGCTGATATTGGATATCAAATTCGCTTAGCTCTGTTGTCCATTTGATGAGCCGTCCGGAAGCTTCTGGATTTAAAAGCACTCGTCCCAACGGGCTATTGGTCGGCGATTCATAAGGGCTATCTAGTCTCCGGCGAAGGATCGAGCAAAGGCCAACTTCTCGAGTCCGGTGTAGCGGGTTTCAACATCTTTCAAGATATGACTAAGGAAATATACAGGTTGCTCCTCACTTCCCGACCGGACTAACGCTGATCCCACTGCTTGCTCGGTTGAGGATAAATAAATGTACAATGGTTCGCCGACAGCTGGCTTGACCAGCACAGGTAGGGAGTTTAAGTACGTCTTCAATTCTTCAAAAGCCCGATCGCAGTCTTCATTCCATTGGAACTTTGCAGCTTTGCGGAGGATTTTGAAGAACGGAAGGCTCCGGTCGGCAGTCTTGGAGATGAAGCGTGATAGCGCTGTAATCCGACCGGTCAACCTCTGTACTTCCCTTGTGTTCCTGGGCGGTGGCATGTCTTGAAGAGCCTTCACCTTGCTAGGATTAGCTTCAATACCCCGTTCGGTCACAATATAGCCCAAGAAACGTCCTCCTTTGGCGCCGAACAAACACTTATGAGGATTTAGTTTGACCCCAAATTTTCTGAGTGTACGGAAGGTTTCTTCTATATCTTTGCATAAAGTGGCCGCTCAGAAGGATTTGATGAGGATGTCATCTACATAGACCTCCAAGTTGTGTCCGATTTGCTCGCGGAAGACCCTATTCATCAATCTTTGATATGTTGCTCCGGCATTCTTCAGCCCGAACGGCATCACCGTATAGCAATACGTCCCGTCCGGTGTAACGAAGCTAACTTTTTCTTGATCCTCCGGGGCGAGCGACACTTGATAATTGCCTTGATAGGCGTCCAGCATACATATAAGCTCGCATCCGACTGTAGAATCTACGAGCTGGTCGATTCGGGGTAGAGGGTAGAAATCCTTCGGGCAAGCTTTGTTCAGATCTCTGAAGTCGATGCACACCCTCCATTTGTTGTCCGGCTTTGAGACGAGCACCACATTTGCTAACCAGCTTGGGAATTGAACCTCCCGTATGTGGCCGGCCTCTAAGAGTCTTTCTACCTCCGCTCGAATGATAATATTCTGCTCGGCGCTGAAATCTCTTCTCCTTTGTTTTACTGGCGGCCGGACGTGAAGCTTATGTTGGGCTATCTTTGAGGAGACAGGGCGGCTCATGCGTCGACCGGCGAAGGCGTCATGATTCATCCCGAGGCATTTGACCACTTCTTCTTTCTGTTCGTCCTCCGGTCGGCGACAATAAATGTTGTAGCCTCCGTCGGCTCGGATGGATCTGAACCTCCTCTTTTTCATCATAAATTAAAGGCGGGAGGTTTCTCGGTTATGGCATGTACCTCGATCCGTGGAGCCTTTCGCGCTGCTTGGATTCGGCTCGGACCATTTCCACATAGCATTTCCGAGCGGCCAACTGATCTCCTCGTACTTCACCGACTTTGTCCTCGACCGGAATTTGATCTTCCGGCGACACAGCAGCTCGGAATTCGCTTAACGCCGGTCGCCCCAGTATTACGTTGTAGGATGAAGGGAGTCGACCACCACAAAGTTTGTTGTCCTCGTTCTCCGGAGCGGTTCTTCCCCTAAGGAGATAGCCAGTCTTACATGTCCGACCGGGAGAACCTCGTTGCCGTAAACCCGTAGAGGGGTTGTCATGGGCAGCAGGGTCGATTTGTAGTTGATCAAAGGCCTTTCGAAGATGATGTTGATCGGTGGTAGTAATAATGACGATACGGTGGATGGTGTAGTTGGCTATCACCGCTTTGATGATAAGGGCATCATCATGCGGCACCTCAACTCCCTCAAGATCCTTGGGCCCGAACTGGTCCGCTCGCCTTTTCTTGGCTGCAACCCACCTCATGGATTACGAGCTGCCGGGCGCTTGCCTTTCTTGCCTGTGTGAATCTCCTCCGGTCGGCCCACCCATGATAATATTGATTTCTCGGGGAGGTGTTGTTTATTCTCCTCTTCCGGCGGGTGCCTAGGTCGCTCATTGGATCGAGAACGATCTTCATGCCTTGGAGGGATTGGGAGATCTCCTATATGTTCGTCGTAGGACTCTTGATGCATGTCGTGATCGAGTGGCGGTCGGCCAGGCCACCCGTCGTCGAGATGGGTGATTGAAGCGGACCCAAGCGGTCAGCGGGTGTTGTGGGAGTCGATATTATGGAAGAGCAAAACATTGGGGTCCATACCCTCTTTTTCTTCATCTTTAACCGCTCGGCCGCTACCTCTTGTACCACCGGGGACTTCGCATGATGTGCGGGATGCCTCAACTCTTGGTCCTCTTGGTGGTTGATGGGCGTGGGCTGCTTCCGTTCGGCATGGGCCGACGTTCGGCATGAGTTCCCTTCCGTCGGGCGACCTCCGCCTCTTCCACGTTTATATACTCATTCGCCGGTGTAGCATGTGGTCGTAGTCTCGGGCGGTTTGCGAATGAGCGCTCGGAAGAAGTCCCTTCCACGAGGCCTTGCGTGGGCGTTTACCATTGTCTCAGGGTGGGCGTGGGGATGTCCGCTACACGATTAAATCATTGTATATATGCGGAGAGATTCTCTTGGTTCTTGTTTGATGGTGAGCAGTGGCGCTTGTCCTTTGATAACGTCATTTGCTCGCATAGTGATGGAGAAATCTGGTTCGGAACTCACGGAAACTAGTGATAGGCCGTCCGGCAACCTCAAGAAACCACCTATGTGCGGTTCAGATAGAGTGGTGAAATACTCGGCACTTCGTCGTGAATCTTGATGCAAGGTGGCGATGCTGTCGAACTTCCCCAAATGATCGTCGGGGTCGGTCGTCCCATTGTAAGCTCCGATCGGCGGTGGTGTATAGTATTTTGGTAACGGATCCCGATGTATGGCTTCAAAGAACTGTCGGTGAACCTGATCGGGCGGTGCGTTCGCTCGGGGAGCTTTGCCCTTCCTATGATCCCGAACGGGAGGCTCATCAGATGAAGATCCTTGCTCCCCGTGAGCGGGCGCGATTTCTGGGGGAGTACGGAAGAGTGCCTGAGGGAACCCTCCTGTTGAAACATATTCCGGGCGGTCTGCTTGCGCCGCCTGGCCTGCTGAAGCCGAGGTTGTTTACTGTTGCGCTCGCTCAGCCTGTGCTTTCTCCTTTTGCTGCGCCACTATCTTGGCTGCCCTCGCCTCGACTATAGCGTCAAACTCTTCTTGTGAGAGTGCCACGGTATGTAGTCTTCCAGCCTCGTCCATTGCCTCTGCTCGGATGCAGGTGCGTTCCCACAGACGGCGCCAAATTGATCCTGTCCGAACCAGGAGTCAACGGACGCTGGGGATGTGGTGCTCCCTGCTGGATCCTCGAGTGCTCCGGCGAACCTGCAACAAAACCGGGGGAGGGTGTCCGGTGACGGCCCTCCGGCAGCTTTCAGTCGAGGAAGAAGGTGGCTTAGATTGAGACGCGTACCTCCGGTGAAGAAATGGAGACCTTATATAGACTTCTCGAAGGAGCACAGGCGCGCCAATCAAAGCAATCACCGCTTTCGACCATGCCGGTATGGGTCTCAGAAGGGCATCCATAAGGCAATACCGCTATTGTATCAACCTCTCCATGATGTGGCGACAAGACCCTCTATCGTGAAATCTTGTATGCGGCATAATCTTGAGACATGTCTTCTTTGACATCCCATATCCGAGCGAGCGAATAGGCAGCTCGGCTAACCTATATCCCGCCCTTATCACGGCGAGCGGACAACAGCTCGACCCTTGGTTCAGTAGGCGGACACCGCTCGACCATTGGTCCTCCCCTTGGCGTCGGAAATCAAGTCTGGTGGGTTATCTCCGCTCGCTCGGACACCTTTCATGTTGTGTGGCCATTACCCGCTTAGTCAGCCCTCCATCCGTCCTCAGGCTGGGACCCTTCAGGAAGTGGGTCCCCCATTCTTACCGCCGGATCAATAATAATAATAATAATTATTATTATTATTATTATTATTATTTATCCTTATGCTTATGAATTTTATCAAAATATCCTTTGTATTTTACTATTTACAAAAACACCCAACAGAGTAATTTATAGGGAGGCAATAAAAATTCTCTCTTTATGTTTTCACCTCGGACTTTGTCGCCTCAAGTCAAGCCGAACACTCCCCATCACAGACCTAAATAAGTTAAGAGAGTTGGTAGTGGAGTTGCTTGACTTCCATGGCCCAGTTAGGTAGCACGTTGATTTCGAGGAAGAAGAAAAACAAATTCAATTCACTACAATCCAATTAAAAAAAGGTAAAAATTAAAAAGACTTTCCTTTCCAAAAAGGTATTTCAGTTTTATAAATATCAAAGCAGTCTCTTATCCTATTTTTCATTTTAAAATTAATTTTATTTTACTACTGTTAATATATTTTATAAATACTCACTCAAAAATTATACATAATCATCTCGTACAACAGAAAATAAAAAAAAAAAAAAATGGGAAACGGGTCGTGTGGGGACTCGGGAAGTGGACGTCTTGGCTCCGTCAACCGCGTGTCGGTGTGATTAACCCTCGTGGCACGACGGAGAAATTTTGCAATATCCCCCCGGATTTTGTCTTTTCCCTTATTTTCCTACGCAGCCCTCGTTTGTTATATAATCCCAGGCCGCCACTTTTATAAACTCTAAGGGGGTATCTTAACATTTTCCTGTCTCATGAAAATTTGTGGCCAGCTTTTATAATCGGGTCTAGCTCTTCGTCCTCCTTCCAGATCTGCGTCGTGGAGTCCAATTGATCGGGGCGATACTACGAGGAGGCGGAGAAGGGGAGCGTCGTTAGAATGGGTCGTGAGGGAAGCGGCGGCGGCGGTGATGGAGGGGCGGTGGCCGACGGAGTGCTGAGGAAGGTGCTGCTCTCGTACGCCTACGTCGCGATCTGGATATTCCTCAGCTTCACCGTCATCGTTTACAACAAGTACATCTTGGATCCAAAGATGTACGGATGGCCCTTCCCCATTTCGCTCACCATGATCCATATGGCCTTCTGCTCCACTCTCGCCTTTCTCCTCGTTCGCGTCTTCCGCCTCGTTGATCCGCCGTCCTCCCCGGCCATGTCCCGGGCGCTCTACTTCTCCTCCATCGTCCCCATCGGCGCCCTATACTCCCTCTCCCTCTGGTTCTCGAACTCCGCCTACATCTACCTCTCCGTCTCCTTCATCCAGATGCTCAAGGCGCTCATGCCTGTCGCCGTCTACTCTATTGGCATACTGTTTAAAAAGGAGATTTTTCAGAGTTCCTCCATGCTCAACATGCTCTCCATTTCCTTCGGCGTTGCGATCGCTGCCTACGGCGAGGCCCGCTTCAATGCTACCGGCGTCGGTCTCCAGCTCAGCGCCGTCGCCTTCGAGGCCACCCGACTTGTCCTCATCCAGATCCTGCTCACATCCAAGGGAATCTCGCTCAACCCAATCACTTCTCTGTACTATGTTGCTCCCTGCTGTTTCGCTTTCCTCCTCGTTCCCTGGTCCGTTGTCGAGCTTCCTGTCCTCCGCGCACGCTCCGTGGCTTCCCTCCGCCCTGATCTCCTCATCTTCGGCACCAACTCCTTCTGTGCCTTCGCTCTGAATCTGGCTGTTTTCCTCCTGGTCGGAAAAACCTCCGCACTCACCATGAACATCGCCGGAGTCGTCAAGGACTGGCTCCTCATCGCCTTCTCCTGGTCCGTGATTCGGGATACAGTGACACCTATTAACCTCTTTGGTTACGCAATTGCCTTCCTCGGGGTCGCTTACTACAACCACGTCAAGCTGCAGGCGCTCAAGGCCAAGGAAGCGCAGAAAAAGGCTGCCCGGGCGGATGAGGAGGCTGGAAAGCTTCTTGAGCAAATCGATGGTTCTGGAGAAAACCGAAAGGGTGACACCCATGCTTGATCTGTACTTCCAACACTGTACGTTCTGCTAGGATTAGATCGGTTCTACCTAAGTACTACTGATGAATCTCTACATTCGTTAGCTTATTTATCTCTAGTACTGCAATCTGCTGGTAATGAGGAGGTTAAAGGGAAGAATCAAAGAGAAAAGAAAGTAAAACAAAGATCTTTATTGCCTTCTTACATTGTTTACCCCATTTTTCTAGTTATTATCCATGAATTGGCATTTATGACGGATCTTAAACTGATTGTAACAGATTCACCTTTGTCAGATACAGGAAAGGCAGGGAGATATTTTGTAGCAGGCTAGCTGCATTTTGAGGTGGGTAGAGGGTTTTGGAAGTATCAAATTAGGCTGGCTTGTATTTGTTTGAATCATTCTTCTTTGGAGGGTTGGCCAGTATTCTGTATGTTAAAATTATTGTTGGTGTTGTATGCCGAAGCATTTCCTTCGCCTTCTCTTGAATGAGAATGAAAATCTTATTTATTTTTATCATACCACTGTTTATTTATTTTATTCTCTGCACTTTAGCTTGGATAATTCATATGCATGTTGAAACCCTTCTCAAATACCTGTGGTTCTGATGATACACTGATTTGTTGATGTCTTGTTTCATATTTTCACCAATTCTGTACTTATGCTTTAATTTTGCTTATTCAAATGAAAAACTTCCAATCCAAGTTGACAACATTTACTTGGTGTGCAATGTGCATTAGTTATGACATCCAATAGTGTATATATATATATTTTTCTTTTAAATTAGTGAATTTTCACAGGTATAGATAATGTTCGCTATTCAGGATATCATAGATTGCAGCTATAACTTTTAACATATCTTTGTCTACTGATACAACAAATGATGCTCATCAAGTATTCCTAGAGGGATGCTGCTCATCAAGTATTCCTAGAGGGATGCTGGTGTGAAAGTTATAGCTACTTCAATTTTACTAAAATGTATTGAAACAACATAGCTAATGGTTGCTTACTAAATGTGATGTTTCATGATTTTGTATCTGTTAGTTTACTAGTGTACTGAATCGGAGCCCTCTCGGAGTTGAGGAAACTGAAAGGGATAGCAAGGGGGCATTGTCTTGTATTTGTAATTTACTAGTATTGATTCTATGATTAGTAATCAAAGGTCATATTTTTACAGGATGTTAGTGTTTGAGTAAAAAAAAGAATGTCTAGTGTTTTTTTTCCTCACTGTTATACACTTGTGGCCACTGAAATAGTTGAAGTTAAAATTTTCTCTTTACTGACTTAAAATGCCTGTCTGATTGTTAACTAATAAGATTGAGATTGAACAGCCTCGTAAATTAACAAATGACAGGTTTTTTCATGGATAAAGCCCAATATACATTTTAAGTTGCTTAGTTGTTTTCCTCTGGCTGTTAGGCCATCCATATTATTAACATGAATTGGTGATGACTGAAGGGGCAACGCCTGGACCAATTTGTTAGTTCTCTTATCAAGCATCACTAATGTGCCAGTCTCACTTAATGTACTTTTATGATTTATTGTCATAGAATTCAAAACAAGATATAATAACCTCTGCATAATCTATCTAAAATAGTTGTCTGGGGTTCACAAATTACTTGATGCTTTGCTAGTGTTGTTTGTGTAACGCCCCCCTTCTTACCCAATCAAAGGCGGCGCTACGTTCTTATACTACTTACGTACATGCTTTAGTTATAACAGCGGAAGAATAAAAACTTTAAAGAATTTAATTTATTAAGCATAATATCACATATTCTGATTTGTTCAAAGGTGCATATGTTGATTCTATAACTAATCATATTAATTTGTCCGGATCGTTCTTTGCCGAGCCACCACCACACACATCACTATCTGCTCCTCCTGTTGCTCCTCTAGCTCATCCAGCTTCTTTATCTGCGGTACAAGGAAAGTAAGCTGTGAGCACTCATGGCTCAGTAAGTTCCTTTCCTACTCACTAAAACCGAAATCATCGTATATTAATATCATGCGTAGTATCATAAGCATATGACATACAAGGGTATCATATTCATATCATGACATTATATCTAATCATCAGATAATTCAAGCACATATGTAGGCAATGCATCATGAATTTGAAAGCTTATACTTATAAGTACTTGAAATTCATATCAACATTAGAGGGGATCCCGGTTTGTACCACATACATAATGCGTAGGTCCAAGGTAGCAAGTCTTGAGCCCTACCATTCATACATACTAGGCCCGAGTCTTACTCCATCGACCTAGGGCACTCAAAGGCCCATTACTGACGAGGCCCGAGTCTTACTCCATCGACCCCGGGGCGTTTACGGAGCCCACCCTTGGTACAAACCATAAAAATAACTTATCATGCATAACTATCATATCATGTCCTTAACAATCTTTCTTGCATTTATTCTTTTCATTTCTTTTCATTATGTATAGCATTTTCTATGCTATCACATATCATAACATAACTTCATTTCTTTTCATTATGTATAGCATTTTCTATGCTATCACATATCATAACATAACTTCATTTCTTTTCATTATGTATAGCATTTCCTATGCTATCACATATCATGGCATATAACATAACATTATGTATAGCATTTCCTATGCTATCACATATCATGGCATATAACATAATTTCATTTTCTCCTCATTATGTTTAGCATTTCCTATGCTATCACATATCATGGCATATTACATAACATTATGTATAGCATTTCCTATGCTATCACATATCATGGCATATAACATAATTTCATTTTCTCCTCATTATGTTTAGCATTTCCTATGCTATCACATATCATGTCATATAACATAATTTCATTTTCTCCTCATTATGTTTAGCATTTCCTATGCTATCACATATCATGGCATATTACATAACATTATGTATAGCATTTCCTATGCTATCACATATCATGACATATAACATAATTTCATTTTCTCTTCATTATGTTTAGCATTTCCTATGCTATCACATATCATGGCATATTACATAACATTATGTATAGCATTTCCTATGCTATCACATATCATGGCATATAACATAATTTCATTTTCTCCTCATTATGTTTAGCATTTCCTATGCTATCACATATCATGGCATATTACATAACATTATGTATAGCATTTCATAGAAGGAACCTTGCACTAGTTCGGTTAGACAATAATCTTACTCACCTCTTTAAAATATTTTTGGTTGAAATCCTAAGGTTAGATACTCCTCTGATCATACATCATATCAATATAAAATCATGGAAAGGAATCCTTCTACATAGCATAGAAAATCTTATCATGAAATGAGGTCTTGTTTAAATCATCCTAGATTTGAAAACCTTTTCTTTAGCCGAATTTTCTTAAATTCTTTCCTAGGTTTTCTAATCCTTATAAATCCGAAAATCACATAAAAGCCTTGTACCACAGGTGAGGGGAAGCTTACCTTCTTCGCTTAAGTTTCCTAGAGTTGAGAACTTGCTTGGACCTTTATTCCTTGCTTGCTTTGCTCGGCACCAATGGAGGAGAGGAGTGGCTAGGTCTTTTGGTGGAGAGGAGGAGGAAGAAGAGGCTTCTCTTCCTCTTGTGTTGCTCGGCAACAACAAGAAAGAAAAGAGGGGGAGAGTGAGGAGGAAGAAGGTGTTCTTCCTCTTGTGTTGCTCGGCAACAAGAAGAAAAGAGAGGGGAGAGTGGGTCTCGGCACAAAGGGAGGAGAGGAGGATGAGTGGGTTGAGGATGAAGTTGAAGCCCCCCTCCATGCCTATTTATACTAAAAGGAGGGGAGGGAACTTGACTTGATTCATCCTCCCTATTCATTTCTCCCCTTAAATGACAAGAATATTCTAGAGATATGCCTCTTGAGTTTTCTCTTTTCTTTCCCTTAATCTCTTTTTTTTTTCTCCTTTAATTAAAATTCCTATCTCTCCTCTTACAATATTCTCTCCTATCCCACTTGGTTAATACATGCATGCATCCACAAGAGAACCAAGGTTCAAAACTTGGTTATGTATATTTTTATTTCTTTTTACTTCCTTTTTCTTTTAAGTAAAAAGAATCCTTTCTTATTCTTAACTACTTAATCCTTTCTCTCCTTATCAATAATTCTCCTATCCCCTTTGGTATCCTATACATGTTCTTTACAAGAGGTCCAAGGTTCAATCTCTCTTCTAACATTTTTATTTTCTTTTGTACATAATAATTCGTATTTTTCCATATTATGCATTATGCATAAATATTTCATACATGTACATATTATCTCATATTTCTTCCTTTTGTCTATATTAATTCCATACATTTTAAATCATGCATAGATGATTATATTCTCAACTTTATTTTTCTTTCATAAAGTTTTAATCATCTAAATCCATCTTAATATTTAACTTAGAATATTTACACTTTCTTTTCACTATCTTCGTACTCTCATTGCCCTTACTTTATCTAGGCTTTCTAGGGGTGTTACAGTTTGTATGGCAGCCAAAGGATCAAAACTGATTGAGATTCATCTAACAATCCTACTACTGCTTTGTGGTACCAATTTTGTAATTGATTGCATCAGCCATACATGAGACTTACTGGTATAATGTGGTAAAAGGTGATTCGCTCATCTTAGCGTTTTCATCAACTCATCCCTAAGCAAATATGGAGAAAATAAATCACGGGTAGCTATTAACCATTAATGCAAGTAGCTAAGGCATGGAGAAGGGCATGTTCAGATTCATTGAGTTTTGATCCTAACACCTTGTGTGATAACATCTCATGTCTTAACTATCGTATCACCCCGAGAGTCCGAGAGAACTATTCTTAACTACCGTATCATCCCGAGAGTCCGAGAGAATTATTGGTATAATGTACTTTGCATACGTGCCGCATTTGCAGATATATATATATATATACCTTGATTTTGTGCAATACTCAATATGTTGGGACCGATTATGTAGCTAGGGGGGGGGGGGGGGTGAATAGCTCGGTGCACTCGTCGTGCTCTTCGTTGCTTGTTTCTTCAATGATATGCAGCGGAAATACAAAGAAAACAAACACAACACTAACACTAAGGATTTACTTGGTATCCACCTCAAGAAGAGGTGACTAATCCAAGGATCCACACACTCACGCACCCTCCACTATGAAAAACACTCCTTTATGGTAACTACCAAAGGTGGAGAAGCCCTACAAGTTCACACTACAAGAAGAAAGGGAAAGAGAACAAAATACAAGCTAAAAGCTTACAAGTTAGCACAAGAAAACCCTAACTCTAGATTTCTTCTTCTGCTGTAGATCCGCCTCTTGACTTGGACAAACCTCCAAGAACCCTCAAGATCTGGCGGTGAGAACTTTGTGGAGAAGCTTTGGAAGCCCTGTGAAGATCTGAGATGAAACAGTGTAAGTTCTTGTTCTCTGCGGAGAGAACAGCTCGCCAGCAGCTAAATACGACGCCAACGGTCGGATCCCAATCGATCGGATTGCTCCCAATTGATTGGGGAGGCTTTGGATCGATCGACTGATTGATCTGGAGCGCCTCTGTGCTCTCGGAAATTGCCTGGATCGATCGGCCGATCGATCCCGGGCTTATTGCGCGAAATCGCAGTTCCCAATCGATCCACTGATCGATCGACCGGTCGATCCAGCGATGTTCTGTGCGATCGCGCACTCATCCCAATCGATCCACTGATCGATTGGGAGGAGGCTTGTCGCTAAGACTCGCCCAATCGATCGGCTGATCGATTGGGCATGAGCCAATCGATCGACTGATCGATCCAGCTCATGATTTCTCCCTAAAATCAAGTCTAAAGTCTCCTAAACCAACATCTAGTCAACCATGACCTGTTGGATCATCGTGCCTAGCATCCGGTCACCCTTGACCTGCTAGGACTCGCTCACCAAGTGTCCGGTCAATCCATTTGACCCACTTGGACTTTCCTCCTCGTGCCAAGTATCCGGTCAATCCCTTTGACTTACTTGGACTTTCCACCTCATGCCAAGTTTCCGGCCAATCCCTTTGACCTACTTGGTCTTTCCAGCACCAGATGTCCTATCAGCCTTGATCCATCTGGGTTTTCTCGTGCCTGGTTTCACTCACCAGGACTTTCCCAATTGTCTGGATTTCCTTCTGCCTAACTTCACTCACTAGGTCTTTCACCTGGCTTCACTCACCAGGACTTCCTTCTGCCTAGCTTCACTCACTAGGTCTTTCACCTGGCTTCACTCACTATGATTTCCTTCTACCTAACTTCACTCACTAGGTCTTTCACCTGGCTTCACTCACCAGGATTTCCTTCTGCCTAGCTTCACTCACTAGGTCTTTCACCTGGCTTCACTCACCAGGATTTCCTTCTGCCTAGCTTCACTCACTAGGTCTTTCACCTGGCTTCACTCACCAGGATTTCCTTCTGCCTAGCTTCACTCACTAGGTCTTTCTTCTGCCTAGCTTCACTCACTAGGTCTTTCACCTGGCTTCACTCACCAGGATTTCTTTCTGCCTAGCTTCACTCACTAGGTCTTTCTTCTGCCTAGCTTCACTCACTAGGTCTTTTACCTGGCTTCACTCACCAGGATTTCCTTCTGTCGAGCTTCACTCAATAGGTCTTTCACCTGGCTTCACTCACCAGGATTTCCTTCTGCCTAGCTTCACTCACTAGGTCTTTCACCTGGCTTCACTCACCAGGATTTCCTTCTGCCTAGCTTCACTCACTAGGTCTTTCTTCTGCCTAGCTTCACTCACTAGGTCTTTTACCTGGCTTCACTCACCAAGACTTCCAGTTAAGTATCCAGTCGACCTTGACCTACTTGACTCTCCTTCACAATCTCACCACATGAACAATTGCACCTGCAATCTTCATGTGTTGTCTACATGTATTGTCAAACATCGAAAGTCAAACATCAAGACTCGAGCTTGACTCAATCCAAGCTCAGTCAACCAGGTCAACCTTGACCTAGGGATATTGTACCAACAATCTTCCCCTTTTTGATGTTTGACAATACCACTGGCAATGCCACTTTTGAGTTAGGCTAATCTCATAACCTCAACTTCTTTCATGCCAATATAAGAATAAGAATTCCCTTCATCCTTCCCTTTTTACCATAGGGCGATACACATTCTCCCCCTATTTAGGGAATGAAGGCCTAACTGAAACCATACATTCTCCCATACATTCTCCCCCTATTGACACACATCAAAATGAAACTCTCCACCTGAAGAGTTACTCACCGTTGTTCACAACACGATTCAAATAAAGGTCTCATACCCTTTATTTTCATCAAAAACTCATCCTTGAGCATATACCACTTGGTATATTCATTTGTTGTATACAACTTCACTCGTTGTCTTTACACACGATTCAAATGAAGGTCTCATACCCTTCATTATCATCAAATGCTCATTCATGAGCATGCACCACTTGAAATAATGAAGATATCCACTCTCCATTGTAGTCAAATGCCCAACCTTGAGTATTTTCACGAAAGAAGGTTAACCACCTTCCAAGGTGTATGAAAATTAAATTTTCATGTCCTTAAAGAGTAACTCCCCCTAAAGACATGGTCGTGACTTCTGTCATTGCACCAACAACGACTTGGAATCCCTAAACCTTTAGGAAACCCAAATTTAGAAGTTTTGAGGTTCAAAAATTCAATATTGAAACTAAACCTCAACCTAAACTTCTACTTAGTCTCCCTTAACCAATCCATCCTTGTTTTCATCATGAAAACTCCCCCTAAATGTATAAAAATATGTTTTGAGGGGTTAGGAATGGTTCCCTAGACTAAAAGAGGTTCAAAATGCTGAAATCAGGCTTTACCAGTCAAAATCAGCATCCCCAATCGATTGGAGTTGGGTCCCAATCAATTCAACCTGCTTGAATCGATCCATTGATCGATTCAGGAGGGCTGGATCGATCGGTGGATCGATCCAAGAAGCTTCTGTTCGTGAGAAGCTTGCTCTCAATTGATCGCCCGATCGATTGAGACCCTTCAATCGATCGCCCGATCGATTGAGACCCTTCAATCAATCGGGTGATCGATTGAAGCTCTGAAATTGTTGAAATTTCATTTTAGTCAATTTCAGAAACCCCTAGAAAAATCTACAAAATTTCAAAAATCATGAAAATCGTTGTAGACATTATTTAGGGCATATATTATCATGGAAAAATGGTTTTCTAAGAAAATACATCATATTTTCAAAGATGAACACAAACTTGAAAACTTGTAAAAACTTTAGTGTTTTCTTCAAGTTTGTGTCTAACTCTTCAATGATGATCACTATCAAAAGATAGTCTTCATCAAGGTTTTCCAAAGGCATTTTAAAATGATTTTCAAAATCAATATCTAACCATGTTCTTTGGGCTCAATGCACATGACTTGTACATTAGCTTTCCCAATGATTGGAAAACACGTAACTATGTGTTTTGATGAACCTAAAACTCAAAAGAATGCACTAAATCAACATCTTGAATTTTGTTCATCATTCTAACATCTCACTTGTATTTAATGTGTACTAAAATACATACAAGTCACCTTATAGTTCTTGTGAGATGTAAAGTTTTGGTTTTGCCCTAATCTAGGGATCATGCATATCTGCCTAGGCATTTAGAGGTTATGAACATCCACCAAGGATGTGATTTGTTAATAAATGTCATTTGTCCTTAAATTGCAAGGAATTAAAGTAATGCATGATATGTTATGGCATGCATCAAAAAGAGATAATTTTCAAAAGAAAATTTCCTATGACTACATGATGTATGTATGACATGATATTTTTATATTTTTCATAATAAAATGTGAATGAAAAAATAGATATGATGTCATGACATATTATGGGCAAACAACGCATGGCAAATTAGCATAAATAAAATACCTAGGTTGTCTACCTAAGTATCCTTAAGCCTCAGCTAAATTAAGTTGTAACCTAGATTGCTCACTATTTCCCAAGAAAATGCCAATAATCTAATTTTGACATTTCTTTTGCTTTTCCTAATTTGTGCCAATTTAAATTAACCATATTCCTCAAATTTTGGCACAATTTTCTCTTTTAAAGAGTAACCAATTGAGTTAAGGCATACATTGCCTTTAATTTCCTAAGAACATACCAAAATCCCAACTTGGTAGTTCTTATGATTTTCCCAATTTGTGTCACTTAAAATATCATCCAATTTATCAAATTGTGACACATTTTACTCTAATAAGAGTAAATAATTTTTTTTTTCATTTTCAAAGGTTAACAATAACCTTGAAAATGCTCCCCGAGTGTCAACTTCATCAAAGTTGGGTTAACTATCCTTCTAATCGGAGTTGACACTCTCTAACCCATCTATGAGGTAAAGAAAATACTCCTAGGAACCCAACACCTATTGTTGCTCCTTGGATGCTTTAGGTACTCACTAGGGATAACTTCCCTAGATACCTTCTTAGTGACCTTCTTAGGCTTCTTAGAAGCCTTGGTCACTTTTTCTAGGTCAACTCTAGGGATTTCTTCCTTAGTGACATTTTTTGTGACTTTCTTGGACTTCTTAGAAGTCTTTGTCACATCTATTGCAAAAATACTCTTAGGAATAACTTTCCTTGTATTTTTGACTTAACCACTAGGCCTAGGGTTAGTTCCATAACTATATGGAACCCTTTGGTAAGAAGGCACATCCTTTTTGGTTTTAGGTTTGTATCCCAAACCTCTATTACCTTTGGATGATTTTTGTTGTCCTAAAACTAGGTTATGCTCATTTTGCCCTTTAAGGATATTTTCCATCCTTTTTAGGGTCTTTTCTAACTTATCAAGTCTTGACCTCAAGACTTGATTTCCCATCCTTAAGTCCTTAGCTTTAGGTTTTTCAATGAATTCATGAACATTTTTATTTCTAGACATATAACTAAAATTCTTAATTTCCTTGTCTATATTTTTATCTACCTTTCTAAACCTAGGTGTGGTAGTTTTAGCATGAAAAGCTACATGATTTTCCTTAAAGCTATCATGCTTTCTATTCTTATGGTAAATAACATTAAAATGATATAAACTAGACTTATCATGCTTTTTATCATTATTTAAAGGGGTAGGTTCAATAAATGATACCTTCCTTTTTACCTTGAAGGTTCCCTCTTGAGTTGTGCTTCCTCCATGAGCCTTGACCACTTTCTTTCCCTTGGGACATTGACTCTGATAATGTCCCTTTTGGTTGCAAGAGAAGCACACAATGTGCTCCTTGCTCTTCTTTGTTCCGGGAGCGGTCTCCTTGGGCTTCTCCTTGCCCTTTGGTGCCACTTGGCCCTTCTTCTTGCCCAATTTAGGGCACTTGCTCTTGTAGTGTCCATGTTCCCTACACTCAAAACATATAATATGGTTTTTTTAATTGAAGCATTTATACCTTCATGTGTAGGGACGACATTTGATCCTCCATTTGATTTAGCTTTGTTGGGATCTTAGATGGCTAGAGGGGGGTGAATAGCCTCTTTGAAAAATACTAAACACAAATTTCTTCAAGAACTTTGTTAGCACAGCGGAATTAGAAAACTAAAATAAAGAGAGAACACAGCACACTAACTCAGAGATTTACGAGGTTCGGGGATAACTTGCCCCTACTCCTCGGCGTGTCCGTAAGGTGGACGATCCCTTGATCTTCCGGTAGATCACACCCCGGAAGCTATCCGGCTAAAGGATTCTCCTTCTCGGTGGAGTAACCTCTCCACAAAGTCTTTAACAGCAGTAAGAAATTAAGCACAAGACTTACAGTAGTGGCTCAAGTGAAATGATCAAAGGAAGCTCACAGCCACAATTAGCGAAGAATAAGCACAAGCAGGAACACAAGAATACAGCCTCTCTTCAAGCACAAAGCACAGCACAGCTTGTTTCACACAATCAACCGAGAGCTCTATTCCTTGCTTCCTCGTCTCTCTTCTTATGCCTCTGTTCTTTCGCTGCAGAAACTCTGTGTCGAATCTCTGCTGTAAACACAAGCATCGCCAATCACTCTTCCTCCTCAGCTAGTGTTCTGAACTCACACCAATACCATCCTTGGTCTTGCTGGTGTCTTCTGAGCTCCAACCAACCCACAGGAATCAAGCTGATCGCGAACAGAGATTGCAGTCTGTTAGCATCAGTATCCGTTGATGCTCAATCTTCCCTCATCGCAGTGATACACAGAAAAAAGTAAGCTCTGTCTTATTCCTTTGATGAGGCTTAATTTGAAATTAAGCACTGGAATAGAACCTGCAACCTGCACCACATAAAGCTCACAGCAGAAGTTGATTAGTTCAAACGAATCAGAAACCAGCAGAACCTGACAGTGTGTGCAGACAGTGAGGTGGATCGGTCAGCGGACCGATCCACACCTTTGAATTGATGTCTGATCGGGCGTGAAGACCGATCAGGGTATGGCCTGATTGGTCTGCAGACCGATCAGTGCTTAATGAGTGCGGTTCCTAGCACTCCTAAGATCGTCACCTGATCGGTCCCAAGACCGATCAGGATATGGCCTGATCGGTCCTACAGACCGATCAAAGTGCATATGGATCGGTCCACAGACCGATCCCCTGCCTTTTTCCTTCTCGCGACATCATCTCCTGATCGGTCTACAGACCGATCAGATTACACTCAGTAGGCTACTGAGTGTTTCCTGATCGGTCTACAGACCGATCAGATTACACTCAGTGTGCTACTGAGTGTTTCCTGATCGGTCACCAGACCGATCAGCAAACCTAGTTTCACCAGATCGGTCTGTGCACCGATCAGACAATCAATCTGTTGACCGATCCAACGCCTATGTGATACTAGGATTGGTCCTGAGAACGAGCTACCGAGCCCTCTCTGACCTCGTCTGGTCCAGAGAACGAGCTACCGAGCCTTCTCTGACCTAGTCCGGAGAACGAGCTACCGAGCCCTCTCCGACTTCGTCCGGTCCAGAGAACGAGCTACCGAGCCCTCTCCGACTTCGTCCGGTCCAGAGAACGAGCTACCGAGCCCTCTCTGACCTAGTCCGGAGAACGAGCTACCGAGCCCTCTCCGACTTCGTCCGGTCCAGAGAACGAGCTACCGAGCCCTCTCTGACCATTCCGTGCCAAGTCACCATACTTGGACTTTTCCCGTGCCAAGCTCCCTGCTTGGACTTTTCACCAGATGTCTTGACCCATCTGGATTTCCCTTGCCTGGCTTCACTCACCAGGACTTTCCCTCCCAACTGATCAACCTCGATCAGTAGTCATTCTGAGTTTAATTAATATCTGATACAAACTTAAATCAATGTCAACATCAAACCAGGTCAAACTGTATCAACAATCTCCCCCTTTTTGTTGTTTGACAACACGATTTAAGTTTAGATCAGAATTGTTCAAATTTTCATAATTTTAGGGGAATCAAGATCCTCCCCCTAAGACGGATACAACACTATGTGAGGGTCTTCTAAAATCAAATTTGCATTCATCTAAACTTAGTTATCTTCTCCCCCTTTGTCAAACACCGAAAAGGTGCGAATAAGGTAAGATAACTTAAAGAACTCCCCCTTAACCCTTACTGTCTGTTTCTTAAAGTACTTAGAATTCCGTCTAAGTGTATTATAAGACAGTAATAAAGAAATAAAGGACAAACAAGACACGCAAGTGAACAGCATATTAATAGCCGATAGAAAATGAAGCATAATAAAGAGCAAGCAAATATAAAACTGAGTAGCATAAATACATGAGTAGCATCAGAAGTGCAAACATCCAGGTCAGACAAACAAACAAATAGATCAACATACAGACAGTCAACAAACAAACTGTATCAATCAATATCCTCACACTGAGGAACAGCACCATCATCGGCAGGAGGGGTGAAATCCTGAGGCGGCACGCTGGAGGATAGATAGCCTGGGTAAGACTGCGGAGGCGGGTAGCGCGCCATCCATCCGAGTAGCAACTGCTGTGTCACCACCTGCCGACTGCGCAGATCATCGAAGCGCTGGTCAATCTGCCCGCGCAGGTCATCGTAGCGCTGGTCTATCCGAATACGCAGCCCACTGCGCAGATCATCAAAGCGGCTCTCCAGCTCTGCAATCTGCCAGCGCAGATCCGGATCCGCCTCTCCGTACTCAGCAACAGCAGCCTGTCGTGGAAGCGCCCGTGGTAGCTCACCAAGTGCTCTCCCATCCTTCCACCGAACTGCCCCATTCTGGCCTATGATACCAGACTTGGAAAATGCCCGTTTCCCAAGTCGGCAATCCTGCCTAACCATCTTTACCATCCTCCCCCTAGAGACGTCAACACCCAGGATCTCAAGCCAATTAGTAATTATATGCCCATAAGGCATATAAACAGTGAAGCTGCTAGGCTGACTATATGAGATGATCGAAGTGTAGATGCTCGACATGATATCAAAATCGAGACGCCGACGCAACCCATAGAGCATCAGACAATGAAATGATCGGATCTCAGCCAGGGGTTTGGATGTGATTGGTAGGAGACAGTTCGTGACAATCTTAAAAAGAATATAATCGAAGGCAGAAAGTTTCAAAGCTGCAAAAGTAGGGAACTCAGAATCTAACTCATCTAGCCCATCCGGTCTAGGATGTCCAAAGAAATACTCATGGATGGTGTCAGATGATACATCAAGTGGGGGAATTAATGGGACGGGTAAATCAGGATAAATAGAAAAAGGATTTCCTGAACTCCTTCGGCAATCTAGATACTCAAAGAATTCTGCAATGGAGAAATCGATAGATCTCTTAGCGACTCTAGTTCTATAGATACCATCACCGGGCTGATGAAGATTGTTGTAGAATTCAGATACTAGGTCAAAGTTGATGTCCCTTTCTAGAAAAACCAAAGAATCGAGCTTGTAGTAGGCAATGGTTTCTAAAATAGAGGGACAAAATTCCTGCATGAACTTCTTATCAACAGATCGACAAGGAAGTAACTTGAATGTCCTCTGTTTAAATGCTTGTTCAAACTGTTGGTTAGAAAATCTACTGGAACTAGCTGGTTGGGGTCGAGAGGGAGCAGGAGCTTTGGATTTGGATTTCTCGGTCGGTTCCTTAGAGGTTCCCTCACCACCAGTGGGTTTCTTTCTAACAATTAGGTCAATGGGAACAAGGAAAGAGCACCGGCCATGGGCAAGCCACCGAGCACAAACCATAGTGACAGTAAGAACATGATAACATGACCTGCCAAAGACAATAAACAGTAGAGATCAAGAGATTACCTCGGTGCCATTGTGACCTTCGGCTTTTAGAAGACGATGGGTCGAGAAGACGGGTGGAAGAGAGGGGCGTCGGCTAGGTTATGAGTCGGTCGGCTAGGGTTTTGAGAAGGAAGAAGATCGGGAAGAGAGGAGGTCGGGAGGATTTAATGAGGGGATAGTGCACAGTGTGATCTGATCGGACGGCTGTTCGATCAGGATCGATTTTAACGCACAGAGGGGTCTGATCGGTCCCCCAGACCGATCAGGAAACCCTCTGATCGGTGCTCGGACCGATCAGGGGGCCTTCCTGCGAACCATAGAGAGCTGATCGGTCCTTGGACCGATCAGTTAGTGAACAGAGAGTTATGGATTCGTTCTGGATCGGTCGACAGACCGATCCAGTATCGCCTGATCGGTCCCCAGACCGATCAGAGGTCGAACAGAGAGGTTGAAGCTTGAAACTCTCCTGATCGGTCGTAGAGACCGATCAGAGAACATCCTGATCGGTCCCTGGACCGATCAGTTACTGAGATCCAGTGATTTCAATCTCTGTAATTCGTATCAAAGACTCTGAAACTTTGTTCAACAACTTCTAAGGTCAGAACCTAGGATTTGGAGAGCCCACAGACTATATTCAGTGATACCAATGAATATTTTCTAAGGATTTGTTCTCCTGGTTTAGAATCATCCAGGGCTCGAAAATTTCAGATACTTAAACTTCTTCTTGAATCTGAAAGTCTCAAAACCAGAGAACTCTCAAGACCTGAGAAGTTTGTGTTATTTATTTGCTGAAACTATAATCTATAGTGAACCAAGGTATCAAAACTAACTTAGGCTATCTATAACCTGGTTCAAAATTCGTCCTTTCTATGATTAGTTTCAAGTTTATCAAAATATGTCTAAATTGCTGATATTTCTTCACCAACTTGTCCTATTTTCAATCAAGGTCACGAAATGTATCAAGCAAATGTATCAATCAAACACATCAACCATGTTAGTTTTTTTTTTATTAGGCAAATGTCCAACCAAGATTCCTTGGTTGGAATATATGAGTAAGATCTAGGAACCAAATACACATAAATTATGTAATGGTCTTCCCCATACTCAATTTATATCTCGTCAACCTCATTATTCAAGGGATGCATGATACATTTTGAACAATTTGGTTGATCCTAGCATCTCACCCCATTTCTAGCAAGCAAAAACATTTTGTTCAACCTTATAGTTTGTGTGAGATGTTCCCGAGTTGCCCAAAATCATTCCCAATTTCTCTTGTCATTTTAATTGTCCTTATTGATCATGATGAAGTCCTAAGGACCTAATGAGCCAAACACATCCCCAACTCCCTCCTTAAATGACTAAATTCATTTTCCGGAAGGGGTTTGGTGAAAATGTCGGCTAGGTTTGACTTTGACTCCACATATGTGAGCACAATGTCACCCCTAGCTACGTGATCTCTAATGAAGTGATGACGCACTTCAATGTGTTTGGTCCTTGAATGATGGACTGAATTTTTCGTTAGGTTTATTGTGCTTATGTTGTCACACAACACTTGCACTCCCTTATACGAAAATCCATAATATTCTAGAGTGTGAATCATCCACAACAATTGTGATACACTCTCTCCCATGGCAATGTATTCAGCCTCGGTCGTGGAGAGAGCAACACAATGTTGCTTCCGACTTGACCAACTAATCAACGATGAACCTAAAAATTGGCAACCCCCACTAGTGCTTTTCCGATCCAATTTGCACTCAGCATAATCGGAATCGGTATAGCCTATCAAATCAAAAGACTCCGTACGAGGGTACCACAGTCCTACTCTAATTGTGCCCTTTAGATATCTAAGGATTCTCTTAACTGCAATTAAGTGAGATTCCTTGGCACAGACTTGATACCTAGCGCACATGCCCACAGCAAAGAGTATGTCTGGTCGACTAGCTGTGAGATATAGAAGACTACCAATCATGCTTCTATATTGCGTTAGATCAACTGGTTTTCCACTCTCATCATTGACAAGGCGAGTGTTTGTCGTCATTGGAGTGGATACTTCCTTAGAGTCGCTCATGTTGAATTTTTTGAGCATCTCTTGAGTGTATTTCGTTTGATGGACATAAATTCCATCTCGAGTTTGTTTGATTTCCAGTCCAAGGAAGAATGTCAATTCTCCTACTAGACTCATCTCAAACTCACTTTCCATGTGAGTGATAAATTCATTCAAATAGCCCTTGTTATTTGAGCCACAAATTATGTCATCGACATACACTTGGGCTACAAAAATGTTTTCACCATCTCTACGCAGAAATAGTGTTGGGTCTATTTGGCCTCTCACAAAATCCTTTTCTAGTAAATATGTTGACAACCTTTCGTACCAAGCTCGTGGTGCTTGTTTAAGCCCATAAAGTGCTTTCTTGAGCTTGTACACGTGATTTGGAGCTTCGGTATTCACAAACCCCGGTGGTTGTTTAACATATACTTCTTCTTTAATAAAACCATTTAAGAAGGCAGATTTAACATCCATTTGATAGAGTTTGAAACCTCTATGTGCAGCAAAAGCTAACATTAAACGAATGGACTCTAATCGGGCCACGGGAGTATAGGTCTCATCATAATCGAGACCTTCGACTTGACTATAGCCCTTGGCTACAAGTCTTGCCTTGTTTCTTATAACTTCTCCCTTTTGGTTTAACTTGTTTTTGAAGACCCATTTAGTTCCAATAATGGTGGTCTTCTTAGGTCTAGGAACTAAGTCTCATACTTGGCTCCTTTCAAATTGACCTAATTCGTCTTGCATAGCTATGATCCAATCAGGATCGTGCAATGCTTCATCAACTAGTCTTGGTTCAATCTCTGAGATTAAGGCAACCTCATTGGACTCATTTCTAAAGAATGATCTAGTCCTAACCCCTTGTTGGATGTCTCCCACAATCTGGTCTTGGGGATGACTAGAGGCTAACCTAGACTGCCTTGGTGTTGGCGGTGCCTCATGAATGGTCTCACTATGCACAGGCAGAGACTCAGTATCAGGCAAAGGATCAGATTGAGTTCCTTGTTGCCTTTGCTCATCAACATCAGAGTCAACTTCGACTCGTTCTTCATCTCGATCATTCAAACTTAGATTTCTAAGTTCAAATTGAATTTCTTCTATAGCCCTTGATTGATCATTTAAGTTAGGGATTTCTTCAAAAGCTACATCAGAGGACTCTTCAATCAATTTAGTCCTATTGTTGTAGACTCGATAGGCTTTGCTGGTGAGCGAGTACCCGACCAGTATCCCTTCATCAGCCTTGGCTGAAAATTTTCCAAGATGGTCCTTGGTGTTCAAAATAAACACCTTACAACCAAACACCCTAAGATGTTTAATTGTAGGTGGTTTCCCAAACCAAAGTTCATGGGGAGTCTTTCCTAAAAACCTATGTATCAAGATTCGGTTTTGCACATAGCAAGCTGTATTCACAGCTTCAGCCCACAAGTAACTCGGTAGTGAGTACTCATTGAGCATGCTTCGTTCTTGTAAGACTCGGTTCTTTCTCTCCACAACCCCATTTTGCTGTGGGGTCCTTGGAGTTGAGAACTCATGTCTATACCCTTTTGCTTGACAAAATTCTAAAAACCTATGGTTTTGAAATTCACCACCATGATCACTTCTAATGGTCTTAATTGTTGTTGATTTTTCATTTTCAGTTCTTCTACAAAAGGAAATAAAAATATCTATGGTTTAATCCTTAGTTTTCAAAAAGAAAGTCCATGTATATCTAGTAAAATCATCAATAATTACTAAACAATATCTACTACCATTCAATGAGATAACATTGTTACAATCAAACAAGTCCATATGTAATAAGTCTAAGGCAGTAGATGTACTCACAGTGCTTTTACCTTTATGAGATGCTTTTGTTTGCTTACCCATTTGACATGCATCACATAGTTTGTTCTTTTGGTACTTGATGCTGGGTAAGTCTCGCACTAATCCTTGGTTGGCCAACTTCCGGATGTTCTTCATGTTTACATGTGCCAACCTTTTATGCCATAGCCAAGACTCTTCTTCTTTCGACATGAAACACTTAATCAAAGCATTAGTAGCACTTTTAAATGATACTTGATAAATATTATCAACCCTTGTGCCTACTAGTACTGTGTCAAGTGTGTCAATGTGTTTAACCAAACATTGACTTGAATGAAATTCAATTGTGTAACCCGTATCACACAATTGACTGACACTTAGGAGATTAAAAGTCATCCCCTTGACTAGAAGGACATTCTTGATATGGAGACATTCGGATATATGAATGTCTCCAACTCCTACAACCTTAAGGCTACCATTATTACCAAAAGACACATTACCTCTACTTTTGTTTTGAATGGTTGTAAACAGTGATTTGTCCCCGGTCATGTGCTTGGAGCATCCACTATCAACAAACCAAGTTGATAGATGCTCCCCCTCGACCAATGCCTACAAGACACGGAAGATAGAGGTTTTAGGTACCCAAATCTTGGGACCTAATGCTTCTACAACGAAAGACCTAGGAATCCATGCCTTGGTCATACCTTTCCTAGTTCCATGAGCCCTAGAAATATGTGATCTACTATTTTGAGTTCTAGACATTAGAGAAATGAAACTCGACTCCTTGGGTTGATACCCTAGCCCGACCTTGTTGTAGATTGCCCTTTGGGCATTTAGAATCATGTCTAGAGTCTTAGAGCTAGTTGAGAACTTCTTAAGCATTTTCTTGAGTTTCTCAACCTCACCCTTTAAAGCCTTGTTCTCATCCTCAAGGACTTCTAGATGTAGGTCATCGACCTCATCTTCCCTAAGGGTCCTTAAGGTTTTTACTTCTTCTTTTAATAATTTATTTTCTGTTTTTGACTTTTTAAGCAATGTAGATAAGTGAGTGATAGTCTTATAACACTTTTCTATATGAGAAGAGGTTACCTCTTCATCGTCCGACGATGATGAAGCCGCGGTTGAAGCGTCGCTCGAATCTCCCTCACTTCCGGAGTCCGAAACCTCCCTTGCCATGAGTGCTAATTGTCGTGTGCTCTTTTCCATCTTCTCTTCTTCCTCCGATGAGCTTGATGAGGACTCATCCCAAGTGGCCTTGAGAGCCTTCTTCTTCTTGGCTCTTTCCTCCTTCTTTTTGGCTCGTTCCTCCTTCCTCTTTAATTTCGGACACTCGCTCCGAATGTGTCCTTTCTTGCTACACTCATAACATATAACATTAGATTTATCAAAATTTTGATCATTAGATTTACCTTTTCCTTTATATTTTCGGCTTCTTCTCATAATCCTTCTTACGAAGTTCGCCATCTCACTTGATGATGATCCACTTTCATCATCGGATTCGGAGGAAGAGGTGGATGAGGAAATCTCATTTTCCTTCTTCTTTTCCTTCTTCCTTCTTCCATCCTTGCTCTTTGGTCCTGCAAATAAAGCAATACCCTTATCTTTTTGACCTTTGTTAGCAAGCTCATAAAGTTCCATCTCACAGAAAAATTCATCTAGTTTAACAATGGAAAGATCCTTGGATACCTTGTAGGCATCTACCATAGATGACCACAAAGCATTCATAGGAAAAGATTTAAGAGCGTATCTTACTAGATCGCGATTCTCCACTCGTTCGTCCATAGAGTGTAGACCGTTGATGATCTCCTTGAATCTCCCATGAAGTTCACTTACCGTTTCATTGTCCTTCATGGTTAGATTTTGGAGCTGATTCAAGAATAGGTCCCTCTTGGCAATCCGAGAATCTCGAGTTCCCTCTTGGAGCTCGATGAGTTTGTTCCATAGGTCTCTTGCACTCGAGAACGGACCTACCTTGACTAGTTGGTCCTTGGCAATTCCACATTGCAAGGTGACCATAGCCTTGGCATCGGCTTGTGCTTTGCGGAGTTGTTCGGTAGACCACCTTGACGAATCGAGTTCCTTACCTTCTTCATCCTTTGGTGGTGTGAAACCTTCCTTGACTGAGAGCCACATGGCAATGTCGGTCTTGAGGTAATACTCCATGCGGCCCTTCCAATATTGAAAATCTGCTCCTTCGAAGTAGGGTGGTCGATTTGTGCTAAAGCCTTCCTTCATAGCCATCCTTGTTTGCTCTTTTGGGTGTTAATCCGAATTAAAGAGCCCCTTGCTCTGATACCACTTGTTGGGATCTTAGATGGCTAGAGGGGGGTGAATAGCCTCTTTGAAAAATACTAAACACAAATTTCTTCAAGAACTTTGTTAGCACAGCGGAATTAGAAAACTAAAACAAAGAGAGAACACAACACACTAACTCACGGATTTACGAGGTTCGGAGATAACTTGCCCCTACTCCTCGGCGTGTCCGTAAGGCGGACGATCCCTTGATCTTCCGGTAGATCACACCCCGGAAGCTATCCGGCTAAAGGATTCTCCTTCTCGGTGGAGTAACCTCTCCACAAAGTCTTTAACAGCAGTAAGAAATTAAGCACAAGACTTACAGTAGTGGCTCAAGTGAAATGATCAAAGGAAGCTCACAGCCACAATCAGCGAAGAATAAGCACAAGTAGGAACACAAGAATACTGCCTCTCTTCAAGCACAAAGCACAGCACAGCTTGTTTCACACAATCAACCGAGAGCTCTATTCCTTGCTTCCTCGTCTCTCTTCTTATGCCTCTGCTCTTTCGCTGCAGAAACTCTGCGTCGAATCTCTGCTGTAAACACAAGCATCGCCAATCACTCTTCCTCCTCAGCTAGTGTTCTGAACTCACACCAATACCATCCTTGGTCTTGCTGGTGTCTTCTGAGCTCCAACCAACCCACAGGAGTCAAGCTGATCACGAACAGAGATTGCAGTCTGTTAGCATCAGTATCCGTTGATGCTCAATCTTCCCTCATCGCAGTGATACACAGAAAAAGTAAGCTCTGTCTTATTCCTTTGATGAGGCTTAATTTGAAATTAAGCACTGGAATGGAACCTGCAACCTGCACCACATAAAGCTCACAGCAGAAGTTGATTAGTTCAAACGAATCAGAAACCAGCAGAACCTGACAGTGTGTGCAGACAGTGAGGTGGATTGGTCAGCGGACCGATCCACACATTTGAATTGACGTCTGATCGGTCGTGAAGACCGATCAAGGTATGGCCTGATCGGTCTGCAGACCGATCAGTGCTTAATGAGTGCAGTTCCTCGCACTCCTAAGATCGTCACATGTTCGGTCCTACAGACCGATCAGAGTGCATATGGATCGGTCCATAGACCGATCCCCTGCCTTTTTCCTTCTCGCGACATCATCTCCTGATCGGTCTACAGACCGATCAGATTACACTCAGTAGGCTACTGAGTGTTTCCTGATCGGTCACCAGACCGATCAGCAAACCTAGTTTCACCAGATCGGTCTGTGCACCGATCAGACAATCAATCTGTTGACCGATCCAACGCCTATGTGATACTAGGATTGGTCCTGAGAACGAGCTACCTAGCCCTCTTTGACCTCGTCCGGTCCAGAGAACGAGCTACCGAGCCTTCTCTGACCTAGTCCGGAGAACGAGCTACCGAGCCCTCTCCGACTTCGTCCGGTCCAGAGAACGAGCTACGGAGCCCTCTCCGACTTCGTCCAGTCCAGAGAACGAGCTACCGAGCCCTCTCTGACCTAGTCCGGAGAACGAGCTACCGAGCCCTCTCCGACTTCGTCCGGTCCAGAGAACGAGCTACCGAGCCCTCTCTGACCATTCCGTGCCAAGTCACCATACTTGGACTTTTCCCGTGCCAAGCTCCCTGCTTGGACTTTTCACCAGATGTCTGGTCAACCTTGACCCATCTGGATTTTCCCTTGCCTGGCTTCACTCACCAGGACTTTCCCTCCCAACTGATCAACCTCGATCAGTAGTCATTCTGAGTTTAATTAATATCTGATACAAACTTAAATCAGTGTCAACATCAAAACAACAGCCAGGTCAGACTGTATCAACAAGCTTGACTTGTGGAGGTGGAAGCTTCTTCATCCTCTTCTTCTCTTGACCCGGATGTGGAGGCTTCTTCTTGCTCCGGTGTCAATGATCTACACTCCCCCTCAATCCTAAAGGTGGAGGCTTCTTCATTTTCATCTTGTACATGGAACAAGGAGTATGTCCTCTCCTTGCCCTTTTCATTGCATTCCTTTGAAGATGAAGTTTCTTGGACCTCTTCTTTGGAAGTTGAGCATCTCTCAACTTCGGAGTCCTCGCCCTCTTGATCTTGCTCCAATGAGTCTCCCTCTTTGGATTCTTCTTAAATTGGTACAGTGAAGGGGATCTCATGAATCTTGGCCAATTTACTCCATAGCTCTTTGGCATCTTCAACATCTCCAATTTGCTCCAAGATGTTGCTCGGCAATAAATTGACCAAGAGCTTGGTCACTTTATCATTGGCCTCACATCTTTGGATTTGAACTTGGCTCCACTTGCTTCTTTTGAGAATTTTGCCCTTTGAATTTCTTGGAGCCTTAAACCCTTCCATGAGAGCAAACCATTGCTCTATCTCCATCATAAGAAAATTTTCAATTCTTGATTTCCAAGAATCGAAATTTGTGGATGCATATGGTGGAGGCACCCTCGTATCAAATCCGAGTCCATCTCGGAATTCCATCTTGAAGTTGAGCTTGAAGAAATCTTTGATTTGAAGAATTTTGCTCCAACTTCTTCACCCTCTAGTTTGTTGGCCATTCCGGCGATGATTCCGGTGAAGAGCGACCTCGTTCTGATACCACTTGTTGGGACCGATTATGTAGCTAGAGGGGGGGGTGAATAGCTCGGTGCGCTCGTCGTGCTCTTCGTTGCTTGTTTCTTCAATGATATGCAGCGGAAATACAAAGAAAACAAACACAACGCTAACACTAAGGATTTACTTGGTATCCACCTCAAGAAGAGGTGACTAATCCAAGGATCTACACACTCACGCACCCTCCACTATAAAAAACACTCCTCTATGGTAACTACCAAAGGCGGAGAAGCCCTACAAGTTCACACTACAAGAAGAAAGGGAAAGGGAACAAAATACAAGCTAAAAGCTTACAAGTTAGCACAAGAAAAACTCTAACCCTAGATTTCTTCTTCTGCTGTAGATCCGCCTCTTGACTTGGACAAACCTCCAAGAACCCTCAAGATCTACCGGTGAGAACTTTGTGGAGAAGTTTTGGAAGCCCTGTGAAGATCTAAGATGAAACAGTGTAAGTTCTTGTTCTTTGCGGAGAGAACAGCTCGCCAGCAGCTAAATACGACGCCAACGGTCGGATCCCAATCGATCGGATTGCTCCCAATCGATTGGGGAGCCTTTGGATCGATCGACCGATCGATCCGGAGCGCCTGTGTGCTCTCAGGAATTGCCTGGATCGATCGGCCGATCGATCCAGGGCTTATCGCGCGAAATCGTAGTTCCCAATCAATCCACTGATCGATTGGGGGCTCTGGATCGATCGCCCGATTGATCCAGCGCTGTTCTGTGCGATCGTGCACTCATCCCAATCGATCCACTGATCGATTGGGAGGAGGCTTGTCGCTAAGACTCGCCCAATCGATCGGCCGATCGATTGGGCATGAGCCAATCGATCGGCTGATCGATCCAGCTCATGATTTCTCCCTAAAATCAAGTTTAAAGCCTCCTAAACCAACATCTAGTCAACCATGACCTGTTGGTTCATCGTGCCTAGCATCCGGTCTCCCTTGACCTACTAGGACTCGCTCACCAAGTGTCCGGTCAATCCCTTTGACCCACTTGGACTTTCCTCCTCGTGCCAAGTATCCGGTCAATGCCTTTGACCTACTTGGACTTTCCACCTCATGCCAAGTATCCGATCAATCCCTTTGACCTACTTGGTCTTTCCAACACCAGATGTCCGATCAGCCTTGATCCATCTGGATTTTCTCGTGCCTAGTTTCACTCACCAGGACTTTCCCAATTGCCTGACTTCACTCACCAGGACTTCCTTCTGCCTAGTTTCACTCACTAGGTTTTTCACCTGACTTCACTCACCAGGATTTCCTTCTGCCTAACTTCACTCACTAGGTCTTTCACCTGGCTTCACTCACCAGGATTTCCTTCTGCCTAGCTTCACTGACCAGGATTTCCTTCTGCCTAGCTTCACTCACTAGGTCTTTCACCTGGCTTCACTCACCAGGATTTCCTTTTGCCTAGCTTCACTCACTAAGTTTTTCTTCTACCTAGCTTCACTCACTAGGTCTTTTACCTGGCTTCACTCACCAGGATTTCCTTCTGCCTAACTTCACTCACTAGGTCTTTTATCTGGTTTCACTCACCAGGATTTCCTTCTGCCTAGCTTCACTCACTAGGTCTTTCACCTGGCTTCACTCATCAGGATTTCCTTCTGCCTAGCTTCACTCATTAGGTCTTTCTTCTGCCTAGCTTCACTCACTAGGTCTTTTACCTGACTTCACTCACCAAGACTTCCAGTCAAGTATCTAGTCGACCTTGACCTACTTGACTCTCCTTCACAATCTCACCACATGAACAATTGCACCTGTAATTTTCATGTGTTGTCTACATGTATTGTCAAACATCGAAAGTCAAATATCAAGACTCGAGCTTGACTCAATCCAAACTCAGTCAACCAGATCAACTTTGACCTAGAGATATTACACCAACACATTATACTTGTAACGAATTCTTCGATTCATGTAGGCTTTCTAGACACATGCCAATGCAAGAATCATAATGTGTACTTCCACATAATAATTTATTTTTAAATGGTAATGTTAATTTTAAATGATTTATTAAATAGGTTTAGTTAAAAAGACATTTAATAGTTACATCTTTATTCAATTTAAATTCTAAAACCAAAAGTAGATTTCCAAGACATCGTAAATCAATAACTTACTTTAAATCCATTGAATATACACATATAATCTTTTTTTTAATCAAATTTAAATTTCAAGATATCTTCAAAATTTTCTACTCTAAAAAATATCTTTAAATTTTTTTAAAAAAACATAATTTTGACCAAAACTATTTAATAAACTAAAATAACTCATTGATATATAATATTTCCAATTTCTTGATTAATTATTGAAAAAAGTAGATCAGTTATTTTTTAAAATATACAATTATTTTTAAAAATATTAAATTATTTATAAATTGTTAATTTATATCGTATCAATTTCAAATTATCTTATTGTCTATTGTTGTTGTCCGCTCGGATCCGTAATAAGTTTTGTGAAGTTATCGCGGTTCGGATCATCAGCTCCACCCGATTCGGTTTAATGGCACAATCCAATAACAGCCCATTCGCCAGCCGCAACCCTTTCTTGATGCACAAGCAGGTTCGAGTAGATTATTGCCCCGTTCTCCCAGTCTCCGATCTGTTCCTCTACCAGTCGAGAGATCGTTAAGCGTCGTTTTCTACTCAATCAAGGTGAATTTTTTTGATGCCTTTCTACTGTTTCCTTGATAGTGTTACTCTTCTTATCCGTTTCCTCTTTTCTCTTCATACAATTAGGGTTTTGGAACCATGATGTGTTCCAAGTTGTTCATCATTTTCATTGTTAGATCTTCCTATGTAGCGTTCTTCATATTCTATTTTAAGCTTTCGGATTCTAAAAATTAATCATCCGGATTTGTGTGTGTGTGTGTGGATAGATTTCATTTTGAGAGATGGTTTACTGTGCATGTTTCTGTAGTGGTTGATCTTATGTGTGCTTCCTAATGTTTGTCTTCTCTTCTCTGTGTATATGACATTTTAAATATTTTCCTATTTATAGGTCATTTACTTGAGTTGGGTAAGTGAATTTGATCTTTATTGTTGTTTGTTCATTTTTCTTTTCCTACTGTAAATTTAATTATTTGAATATTTACTTAGATTGATTGTTTCTTCAATATTTTATCGCCATATTATTATCTTAAAACTTCTAATGCGCTTTCAGTGCCGTATATCACTATATGGTTGTCCTATTTAGTGCTGTTCGTTCATTATCTTCATGTTTTTTTAAGTTCCTGATCCAATATGAGGCAAATTGATTACATACTTCAAATTTGAATCGCTGAGTTTTTAGTGCAGAACAAGTTTATGAACATAAATGAACATGCTGCTAAATTTGTTTAGGCCCCTTTGCCAAAAATATAGACTTTGCACCTTATGTTATTTTCCCCCACAAGACAGGTATTTCAATTCATTTTACTGAAACCTTAAAGACTTATTAATCATATTGTGGCAAATTTAAGATTTGAAAGAGAAAGCTTGCTGATAATTAAATTTGTCTTAATCTTCATGAGGTAACTCATGAATATGATGGTACTGAAGCATAAGAAATATGTTCTGAGAAATTACCACAAATGGCGACAAATTTGGTCATTGCCTAGATGATGAATATCCTTACATAACCAAAAAATATGTTGAAAGAAAGTTACTTGTATTTTTTTTGTTTGTAGTTAAATTCATTAATAGCGACTCTAAAATTGTAGTGAATGTCTTGGAAATTGGAAATTTATCTTGTGTGCAATTTCCATTGTGAATGGCGGTAAGTGGTGCCTTACCTCCTTGGCCGCCTAGGCACCTAGACAGTTGAACTTTTTTGCTATTTTTTTTATACATAATGCTATAAATAATTATTATTCTTTATAATATTTATTTTTAATAAAATATATTAATTAAAATATAAAATTTTAATCTAAATATTTAAAAATAAAAAATATAAATTTTTAAATATATATAATTAATGGAATAATTTTATTAAGTTTTAATTAAATTTATTTAAATTATCTTAATCAAAACTAGGAGTTGATTAAAATTATTAACTTAAAGTTATTTAATTAAACCCTTACTTATAACTTATCGGCGTACCCTTTTTCGACCCGGCGACGAGTCCGATGCTTCGTCGGGACCGCGTGACAAGTTGCGCGAAGCGTTTGGACGTGTCGTCGGGCCGAGTGATGCGTCCTGGCCTGTCGCCGGGTTCGGGTGATGCCTCCGGGCCCGTATCCGGGCTCGAGCGACACCTCTGGGCCCATCGTCAGGCTCGGGCGACGCTTTCGCGCTCTCGCAACGTGTCCAGACTCATCGCCGAGCCCAAGCGATGCGTTTGGATGCGTTGCAGTGGTGAAATGGTGACAACGGCGGTGGCAGAACGAGGTGAGTTGTCGCCTAAAATACCTCATGCAAAGGCAGTGCAATTGATGCCCGCCTAAGCGGCTGTCTCGACTGCCATTTAGAATACTAATTTTCCATATTTACCTTGACATCATAAGAAATAAATCATAAAGGTACTATCTCAATCTCATAGCTTTTTGGATGATGATTCATACACTTCACACATCTTTATTTGTACTGGGCACATCTTGTGAGTAGGTCAGAAGCATATATTACTTAGCCTATAGATCTCATGGAATCTGTTAAGTAATAATAACAATGATAATAATGCATATAAAATGGTAGTCTATGACTTGGGTCATCGTAGTCGGATAGAACTCCAGAAGTTTTTGAAGTTATAAAAGCTGTGTATGCAACTATGTGGTTGGCTCATTGTTGCTGACTGCAAATTTTCTTATATTAATTGTAATTTATAAAAATATAATTTGAATATTTTGAAAGGGATTAATCAAATAGAAGCTTGTAAAAATTGATTTACACTTATCTAAATAATAGCCAAGTTTGTAACAGTTACCAATAATGCATATACTACTTGTACAGTTTCATTGTAAATTCTTAAATAGTCATTGGGGGATGTTTCCTTTGATGGAAGGAAAATAGTGTGAATTATTTTTTTCATAGCTTCACTTTTCTTTTCCTAGCTGCATCCTTACATTATGGAAACAAGGCCATAATATCCAATGCTAAAGATTTGATGATTTGATGGTTTGATGAAAGCAGATTGATCATTTTTCTCTTGCCTAGTCCAATGCTAAAGATATTAGTTTGTGTTCTACTAATAAATTAATTTGAGATAGGTTAGTCAGCTGAAAATTAAGCCAATATGCTATATTACATGCATATGATGATACAATGTGCAGGCATCATGCATGTGTGGTGAAGCATTGCATATGCATTTGTAGACAGATATGCAGCCAGCATGAAATGCTTTTGTTGTGGTTGAGATTTCTTATGTCTCTTATGCTTCTTATTCCATGGTAAAAAAGTTTTAAGTCTTCTTTTACTTGAACATCCATCCTTGGCAAAATTTAGGCTTGAACTTTCTACTATTGCTGAAAAGCAATTAGCATTGTACATCTGTTGGTATAGTAATGATATTATTACTAGTCTTCAAAGACATTGTATTGAAATATCACCTTTTCTTTGATTTTATATTGTCTTAGCTCTCATGCCTAGATGTTTGTGCTTTATTATTTATTTTATTTTTGCCCTGTCATGGAACAAACTGTAAGCCGCTGTAATGCTCTGTTCTTATAATTTGCTCTAGTAATTTACAAGAATGTCTCGCCGCTACGATAGTCGCACAACAATTTTCTCTCCTGAAGGGCGACTCTACCAAGTTGAGTATGCCATGGAGGCCATTGGCAATGCTGGGGCAGCTATTGGCATCTTGGCACAAGATGGAGTAATCTTAGTTGGTGAGAAGAAGGTCACCTCCAAACTCCTCCAGACATCACGCTCAACTGAAAAGATGTACAAGGTTGATGACCACCTTGCATGTGCCGTTGCTGGGATCATGTCTGATGCTAACATTCTGATCAACACTGCTCGAGTTCAGGCCCAAAGGTACACGTTGGCCTACCAGGAGCCCATGCCAGTAGAGCAATTGGTTCAGTCTCTTTGTGACACTAAGCAGGGCTACACCCAGTTTGGCGGTCTCCGTCCTTTTGGTGTTTCCTTCCTTTTTGCAGGGTGGGACAAGAATTACGGGTTCCAGCTGTACATGAGCGATCCTAGTGGTAATTACAGTGGATGGAAGGCAGCCGCAATCGGTGCCAACAATCAGGCAGCTCAGTCAATGCTGAAGCAAGATTACAAGGATGAGATCATGAGGGAGGAAGCAGTGCAGCTTGCTCTGAAGGTGCTGAGCAAGACAATGGATAGCACGAGTCTTACATCAGAGAAGCTTGAGCTAGCTGAAATCTTTCTGGAGCCGAGCGGCACTGTGAAGTATCAGGTATGCAAGCCAGATTTGCTGGAGAAGTTGCTGGTGAAACATGGGTTGACTCAGGTTGCCCCCGAGTCTACTTGAGTTTGGTGCTTCTTAAGGGAGTTGTAATATGCACCTAGATATTTTATGAAACATTGTCATGACAGTGACACAAGAAGTTTGGCTGGTCGAGAATTTGCTATATTATGCATGGACATTTCAAATTTGTATTGTCCTTTTTATAAGGAATTGCCATTTATATTTAGTTGAATCTGCATTATGATGGATTTTGATGCCGGTACAAAGAGAAACTTCTTAATCTTCCTGCCAAGTTTGCTCTAATCTGTTATTTGGCTACTTCATTGTATTTCTACTTTGCTCACGTAATTTTGTTAATTTTTAATTGCATTTTTCCCTGGATCAATTAACAATCTATACATGTGATTCAGATTATATTTGCTAATGTCGTTGGTGTTGGTGTGATTTGTCTTGACTTCTAGCCTTTGTATTTTATTCAAAACTTGCACGGCTGAATAAAAGAAAATCAAAGTCAAATACTTCCCGGCTTTTGTACAGTTTGAGAATAAGTAACGTGATGATCACATAATCCACTGAAATACAGAAATAAAGTAATCTCATTGTAAGTCCACAGTTGGGATAAAATAAAGTAATAAACGATCACTCATCAAGATCCAAATCTATACTTTCCAAATCAAAGATAGAAGGAAGATACATATGAAACAGAGGGCAATTCAGCACTGTTCCAGTTCATCCCAGAGAACTTCAGATGTATAATATGAAACTCTGTCAGAAAAGAGAAGAGAAAAGAGAAAAGATTTCTTATTGTATACATGCACAAAAATTCACAGGCCTTATACACACAAAATGTAGCATTATTCTTGCAGCAACCTTGCCATCTCTTCCTGATCTTGTGCCACAAGATGTTGATGATGATTAGGCTCCGTCGCCGGTGAGTCCAAAAATATGACTCTGAAACACAATCACAAGGAAAGTTCTTCTAACCTTTTATGCATCCTGAATTCACCCTGTTTGGGAAGTTGATGAGACTAAACTCCCAATAACATCTATTGAATTCTTCTTGCTAGCAATTCCTTCATCTTGGTTCGAATGGCAATCGATGTTCGACGGCACGCAACTCGCCTCCCAATCAGTCATCTCAGAGTTTCCGACATAGCAATGGCCGTTGCTGTCATACTGCAAACCCGGGAGGTTGCATTGCTTCTGAATTGGGAAGCCTCCCAATTCAGCGTCTAGCTTTCCTCTGAGATCCAGCAAGAGGCTTCTCAGCCTGAGCACCTCCGCCTCGAGCGCGGCCTGACCCTGAAGCCGCCTGAGCAGCTGCTGGTTCATGATCTGCAGCTTCTTGATCTCTTCCTCCAGGAAGGCAGCATGGGCCTTCTTCTTCTCGCGGTACTTCCGCACGGCTTCCCGGTTTCCGAGGGGTTTCCGCGGCTTCTTGACCTCGTCTTCCCCAATTCTCTCCTCCACGCCGGCCGCGAACACCTGGGTGTGGGTGTGGTAGCAGGTGTGGGTGTGGGCGGCGGCCGCGGGGCCAGGGGGGTTGCAGGTGTGCGTGTGGGTGCAGGTTCTTGAGTTCTTCAACAAGTCATCGAAGCTCTGAGCCATCTCCGGATTCAGCAACAGATAGCGGTCCGAGAGATCCTCTTCTCCATCATCCATGCTCTTTGTATCAATCTCCAGACCTGAAGATCCAATTCCCGGAGCACCAATCCGAAACAGAGAAAGATCAAAGACCAGCAGAAGGAGCTTACTTTCAGAACCCTAGTTCCTGTAGAGGATCCGAATTAAATTAGCGGCAAAGAGACGCAAAATCGTAACTTTGATGCTCGATCGAGCAAAAACAAGCTGGAGGAAGCGGTGGGAAGCATCAAAATGAGAGCTTGACCAAAAAAAGAACCAAAGAAGGGTTGACAAGGAGGTCCAGAAGCATCGGAAGAGGAGGTTAATATCAAAGGGAGAAACCTGGAAACACGACGAGCTTTCACCTCCCCTCAGAATCTAAGAAAGAGAAGCGACAATCAACGTGATTTGATCGTAGATACTGTTTGTTTCTCCTTTCAATTTGTTTGCCCATTAGAATTTCCCTGCCAGCAGTGTGACTGCGAAGTGGCTCCCAATTTAATAAAAAATTATTTATATTCGTTTAATATACATACCCAATCAATTAAAAAAAAAATTAAATAATTTATTAAATTAATTAAAGAAATATATTTATTAATATTCATAAATAATATTGAAGAATTAAATCAATCATATTTATCGATAAAAGTTTTATTTAACTATTAAATAAATTTAAAAATCAAAATGAATAAATAAAATTATCGATAGGAACTCTCTCTAGAGTAACCGTAGCTCTTTGTCATCGTCATCATGATTCATTGGAACAGACTGTAAAATGATTGGAACAGACGTGGAATGACTATTTTGGCACGGGAATACCCCACGGTATTCCAAAGTTCCGATATATAATGTATGCTGTTTTGGGACGTCGTTCTCCGACGTTATAACGGCTGGAAAGGAATGACTGGAACGGTCGAAACGCTTGGAACAACCGGAATGTTTCGACAGTGAGAGAAGGAACAGGCGGAATGTTTCAGTAGTGAGGGAGTGGCAGATGGGCGGCAGTGGCAGGGAGAGCTGGACAGGGAAGAGAGGCGCGAGTGGCGACGACACTTTAGGATTTCCTTTAGGGAAACACCGAACGAAGGAAAAGAGATTGAGGGATTAAAAAAACAAAATCGAGTCAGATTTACCTTGTGGGATCATTGCCCACAGTATCCATTTAGTATAATACCTTTTATTTATATATATGGCGCTGCGATCATTTTTTAAAATGATATTGAAATTGAAATGGTAAAATCTAAGATGATTATCAGGGCCGTTTTGACGAACCATTATTGTCATTGGGCCTGGGATAAAATCCGGTAAGCCAACCGGTGGCTCCGCCCTTGGATTGAGTGGCCTCCTGGTCTACTCGGGCAGAACCCCACAATCCCTGTTAATGCAACTATACCTTCTCCAAGCTTTTATATTTTACTATTAGTATTAATGTTTTAGGTTTCTTGTACTCGTGGTTTTGTTGATCTCAGTGAATATTCTCTTGTGAGTCGAGGACGGCCGATGATCTCTCGATGTAAACATATACCCTGTCCTATTTATTTATTTATTTATTAGTTGAGAAAACGATATATAATAATTAAATTTTTATCTAACTAAATATCAGTCAGATATATTAGGGTTGTTTGGTTGTTGAGTTTAGAAATGAAGAAATGAAATGATAATAAAAGATACTGTTTGCATTATAAGTTTGGGAATAATAATTTAGGAATGATTTTTAAATTTATGAGAATCAATCAAATTCATATAACTAGGTGAGTTTCATTTTCATTCCTATTTCCATTACAATTTATTATCAAATTCATACCTATAGTCATTCTCATCATTTAACCAAACATCACCTTAATCTCGGGACAATTATAAAATCATAAGGACTTTGAAATCACAAATTTGAATTGCCAAAACAACCTATATAATAGACCTAATATAATCTTATCTTTTACTGAGATCCCGGATTAATGAGACCTTCGTGTGCACTGGATTGATTTTTTTTTTTTTTACTTCTTCATTTAACTGGTTATTTCATCTTTTGTTTTGTTTGTGCAATGTATCCTATGTGCTTGTCTGGATACGTCATTGTCGTTGTTTTAGGGCTGCAGTGGGATAAATTTTTTTTTTTTGTTTTTTTTATCGATTTGTCATAAAGATTGAATGGGAGTAGAAAGCAGGAGAAACAATACGTGGAAGTGATTCCTTTCCAGCCTTCCATTCCATTCCATTCCATTGCCTTTCGTTAGTGCTTTTCACAAGAGACAAAGGATTTTCTTTATGGATGCCATATATATATTAGCGTGAAAGATGAAATTGACTAGTGTATCATCCCTGTCTTATCTTCAGATCTTCTATTAATGCACTAAACTCAACTTTATCATTCAGTCAAGATTCCTCTTCAAAAATTAAATTCAAAAAGTAAAATTATTTATAAAAAAAATATTAAATGAGTTGTGTTCCACCATTTTACATGCCCAAACACACCTCTTTCATTTGAACTTCTAACGGTGGTATTAGAGAAATCAAATCTTGTTTGGGAAAATAAAGGCTATTGAGATGGTGTATAATGATGGGGTCTGATAAAGTCGGATAGTCAGAAGTTAAGGAGACGTGACAGTAAAAAATGAAGGGGACATAATAGTCATAAGTCAAGGGGACGTCACAGTCAGTAGTCAAGGGGATGTGTCAGTCAGAAGTCAAGAAGACGTGACAGTAACAGTTAGGAAAGAAAGAAGAAGGACCGTATGATAGCGTTTGCAACTTGATTCCCGGTCGGGCTCTCACAAACCGAGATCCTAGATCTGAGACACCTAGGTCTAAGACATGAGAGACAGTCGGGGTAATATCTGATCCGAATCTGACTGGTCGAGTTCTCACAGCTTGTTTATGTCCATCCCTGGTTCTCTCAACAAGTTAACTCCCGATCAGCTAACTCCTGATCGACTCTTGGACAATCTCACCATATCTCCCGGCCCATCAAGGTTTAAGCCAGGTATTATACCCGATAGATCATCCTGAGCTGTCCTATTCATACCTGATTGAGACAGAAGGTCGGGACAAAAGATGCTATACGACAACAAGGTCAGGGAATAGTAATCGCCTGTCAAAGGATAACTTCTGAGTGTCAGGGAATATTTCAACCGTCGATGGTCATCTGCAAATGAAATCTTCCTTCAGTCCACAGGAGGATGTCACGTGTCCTTCGTCACCCGACAGGTCTTGATATCCGACATTCTCTGATATTAGTCAGCCTCTAGACGTACGCACTGTCATATAAAAAGGAAAGTCCTCTTCTTTGCGTAAGTACGTTCTCTCACACATTCGCACCTGTCTTCTACTTTTCTTTCTCTTTCGTTCACTGTTCTTCTAGAGAAAAAGTACCTGACTTGAGCGTCGGATGGCCTGCTCCGGGAACTTTTTCCCTGGTTTCTGGTCTCTAACGTCCTGTGTGCTTGTCCGAGTGTGCACAGAGATCAGGTACCACCGGCTCAGTCATCATCGTTTGTCAGCGTCACGTGAGGGTCCATTCTTATAGGCGCATACGAGAATGGTGTCCCAGTCGCCCCTCTGTCAATATCGATAATAACTCATCCGATCTTCATCTGACTTAGATTCCGAATATATCAACTCTCCTATCATATTTTATAGATAGGAGTTTAAAAAATTATTATAGGGTAAGAATTTTCTTTTATTATTCAAAAAAGTTGCTATTATAGTCTAAAAGTTTTTTTTAGGGGTTCTATTTTATGATACTATTGATTTATAAAAAGGATTATGATTTCAGCATTGAATTATGTTTTTGAGATTTATTATAATTTTAATTTCCAATAGTTGATACAATTATAGCATATTTCCATATCTTTTTCTCTAATGGCATGGATGCTTAGAAATACACTAAATATTCGTTTAATTTACCTGCTATATTATTATTATTATTATTATTATGTTGTGTAACGATTCGATCCCTAATTACGACACATTTATAAAGATTTTTTTTCTCTAAATGGGACATACAACTAGGATGTTAAACTTCTAGACCGTTCATTGCTAGCGTTTTTCAATTTATCCTGTTGACCAATAAAAGGTTTCTGTGGGACCGAACCAATCACTATGGGTCCGTATCACCTAATTCAATATTTTTTTTATTAAATCTTCCTTTTGTTAGATATATGTGAATGAAAAGAGGTGGTAGAGGAAAGAAGCTCTCCATTGTGAATATGACTTTAGTCTCACATTGGGAGTTTCAAGGTATATTAGTTGGTTTATATTAATTCACATACATTGATGATGTGAACAAATACATAGGGAGAGTCTCTCTTATGTGTCGGTGCGTAGGAGGTGCAAATCCAGGACTCGGATTGCACTGAACCATATTGACTTGTGTGCAAGCACGACCTGCGTGCACTGAATGTTGGACTAATTGAGACAAAATTTGCCACGTGTATTCTTTTTGTAACCTTTCGGATAGTAATGAATGATTATTATTCGCCATTTAATGCTAGTAAGGGATGATGCTCCTATATAAAGGGAGACCATGGTCTTGAGCAAAATATACATAGAAAATGAAAAGTTTTCCGCCAACGATGCCTCCTCCTCCTCTATCATGCAACTCTTGATCGGCGGAGTGTTCGTGATAATAGAAGGGTATCATTCAGTTCGCCGTGACCACCAGTGCTTGATGGAAATCACGATTAACCCTTGTATCCTAGAAACATATGACTCGAGTAAATCTCGAAGCACAACCGAAGGTGAGGCGAATATGTTTCAAGAAAACTGTGACCATCGCAGTCCTCAATCCATTCACCCACTCGACCTCTCTGCCCAGCCGGTCACATGCTCACTCACTCGGCCACCCAGTTGGTAGCTCGACCTCTCTGCCCACCCATTCACTCATTCTATCACTCTGCTACTCTGCTCGACTGGCCATTTAGCTGCTTTGCTCGTCCGGCCGCACACTCGCCTGGCCAAACCACTTGGCTACTCTATTTGCTTGGCAACTCAGCCACACTACCCGCTCAATTTCTCTGCCCGGTCGAACATTCGGCCTTTCAGCCTGCTCACCCGTACTATCCGGTCGACTTATCTGCTCGGTCGATGACTTGATCTGATCTACGACTCGACCACATTGCCACTCGGTTGCTCGACCCGATCAGCTGTTCTACCTACTAGGTTGACCTGCCCACACAATCTTCCTGCTGTGCTGATCTACCTGCTCGGCCTCAATCTACTTTACCATCACTGTGATAATAAAAAATTATTTATTCAAATCATCTCAAAAGATAAATTAAATTTAATATAATATAATTTAAATTTGATTAATTTCTAAATATCTCTCGAAGATTCTTCAACAACTTTAGCAGCAAATATATATATATAATATCAAATCAGATAAGACTCTAACTCTTCTTAAATCATCAAAGACAATTAGGCATGGCCGACTAGACTTTTCTGGCTTGTTTCTTGCTAGCTTGTCATTCTCGTGGCCACCCTCAAATGAGGTTTCTTCTTCTTCTATTATTATTATTATTATTATTATTATTATTATTATTTATTTATTTAAAATAGTAAATTTTTGCCAATATAAAATTTGGGGAAAAGGTCTATTCAATCTTATCCTATTTTACAAGAATTTTTTTTCTTATTGAAATTAAATTTTCAGTCATTAACAAAATTTATGTTTTCCATAGAAGGCTGACGAAGGTGGTTGATAATTTCTATTTTTCTTTAAGTGCGGTTTATAGGGTTCAAAATTATTATATTAAAAAAATATATATAAATTCATAAAACCGTTTAGAATTTATTAATACATGACAAACAGATTATAAATTAATTAACAAATTAATAAATACCTCTTTTATTTTTTTCTTCTAATTTTTAATAATAATAATATAATAAAATAAAACTATTAATTAATTATTTATTAAATAATTAAATAATAAATACAAAATATTAATAATGCTTATTTGGAAGATCCAGGTTTGAGTTAATATCAATAAATTTCTTTAATTTTTAACATATATAAAATATTTTTTAAATGGACCTATGAACCTTAACCGGCCTAGTAGAATGCTGGTCTGATTATGGTTCAAGTCGTCAATGGATAATTGTCAAATTGACCGGATTACAAACCCAAGCCGGATCCAGTTAAAACTTGATTCTGAATCGGAATATCACTTTCTACTTAAAAAAAACATTATTATTGAGCACACTCTTCAATTCCATCCCCAAAAGTTGTATTTTCATGCCTAATTGAGTTTAGCTCTTAAACAGACCCGGCCCAAGAACACAACGTCGCACTTTGATAGACGCCCCTACAATAGAACGAGGCTTCCGAAAACATTGTATTCAAATACACACCACTTTTTAGGTCACGGGAAAGATGATCAAAATATGCCCCTGAGAGATTCTGAGATAAAAAGATGAGAACGTAGAAGGAGGATGGGTAGTTGATCATATCTAATATGAATTGTACATGGATAATAATTAGATTCGGCGGCTCCCTATAGGATACCCTCATCTCTAGGAAAGAGAATTAAGTTGGGCCTTGTGAATAACTTTTGAGCTAAATGTATCGGGAGAAAATTCATGAGTTGACCCGTCGTCTCTATCTCGTAAGAATTACGAGATCATCTCAAGGACGCCTTCGACATCGAGAGGTTACGTACCGACTATAAACCATGTTCAATAAATTGAACACATTAGTTGTCCGCTCCCTGATTAGACAGTAAGGGTCAGAGAAGGTTAATCACTTGTTCTTAAAGTTAGCATGGTTCTCCTATAGCTTCTCCATTCCTAGTTTTCTTATAGTTGGATTCTCCTAAACCACAAGAATCCTAACAATGATATTTCAAAAGATTTTGAGAAAAATTGTTCTTTGATAAAAGTTATAAGCTGAGAGGTTATTGTCTATGGTTGACCTTTATAGTAAAATTAGTCGGAGAGACCTAAAAGGCAGTGGCTTATCCTGTGACTAATGTCAGTGGTTCGAATTTGCTTATCTTTTGTTCATGAACTTAGCTTCTATTTAGCAACGCGAGTCGAAGAGGCGAATTCTTAAAGTTTGTTGCAGCATCGTTTGGACGGGATAACGCAGGCAATCTAATCCTGTCATAGGCTATAACGGTGAATATCTTTAATTTGTTTGCAAGCCAAGAATATAATGAATGTTCCCAATATCATTATGTTGTTAATTAAGATTGGGAATTGTAAAGCGGTTGGAAAGGATATGTTTGTTAGAGTGTATGCTAAAAGTCTATTTTTTTTAAATATTTATTATAAAATAAGAATTACATTTGTCAAATATTTACATTTATGCTAAGTGTAGTTGTCCATTTAATTTATATTGTAGATAACATGGTGTGAGGAGACACACAAAAGTTCATGTTATCAGTTCCTTATAAATTATAAACAGTTGCTCACAACCAAGATGGAATGAGACAAATCATTGGAGTGGTTGTAGTGTAATTAGATATTAGTTTATCTTGACTAATAAATTACACTAGTACACTCTGAGTGTATTGAGCAGGACCATTTGAGGTAGTTTTTTTTATACTGACTGCATAAAAAAATAAGACCTTTGTTATTATGGAAGTGTGTGTTCTTAATCCCGATATAATAACAAACACATATATTTAGTATTTATTTCTTTAATTTATCAGTGGGTGAGATTTAGTTCGATAAATCAATAGACCCGATAAGTTGGAAAATAATATTATTTATAGTGTGTGTTGTTAATTATAAAAGGAAACTATGTCCTAGTGATCTAGGTTGATGATGTTCCCAAGAGGAACTCATAGTATTATCATGTAAACCCTGCAGGTGGACTTAGTCCGATATGACAATAAAGTTCAGTGATAATACTCTTGGAGCTAGATATTAATTAAGTGAGTTGTCAGTAACTCATTTAATTAGTAGACATTCGATATCTTAAACACAGGGAGATTAACACACTCATAATAAGAAGGAGCCCATAATGTAATTTGGGATTGGTGCGGTAGTTCAATAGTAGCTATTTAGTGGTATAAGTTATTATTGATGAACTTGAGTTGGATGTTCGGGGCGAGCACGGGAAACTCAAGCTCATCGAGAGACCAAAACCAATTCCTCCTCTCGGTCCCTATTGTAGCCTCTTATATAAAGCCTTATATCCACCCAAAGCCTAGCCTCTTAGCCCATGCTAGGGGCCGACCCCTATCCTTGCTTGGAGCCCAAGCAAGGGGTCGGCCAAGCCAAGCTTGGAGCTAAGGCTAGGGCCGGCCAAGCCTTGCTTGGTGCCCAAGCAAGGGGTCGACCAAGTGTGAAAGGGAAGAGAGATTTTATTAAAAATAAAATTTTGATAAAATCTTTCCTTTTATGTTTTTATCCACATGGTTTTAAAAGAGAGTTTTTAATTTTAAGATCTTTCCTTTTATAGATTTTCTACAAAGGATTAAAAGATAGATTAGATATTTTTTCTTATTTGTAGATATTTATAATGTTAAGAGAAAGATTTTAATTTTTAAGAAAAATTTCCTTTTTTTGTAACCATATAAAAAGAGTTTTATTTTTAAATCTTATCTTTATAGATATCCATAAAAGTATTTAAAAGAGAGAGATTTTAATTTATAAAACATTCATTTTATAGCTAACCACAAAAGGAATTTTTAAAAGAGATATTTTAATTTTTGTTTAAAATCTTTCCTTATTTGTTTAAACATGGTGTGACCGACATAGAGAGGAATAAAAGGAAGTTTTATTTTTGTTATAAAACTTTCCTTTTTTGGATTCACCAAGGATTATAAAATAGAGGGAGACACGACCTATTCTATTGTTCCTCTCTTCCATCCTAGGTGGCCGGCCCTTCCTCTTCTCTTTCTCTTCTTCTTTGTGGCCAGCGGCATCATCTCTTGTGGAGCTCTTGGTGGCCGGTTGCTTGGAGGTGAAGAAGTAGAGAAAGGAGACATTGTTTTCTAGCATCCCTTGGAACATTGTGGTGGTGGCCGGAACTTGGAAGCAAGGAAGGCTTTGGTGGATTTCTTTTTGGTAGATCGTCGCCCACACGACGCCCAAGAGAATGAGAGAAATACAATAGAAGATCAAGAGTTTTTTGTTAACAAAGAAAGGTATAATTAGTTATCTTGTTCCGCATCATACTAGTTTTCTTTGTACGGATTTTGAATTACCAAACATTCTAAGCAATTGAATTTATGTTTCAATTTTGTGTTCCTTTTGTTTTTTGATCTTGTGATTCGATTGTTCTTAATGGTTACAGAGCCGGTCCTGGTTGTTTAAAGGCCCTGGGCGAAATTATAAATTATGCCCTAATTTTATCTTAGGGGCATTACTTCTGAATCATCAAATACATAGAGCACTCAATTAAGGTGCAATATCAAGGAGCAGCATTGTTAATTAGATAGTCCTTATTTAGTGACTATTATTTTAATATATAAAATTTTATTTCCAAAAATAAGATAAGAAAACATATCCCAAAATAAAATAAAATAAAAAAATATATTTATGACACTATTCACATTCAATAAATTTTAAAATATATAAAAAAATTAATGTTACAGATTTATTTATTTACTTTATCTAGGAAGGGAAATCTTATGAAAGACATATATGATCCACCATTAGACACTCTATCTAAATATAAGTAGTTTATATTTAAATAAAACAACTGAAAATAAAGAACACCCAAGAAGAATATACAAATTCACATCGAAAGGATAAATGAAGAACATAAAGCATCATCAAATCAAACTAAATATATGAATCTTAAATATTGCATTGATACTCGAGTAACTAAATTATCAATATAAATTGAATCATCAAATCAAGCTAAAATCTATAAATCAAAAACGTTGCACTGAACAATATATGACAGTCTGCTCCCTGTGTAATTATCTCATTTCAAATACTAAGGCAAAAAGGATCACCATAAATGCCCTGCACTAGAACCAATAACTCAATATTTACATGTGAAGCATCTATTGTAGAGCCTCGAAGTTGATAATGTACACTAGAACAAAAGGTAATGGCATACTTTGTATGATGATAAGAACTAATATTGGAATCATTCTGCATCTGTTAAGCTCCCCTTGCTCGTCCGCCAAACAAAAAGATTTTAAACTAAAATGTAAAATGATTTTAAATTAAAATGTTATGAATTGAATAATCTTTCAAAGAAGCAATACTTGCATCAGTTGGAATTACTATAAATAATGGCACGTCATATATGTTATTCAAGACATTTGAATTCAGTTCTTGTACTGATGATTTTGATGATTTACTAAAAAAGCAATCCAACGGAGGTTCCAGTGTATTTCTGCAGTACGTCAATTTTTATCGTATCAAAGGGGGCTCAAGATTATAAAAATATTGAAGTTCTTTGATATGAAGTGACTGTTTGCTATATATAACCTAAGAAGTTGCAATGTTTTTGAATACACTAGTTTAAATTAGAAATTCATCTGATATTTGATACAAATTTAAGGGTTCAAATTACATCTACAAATTTAATTCCTACACAAGTACTTGGCAAGAATAGTTTAATATGCATCAATTAACTGTATACGATGTTTTTTTTTTTTTTGCATTCGAAGCCTATGTAATCAAATCCTTTACAACTGAAAGGCGTTTATTAAGGTACATGTAAAAACTTGATTGAAACAGAAAATAAAAATAAAAAAGATTTCAAAAGTAACCATGGTATTTATATTAATACTAACTAGTGAACAGACCTACTGTGAAATGACATTTCATCAACATCAAAAGATTTAGATAACTTCTAGTTTGCAAGTCAGGACCGTTTATGAAAAATATAATTAAGCTCAACAAGATGATAAACAAAGGATCTACCAGAAAAACAAATTTAGAAGAAATTATATATACTTTATCAATTTGCTGGTCTTGCTTTGCTTTAATGGCAGTCTTCACCTGATCAGTGTTTATGTTTCTCTAAAAAGAAAGGAAGACCAATTTGGGCAGAATGTACGAGCAAAACTAGTTAGAATATGATTAATCTATTCTACTAAATTAATTTCAACTCTTTTAATCTATTCTAGTAAGATCAATTTATACAGAGATCAAATAATCTTCATTTCCTCCAAAATGATATTCCAGATTGCAATAAAATCAAGGAAGCTCTAGCATTAGGAAATAAGGAAACTACATAAAAGGAAAAGAAATAAGTTATCCGCCGCGAGAGAGGGCCAGAAAGAAAACCTAGTTCACGAGAGGGCGGGGAGAGAGCTAGAGAGGGCTCGTCTCACCGTAGCCGAGGGAGGGCACCTTGAAGATAAGGGTGTACAAAAATTCGGTAAAACCAAATTAACCGAACCGAACCGACCGAATTTAGGAATTCGGTTCGGTTAATTCGGTTTTCGTTTTTTTTTTTAATTCGGTTCAGTTTTCGGTGAATTCGGTTCGGATTCGGTTTTAAGTTGTGTAATTCGGTTAAACCGAATAAACTGAATAAAATTATTTATTAATTTATTTTTATTTAAAAATATAATAAATAAAATAAAATCTCTTCTTTTTTTAATAAAATCAAATAAAGTTTTAAAAATCGGTTAATTCGATTAATTCGGTCAAAAACAGAATTAATCGATCTTTTATCGGTTTGGTTTTTGTAGAGAATTCGATCGGTTCGGTTGGTTAAAAAAATCGGTTTATTCGATTTTCGGTCTATTCGGTTCGGTCGGCTCGGTTTTGACCGAATGCTCAGCCCTACTTGAAGACAGGGCTTGTCGTCGTCGACAAGGGCAGGGCGCGGTGAGGGACGTTCAGCAAGGAGAATCGCGAGGGGCCGAGGGCGAGAGTCGAGAGAGCTAGGGTGAGAGACGGTTTTGGCGAGGAAAAGAGGAAAAATATGATTTTAAAAAAAACATATCTATATATATATCATGGGGCCCTAGGAATTTTTGGGCCTTGGGCAGGGGCCCTAGTAGCCCTGGCTCAGGGCAGGCTCTGAATGGTTAAACTTAGGGTTATTATAAGGAGATTAAATATTGAATTTCGTTGAAAGACTTTGTCTAGGAAGTAGTGGATGATCTCATACCCAAGAAGGTCTAATGCCTCGTCATGTTTAACCTGGAAGTCGATCTTTAAATAAATATTTAATCAACTTTGTAATATGGGTGGATTTGGATCAATAATGTTAAGCATCGTTTGCGATCCAAGTCAAAACCTCTAAGAACAGATAAGCTGAATTTGGAATTAATAATGTTAAGTTATGTTTACGATTCCAAATTTAATTTCTAAAGAACATAATAGGTTGTTAGGAAAGATTCGAGACTTGTACAAAATTTTTGTACAGAAAAATCAGTACAATATTCTGAAAAGCAACCAATAATTCTGATCCGACAAAACAAGGAAAGAAAAATTTTTTGCACGCCATCGTCTTTACAAATTATTTTCTATTGCTTGTTTCTTGACAGGCTGGTCTTGTTTCTTGACCGACAGCAAGGCTGGATGCCCGAGCACCAGGCTTGACATCCGAACACCACGTTCCGATTTAATCGATATTAAATAATATTTTTGAAATCAATCTAATTAGTTCCCATTTAATCGATTATTTACGGGTAAGTTATAGATTAAATTGGTAGAGCATTCATATGATATGACACTATAAATTATGTTTTTTTAACATATATTTTTTATTGTTAAACTTTGAATGGATTATAATCTCAGTTTATATATTATTAATATTCTTGTTTGAATAAATTTATTAATTTTTCTTTAAGAGGACAGTGTATTATATATTGATAAAGAGTAAATTTAAGATGATAATGTATTATTGATTATCTATATTTTGAGTAAATTTGTTTTTTTTTAAGAAAATGTAATTCATAATTATATTTCAATATACAATAATACATGGAGACCTAATTGAGAAAAACAGTTTAATAACATTGCATTAACTATAGCGGACCAACATATGCTGTTGTATTTTGTTTTAAATTCAAAACATTTTTTGTAGTGTTTTTAGTCCCACATTACTAAGTGGAGAAGCTTGGAAGGGCTTATATAGAAAGTCCTTCCATCCTTGCTTAGCAATGATAAGAGCACCTACACGCATGTGCGGGCCAAACCCAAATCGAGTGGATTTGGGGGGTTCGAGCCGGAAATCCATAAACCGGGCGTCACAGAAAGCAAAGCATTCCTTCTCCCTTGCTTTCTACTTCTTCTTTCTGAGTTCTGAAGCTTGGTTCGCAATCTGAGGTTGAGTCCGAGTGCGGCGCTCGTTTTGGAGTGCACCTACGAGCGACGCGAGCGGTTATCGGATCTTGGGAGGATTTTGCCGGAGAGCCTCTGTACCGTGGGCGACAATCAATTCTCTAAAGACAGTCGGCACGTCCGACGCTTCGACCGGAGATACACAATTTCTAATTAATCATTACTGTTATTAACGTTTATTGCATGCTCGTCATTTATTGGTGCAATTATAGATTACTGTATTAGTGTATTAATTCTATTACAATTACTACATATGCATCCTCCAGCTTTGATCGATTTGCGAGAAAAATATCAAAATGTTTAATATATTACACATATGGTATGAAAATATATTGAATTATATTAAAATTTTTAATACCATATTAATATATAATTTAATAGTTTGGTATTCAGAATATTATATTTATATCAAAATTTAAATATAAATGATATAAAATTTATACTATACTGATATATCGAAATTTTGATATAATACCAATATGATTCTTTTGTATATCAAATTTTTTAGTACATATGAGGTTATCAAAATACTATACCAATCAATACTAATTATAATAGGATTTACATTTCAAATCAAAACCTTAGAAAGTTTGAAAAAGACTCTACTGAGTACCAGCTCTAATCATAATAGGTGATATGGTTCATAAAGATAGGGTTCGATAAGATTAGATAATCAGAAGTAAGGGGACGTGGTAGTCAAGGACAATCAAAAGTCATGAAGACGTGGCGGTCATAAGTCAAAAAAACGTGACAGCCAGCAGTTAGGAGGGGAAAGGAGTTAGAACGTCTAACGTCATCAGCTCCACCTAAACTTAATTTGAACGTGAAAAATTCGCCGATAATCCTATCTTTTCTCATAGTATGTTGTTATTTGTGTTGTTGTGGGCGGGGCTATTGTGCCATATCACGAGATCAGACGAGTTATTGAGATCGAAAAGTTCCAAGATGCCCTGACATCATCTATTTTGCCCTTATTATTGTCTTCATTATCGCCTTCATTGTCGACGATGATCCTACTCTTTTCTCTCCTCGGAGCAGCGATGACAGACTGAGAATCGGTGCTAGTAGCAATGGTGTTATTCGTGCTATTAAAAAACAATGAATTAAGAAAAACAGCCAATCAAAAAAGAAAAATAGTTCATAGTATAGCTAACAAATTAAATTTATGATAATTTTAGAGTTGTCAGTTGATATCATGTAACAATCAATTTGGATGATTTAGTATCACTACAAAATATATATTATTATTATTTTTTTAAAAAAATGTGATTTATAATTGGTTGAACATTCTATTTATTCCTTCATATTTGTGTCAAAGTTGTCTTCCAATTTTTCATTTGATAAATGTGTCATACTTTATGTAAATACCGGAATTATATATAAGCATTTGTCAATCACATTGGGTCATGTTAAATTTGAATTCATTAATATAATAATTTGAGTAAATTATTATATTATAAAGAGATCCTGATGTAATTTTTATAATTTATCATTTTTCACATTTGATATTCTACCGTGTTCAAATATAATAGTAGTTATTATATAAATTAAATGCATATATAATATAGTTGTAGTTGTATTGTAATAAATAATTTAATTCCTATCTTATATAAATTTAAAATTAATATATAAATTCATCCTTAACTTGATTAAATGTCTCAGTAACATGCTTCATTCAAAACATGAAAGAATTTGCAAGTATAGGTACTTGAAATTTACCGAAATTGTTCACTGTTTGTGAAGTATTCCAGAGAATAAATTTCCATTCATATGAACTAAATTTCGTGCGGATGAAATCAAACACCCTAGTTTGCCTTTTTTTAATGGCAAACGAAACACAAAACAAATCTCAAAAAGAAATCATATCACTCGCGAAGAAAAACTGAGAGTTGGACCTTCTAATATGTATCAATATAATACACCACCTCTTGATATTGGAATTTGATAGTTCGGCATGACATATATTGACATACAATATAATAATTTGATATTCGGCATATCGCATTAATATCAAAATTTGAGTGTAACTATGTAAAACTTATACCATATCAAAAATCAATATTTCGGTATACTAAAATTTTGATATATCATACTGAAGTTTAGATATATCAATTGAGGTTGGTATTGGCGGCAGTGTTGTTTGTGCTATTGTCGTCAGGATTGTTGTTCTAGATCCTGGGGAGCAGATAGGTGTCGAGTTCATAAACTTCTGCACTAGCAGCGTCTCCATTGTTATCCACGACATCATTTATTTAGCCATCATCATCGTCTTCCTCATTGCCATCGACGTCCACATCTCCACTTGCTAGATTGAAACCACCACTGCCAAAGTGGTGTCATTCATGCTGGAGACCATGACCAACCTGTCTAGGTTCAAAAGCACATTAATTTTGTCATGCATGTGCCACACCTTATCCTTCTACAAGTTGCATTGGACTTTCACTTTTAAAGGATGTTTCTCTTCTTATGAAGAGAGGAATTGAGATGCACCTTTAGTTTTTAGTGACATAACTTCTATCCAAAATTGGAGGAAAAAACATCTTCCTTAAAGACACAAAAATCATGCATTTTTCCCATAAAATGAAATTTGAATTTATGATTTTTGTACAAAGTGATTATATATAAAAGTTAGAACTAGAAAAGTAAATTAGTAAGTTCATTAGTGTGGCTATTTCCATAGAAAGAAGTCATCATTAACTCGCAACCTAAAACTTCTTCTAAGGTCAAACTAAATATATATCAATGGGAGTTACTAAGCAAAACTATAGTAAAAAAAAAAATTTAGAAGCAGTTTTAAAGACCTATAGCAATGATTTTCATCCGCTACTACAACTATTGCACCTTCTGATGGACACTTATAGAAGTACTTAATAATCAATTTGAATGAACACTTTTGGAAGCGATCATGACTGCTTCTATAAATTACTATGGACTAGCTTGAAGGATGACTTTTAGGAGCGATTAGTAACGAGTTTAAAAGGATGCTTTTAGAAGCAATTTTAATCAACCCTATAAATTACTATGCAACGGTTTGAAATTCAAAAGGATGACTTTTAGAAGCAATTCAAAATCGAATACACTAGTTGTAGGAACGGTTTAAAATCGTGGCTAATATTAATTACCAATTTAAAAAATGATTCTATATCATGTTATAAGTTTAGATTTCTAAACCTAATATTCAAATTAAATCAATTAGTAATATTCATATTTCAATATTTATCCGATTATCAAATCAACTAGTCATATTCATATTTCATTTCAAAATATTCATAACACATAACATTTAAATCCATATTATACCACTGACACAATATTTTCTTCAATCTCTAAAATATATATAACTTTCAATAACCAATTTTCTTCACCAAAAAAACATCGGAAGATATTTGCTCCAAGCGACAAATAGATCTTCTTTCAAATCTGTTGCCTTGAGAGAGTATAAAGGATTTTTAAGTTCTTCAGAAGCGAGATATTCTTCTGTTTTTTTGTGCAAATTGTAACCTTTGTATACACTGACAGATGGATCACACACCTACATGATGAAGCTCATGTAACATAGATAATTATTAGCACCAAGATTAACCACAAGCAACATGAATAAATAAACAAATTCTAGAAGTGTGCTTATCATGACAACATATAAAGAACTCACTGACTGTATCCCACCTTAGTGATGCAAATATCATATCATGCATTAATTTATATGCCATCAGACAGTATGTGAAGCAACGTTTATGTGTATAAACCATAACTAAAATCTATTGATTTGACAAACAGATAAGATCCATCCACTTAAATAAAATGTTTTTTGATGTTTGTCTCATGCTCTTAGCTCCTACAGAAGGTGCAAATCTCAAATATGAAAAGTCAGTATTTTATTTTTTAAACGTTTTAACTCGAGCTATTTGACTTATTAATGTGCTGTCCTAATACCTACCGTGCTTCGGCATGCTTTAAAGCATTCCAAGATCGACTCAAATTAGTTTCAATCATGTAGTTTCCTTGGACATGCATCCAATCTGATTGTCATGATTTTTTTGAATTTTGATTCCTATTATATTGTATACATAATAAATTCTACATACCCACCATATTTGCCTCTAATGTCAAAATCATGGCAAATGCAACTAATAAAGGTTATCAAAATCAATATCTTACCTATCAGCCATAGGGAGATACATAAGTGGAAAGAAAAAAAATATGACAAGTGATGCTTACTCTATCCAAAAGTGCACTTGCTAATACTAAGTACCCCGTGTTCTAAAAAGCGTTATTAAGCGCCGCTTAAGCGCGAAGCGAGGAAGAAAAAAGCTTCGCTTTAGGTGAAAGCGGGGAAAAAAGCGGTTAACGTATGTTTGACCAAATTAAGCATGATTAAGCGCACTTAATAGCGCTTAAGCGCGGTTTTTTATTTATAATTTTAATTAATTTGTAAATTTTTAAAGAACATAAGGAAAAAAATTTAGAGAAAACGAAGAGACACAACGTCTCTCAACTCTTTAGAGAAAAGTCATAATCTGCCATAAACCCCCTATTTGCTTGCTATCGAGAAAACCTACAAAAAGTGATCGGAAAGTATTACAACTTGTCACCGACTTCAAATTTTGCAAACAAATCGGCGGTGGGGCGGCGGCGGCGGTGACGACGGCAGGGGTGACGGTTTCTGTCCGATCTTATCTTCTTGTTTCCTATCCATTCTCCGCTTCTCTACACTGTTAGTCTCCCCGGCGATTTATTGAAATTTCGTTGATCGACCTCTCGCTCGAAAGCAGGTTTCGATTTGATTGTCATTCTCTGATATGTAATTCATGCTCATCTCTGGTTTTACCAATTATTAGGACAAATCCAGATCATGCGATCCTTTTTTGTTAAAGCAACCAACAAAGGGCATGTAGATGTAGATCATGTAGTAGATAGTTGTTCTGTTTATTTTTATCATATTAAATGCATGTCTTTTGTTAAGAATTAAGATTTTATTTCTTGTACATGATCTTGTAAATGATTGCAGAATTTTGTTAGGATTTTTTTTAAAGTCTCTCATTCATCAATTATTTATCTTTAATCTACTCCTAGAGTCCTAGTTCAATGAGCAAAGTATTGTTTTCGCCTTACAAGTTTTATCAGTTCGAAATTTTTTTAAAATTAATTATTGTGATGGTAATGAAGTATTTTTTTATGTACTTTAATTTTAATTCATGTTAATTATCTTTTATTTGGAGAAATTTGGATTGTGCGCATATGGTCAATTGGACTTGTATTTCGTAGGGATTAATGGAACAAAATGATTCTTCGATGGCATCTAACTCTAATTCTAAAGACAACGAATTGAAAAAAGAGTCGGGTGATGTTGGATGGGAGATGGCAGTGTTTATAGATCCAAAAAATCCTAACTCTGTTAAATGTATTTTGTGTGATAAAATTACAAAGGGTGGAATATATAGGCACAAAATTCATATTTCGGAAATCAAAGGAAAAGCTGTGAAATCATGTGGGAGGGCATGAACCTTAAATTTATCATGTTTAAGTATTATTTGATCTATTTATTTGTTTAAAATAATTAAATTTTATTTAAAAATAAAAAATGCTTTTTTACGCTTAAAATTGTCCTAAGCTCGCTTAAGCTTATACAGCTTGAAGCTTGGACTCGGCGCTTCATCGCGCTTCGTGATTTTTAAAACATTGCTCTTGGTTGACTCCTTAGCTAATCGGACTCCCAAGGCTCAGTCTCTTAATTTCTCCTGGGCATCGCCCTAATCTATTCTCGGTCGGCTTCTGAATTAGCTAGTTGGACTATGGGCAGGAGACAACTCTGTCAGGGAATCACAACTACTTGTTAGAGAATAACGTTTATACATCATGGAATATTTCGATACTCTATCGCAGACATAATGCGGAATCTTCCTCCGCCCAATAGGATTCCGCTATGCTTCATCCATTACCCGACATACCCTAATACCTGACATTCTCTGATTTCTTATGATTACGGAGCTTATGAGAGAGTATAAAAAGGGAAGTTCTCTCTGTTGGCCGGATATGTAAAAGAGATAAAAGAGAATTACCAGAATTGACTGAATCAAATCATCAAATCAAATCAAATTAGTATTTGGATTATTCTAATAATTCTGTTATAATTCTTAGAATAATTTTATTATTTATTAATTGATCAATTGACCAAGTACTTTTTTGAATATTATATATTGTATTGTTCTTAGAACAAACATCAATGAACAATAGATTTTATTGCTCTCATATTATTTCTTACTCTCTCCCTATTCTTCTTCTTACATGGTATCAGAGCCATATATTTTTATTTTCCCTCAACTTTTTGAGACGGAGATCCAATAAAAGGCAAGCCCTTTTTAATTTTTTCCCTCGAGTCTCTTTTTCTCTCCTATGTGTTTTAATTTCTTATTCTTCTCTATTTTCTTTCCAAAAAAAAAGTTTCCTTAACAATTATGTCTCTGTGGTTTTTCTCCTACGGCCGCCGACCAAGGTAGAAGCTCTTTCTTGTGACGTCGTCCAACAGTTGTCGCCGGACAAGTTATTTTTACTTTAGATGTCAAATACTCAACGATATCAAGGAGGCCAAAAGTAAAGTTCAGACCGATGTCAGATTTGTCACATCGTTGGTCATATTGAAAATCTATGCCCTAAAAGACTTGATTGATCTCGAGTAAATGTCAAATTTGTCTCAGAAATTGACATTTTGGTATTCAATATTCTAGTCAATTTGACTTAAATTTCATTAGTAGTCCTACAGCCTCAAAACAACCATCTATTTCACAAGTATATCCTAAAGTCCTCTCATCTGTGCCTACTTATGGTAAAATCTCAAAGTTTTCATCTACTTATTGGTATATTAACACTGAAGCAACTTATCATGTCACATCAGATTATAATATCCTTATAGACGTAATGTCATATTATGACTCAGATACGGTTCAAGTAGGCGATGGTTCAGGTTTGCAAATTGCTAATCTTGGAAACACATATGTTCATTTATCTAATCGAACTTTTCACATGCGCAATGTCTTTCATGCAAAGGCTCTATCCAAACCCGCAACCCGCCTTGGATTGAGTTGGGTTGGAAATTTTCCAACTCGCCAAGTTGACGGGTCGCCCCGCCCCGCCCCGCCAAATAGTTGACCCCCCATGGGTTGACCCGTCTGACAGCTCTAAATGCTATTGTGTTTTATGGGAGAATAAAAAATGATTTTTACTATCTTCAGAGTTCTTCAATCAAAGTTTTTGTTGGTGAACGCATAAATAAACCAGCTTGGCATACTCGACTTGGTCATCCTTCTCTTCGTATTATTCAATCAATTATCAATAGGTATGATTTACCTACTTCCATTACCTCCTCTCCATCTTATTCATGTAGGGCTTGCATGGAATCTAAAAGTCATAAGCTACCTTTCTCTTCATCTGTTCATGTTTCTAATTTTCCCTTGAAATAATTCATTCTGATGTTTGGGCCCCTGCACCTATTTTGTCTAATCAAGGTTTACAATATTATATTACCTTCATTGATCATTTTAGTAAATATACTTGGCTCTATCCTATGAGAAGAAAATTTGATTTATTTGATATATTCTGTAATTTTCAAATTCAAGTTGAACGATATTTTAATAGTAAAATACTCTCTTTTCATTCAGATTGGGGAGCGAATATCAAGCTCTCCATCGTTATCTTATCTCTTGTGGAATTATTCATTGAGTTTCTTGTCTTCACACTCTAGAACAAAATGACTCTGCTAAGAGAAAACATAGACATATAGTTGAAACTGCCTTAGCTCTTCTTCATCATGCATCGGTTCCACGTAAATTTTAGGATGAAGCTATTCTTCCCTGATTTTGGCTCTAACATTCCCATGTGCTCTGTCTGTGTGTGCGTAGGCTCAGGTTACCCTCGGCAACCTTCACTCCCCCCTTCGCTTCGCTTAAAGGTTCAGAGCTTGCAATGTTAGGACCCGTGCGGCCGGTAGAACAGGGTGAATTGCCCTTCAAAAAGAAAATAGAACCTTTCTCGATCTTTTGAAATAATAAGACACTTGTATAAAAAAAATTGATAAACTAATAAAAAGAAAAAGGATACCGATTTTACTTGATTACAATCGGGAAGATTGTTAATCCAAGACTTTGAAGCACTAATCGAATTCTCCTTTCATCATAGGCGGAGAAGCCTCTTACAAGCGTTGGAAGCACATAAAGTAATAGAATACTTAAAGCAATTCGTGTACAAGTGATTCTGAACTACTGGGATAGTTGTATTTATTACCCTGATCGGGGCGCTTGGAAGGGTTTCAAGTGTCTGGATATGGATAAAATTTTATCCCAGGTCGCAACAGATCACGACACGTTGAGTTTTGATAAACTTTCTGTTCCGAGTGCCTGGACCATTGCAATAAGGCCCCCGCTGGACGAGGCGCCCCGGGGGCGCCCAAGTGATAACGTTCTTGTGTGATTTGTCTACGTGTGAGTAGGCTTAGGTTACCCTCGGCAACCTTTAGTCCTTCCTTCGCTTCACTTAAAGGTTCAGAGCCTGCAACGCACCCTCCAACCCCATGTCAAAGTCGTCACCTCGTCAAAGTGCTCATCCTCGCCACCAACTGCCTCCATCCTACTCAGCTTTCAAAGAAGATCACCGGTAATATGTGATATTATAACACTCATCCATATTAATTTATAACATCATTTAAATATTATAACACTCACATATTAATACCAATGTGAATGCTCTTATCATACATACTACATTACTCCAACTCAAATGGACATCTTCTCTTTGCATAGTAAGTGTGTATACGAGCATATATGGAATGATATATATATTAGGTTGATAATAGGGGTGATTTAATATGATATATCGAATACCAAACTGTATACTCTATGTCATACTGAATTATTCGATATAAAATTAATTCATACTGTTATCATATTAAAATTTTAATATATTAAATTTATAGTATATTATAAATTTTATATCAGATATAGTAAAATTTCGATATCAGTACGTTATATTAAAATTTTTAAAAAAAATCTCATAACGATATTAAAAAGTTTGATATGGTATAATCCTATATCAAAATTTTTGATATATATACTGTTAAATCGGTATAGCTCAATATATTTCATACGATATTGTACTGTATACTAAAATTTCATTATTTTACCCCGCCATAAATTATAGATTAAAATTTTATAATTAAAAACGGTATATAAAGCTTTCTTTTAAAAAACACGTTAAAAGTACACATTAGATATTAGATATTAAGGTAATATAATTTAATTTAATCGGACTAACTCAATTTTACGTTATCCTACTTAATTTATTGAAAAAAAATTATTGAATTCCATAAAAGAATAAAATCGTATTCCTTATAATCACATTATAAAGAAAGAAACAGTCTTAACAACTTTAATCTCTCCACCTCCTCTCTCCCTGCCAAAGGATGCATGTAGCCTCCTCTTCTTCTTTTTGTTTTTTTAATTTCATTTAATTTTTATTTAGTTTTAATTTTTTAATTAATTTTATTTAAAAATACCTCTCATTCATACATGTATATTTTTATTTTTTAAAATTAATTTAATTTATTATTTTTTATCAATACTTTATTTTTCCAGTTTTATATAAATTTTATTTAGTTTTTATTTTTTAATTAATTTAATTTATTATTTTTTCATAATACTTATATTTTTTCAATTGGTTTTTTTAAAATTTTATTTTTTATTAATTTTTTTTGTTAATCAATTTTTTTTTATCGATGTTTTATCAGTTTTATTTTTTTTAATAATTTTTTTATACGTTTATAATCTTTGTTTATTTTTATTTTATATTTAAAACTAATAAAAAATACTAGCAATTAATAGTGAACACATTCATAACTTAGGAACAAACATTTTTTTTTCAAATGAAGAGTACATGTAATAATACAAAAAAAAATGAAAAAAAATATAAATAGAAATCTTAACCAATATTGCCTCCAAATTCTACTCCCGATGCGTTTGGCGGTGGTACACCTATGACTTCGTACCACAAATAAACACGTGTCCTGTAACGAGTGACCCATCCTTTAGCTTCATACGATGAATGTTGTCACCACCAAGTTGGAATGGGTGGTACAGGATAATGAGGATGTAAGAAAACTTGTACGAAGTGATTGCCAACATGAGCAATAGCTATTTCTCGACGCTCTTGATTTGAAACTGGAGGAGTTCTTAATGACAAGTGAGTAAAACAACTCCCAATATTCTCACCAAATGTATGAAGTACAAGATTGCACCTTGATGCGATGACAATTCCCAAAGGCATAGCGTCCATCCAATATATTTCTGGTGCCCACGGCTCGAAATAATTCAATGAGAATAATAGATTGGTTACCAAATTTGGATCTGGATAAAGTTGATCATATAGATCCTTATTTTATTGAATCTCTTCTATAAGGTGAAATCGTACTTGAACCCAACCTTCTTCATCATACCCAATTAGTGCAGCTATTGCTCTGAATCCACAATGACCATCAGGTTGAACATCAACAGTGTGAGAAATATAACGCTGCAGAGGCACAGGTAATTTCTCAATATAAGCATCATGGATGGGTGGAACTGGAGAGTGATCATGGGTCGTTTGAGTATTGCGAACCTTCGACCCCCTTCCACGTCTTCCTCTCCCTTGAGATGTTGCAGTCGGTTGAGAGACCCTAGATCCTGAAATGGATGCATCTCCGAAAGAAGATAAGCGACGTCCACTTTGCTCATCTCTACCCGTAGGTCGACCTTTATGTTCTGTGTTGTATGAAGGAGCTCGCAATGTACTTTGAGATGGATCTATCATATCAAGAAACTTCTCTATCATATGCTCTCGCATTTGTAGATCCATCCCATCTAATATCTCAACAACGTGGGATGTCCTGTTAGGTTCTGCTTCATCGTCATTAAACTGATGTACGTGCATCGACAATCTCCTCCAATGAGCGTTGAAACTCAGAAGTGGAATTGGAATGGAAAAGTAACGGTAATGTGCAAGATCATGCTCGCATGACAATCCGTATACAATTTTGATAGAACAGTTGCATCTGCCGACTAACTGGTGAGATGATTCCTCAATACATTTTAGCTGACCATAAATCAACTCCATTGCCTCTAATGAAATCCGACACCTTATTTGACTGAAAATGTCATCATGTAAATGTTGATGGCGTGGAATGTTTAGAGATTTTTCGAACGACTTCTTAATATCCCCGAACTGAATTCTCAACATCTTATGTATTTTTTCAAAAGATGTCTGTAGGGATGACATGGTATCTCCCAAATATAATTTCAGTCTCGCATGTGCAGATTCTGCCTTGTAATAAAAAAAATACATTGTGTTTAAATACTAAAAAGAATTGAAATACTACAATAATGAACAAAAATTTAAATAATAAAACTATAAAGTGACTATACCTTTGATTTGAATTACTCCCGAGGTGCATACATGTATCAACCTATGCTGAAACAAACCGCTCTTTGTAAGGGTGTAACCATGTATCCCAAAGGTAATTTAGAACACTCTCGAATCGTTGATACTCCTTGTGCATGACATCCCACTTCTGCTGATAAGACCATTGTGTCGATGAATTAATGAGTGAGTGCCATGATACATAAAAATGTTGCCACTCCAGACCAAGCATAGGGGTGCATTTCTTCATTACGCACTGGTTTATATGCCAAATACAAAGGATGTGACGTGCATTGGGAAAACATGTTTCAATTGCATTAATAAGCGCTAAATCCCGATCTGAAATAAATACCAATGGCAACGATGCCGTCTTTTCAACCATCCACTTCTTTAAGGTACCTAATGCCCATGTCAGTTGCTCTGTCTTCTCATTACTAAGATATGCAAACATAAGTGAGTAAGTTCGCATTGTGAATGTGATACCCACAACCTCCAATAGTGATATCCGATACTCATTGGTCTTGTATGTGACATCAATGATTAACACGGATGAAAAGTTGACAGACAGCTCTAGACTTTTTGGATGACCCCAAAGAATATCTGTGATTTCGTTGGTGTCTGGATTTGTACGGTAATTATGGAGGTATTCTTTCTTGATTAATTGATCCAAGACATTCTGAATAGAATTTAGGCCGCCCCGTTTAGCAGATTTATTTGTGAAAATAGCATTATAAATTCTTTTGATCCCCGTAGTGTTTGACGGGTCTCTTTCCTTCAAAATACTAAGAATTTCACGAGGTGTGGTGCTGTTGGCCATGTCGAGCACAAATTTTTTTTCTTTTAGTTTTAACCTACTCAGATACTCATGGCCATCAATATATTCTGCTAATTGATGATTATGAAAACCACAAACAACCCTTAAACCCCACATCACACCATCTGGAAATATTGGTATACCTCGCAGCTCAAATGTGCATTCACATTTTTTAGTCCCAGTATTTCTTTTTAAGGATTGTCCATCAACTAGATATCGTGGCGGTTTGTACTTTCCACCTCTTTCACACATAAGATGACACTTTGGTAGCTTGCCACCTTTTAAATTAGCAGAATTTTTAATAATCACTACAATACTATTCTTCAGACCAACTGTTTTTACCCAATTTATCATATCTTTTCTGCTTTCAAATATCTATATAAAAAAAATATAACAAAGATGTATAAGTATGACACTACCAATCTTAATATAATTTCTCTACTTATAAAATAAATAATGAATATGCATAAAACAATGATAATAACTAACCTGATTTGTGGTAAATTCGATTGTATAATCGCAACTGTTGTTGGAGATATCTTCACTAGGAACATCATTCTCAATTGACCAACTATCTGAAAATAAACCCAAATAGTCATCCATATTTTCAGGAAGAGAGAAGGAGAGGCTAAGAGAGAGATAGCAGTGAAGGGAGGTGTGAATGAAGAGTGACTAAAAATGAAGTGTGAGAGGAGGATTTAAAAGGAGAGGTTTTGACATGTGTCAAAAGTTGAAGGGTGGGTAATTTAAGGAGATGAGAGGTTCTGACATGTGTCAAGAGTTGAAGGGTGGGTAATTTAAGGGGAGGGGAGGTTCTGACATGTGTCAAGAGTTGAAGGGTGGATAATTTAAGAGGAGGGGAGGTTCTGCCATGTGTCAAGGATTGGAGGATGAGTAATTTAAAGAAAGTGAGAAGTTCTGACATGTGTCAAGAGTTGGAAGTGGGGTGATTTAAAGGGATGAGAGATTTTAACATATGTCAAGGGTTGGAAGGGGGGTCATCTAAAGGGATGAAAGATTTTGACATGTGTCAAGGGTTGGAAGGAGGGTCATTTAAAGAGATGAAAGATTTTGATATGTGTCAAGCGTTAAAAGGTGGGTAATTTAAAGGGATGGGAGGTTCTGACATTTGTCAAGCGTTGAAGAGGAGTAATTTAAAGGGAGGGGGGTGTTTTGACAGGTGTCAATGGTTGGAGAATGACGAATTTAAATGGAGGGAGTGTTTTGACAAGTGTCAATGGTTGGAGGATGGGTAATTTAAAGAGGGTGAGAGATTCTGTCAAAATTAAATAAAATTGATTAAAAAAATTAAAAGGTAATTTACAGGAAGGGAGTAATTTAAAAATTATATAAAATTAAAAAAAAATTGATAAAAAAATAATAAACAAAATTGATTAAAAAAATAAAACTAAATAAATATTAAAAAATAATAAATAAAATTAATTAAAAATAAAACTAAATAAAAATTAAATAAAATTTTAAAAATATAATTATTAATGAAAAATTAATAAACAAAATTAATTAAAAAATAAAAATTAAATAAAATTAAATATATATATATATAAGTATTAATGAAAAATAATAAATAAAATTGATTAAAAAAATTAAAACTAAATTTTTTTAAAAAATATATAAGTATGAATGAAAAAAATAATAAATAAAATTAATTTTAAAAACAAAATAAAAAAAAAAAATCAAAAAGGATAGAGGGCAGAACGATCATTTAAAAGGGGGAGAGAGAGGGGAGATGGCGTGTGGGGGAAAAGCAATTTGCTCAAACTATATACTCTATATCATGCATACTGAATTATTCGATATAAAATTAATTCATACTGTTATCATATTAATATTTTAATATATTAAATTTTTAGTATATTATAAATTTTATATCAGATATAGTAAAATTTTGATATTTATATTAAATTTTTTTAAAAAATCTCATTCCGATATTAAAAAATTTAATATTGTATAATCCTATATTAAAATTTTATATATATATACTGTTAAATCGGGCATAGCTCAATATATTTTATATGATATTGTATGGTTTACTAAAATTTTATTATTTTTCCCAGCCATAAATTATAGATTAAATTTTTATAATTAAAAACGATATATAAAGTTTTCTTTTAAAAAGCACATTAAAAGTACACATTAGATATTAGATATTAAGGTAATATAATTTAATTTAATCGGACTAACTCAATTTTACTTTATCCACCTTAATTTATTGAAAAAAATTATTGAATTCCATAAAAGAATAAAATCGTATTCTTAATCCCTTATAATCACATTATAAAGAAAGAAAACAACTTTAATTTATATTATGGTAAACTTAATTAAAAAAACATCATTTTTTTAAAAAACATAAAAATACATAAAACAAATCAAAAAGAGTTTCGAGATATCTCTATATTTTAAATTATTAAATAAGTTCTTCCTCCCATTTTTAAAAAATCAAAATCTCTTGTAAAATTTGACTTCAAATGGTTTAGGGTAATCATCTAAACTGATAGCATAAAACTAATTAGCAAATGTTTATTTAACTATAATTAATTTCTATCCTTCAAGTTATATACCTGTGACGGTTTGAGTGATTAAAAATTTTAAAAAGTAAAATAAATATACATTTTAATTTGTATTTCAAAAATATAAAATACCAATTAAAATATTTATATTTAAAAAATAAAAAAATTGTAGCTATTCTTATCATTTAAATTATATTAATATTTTTAAATAAATGCCAAAAAAATATTTAAACTAATATTTATAATTTTTTTAAAGATTAAAAAGTTCAAATATATATATTAGGTTAATCATAGGGTGATTTAATATGATATATCGAATACTATACTCTATATCATATTGAGTTATTCGATATAAAATTAATTTATACTGTTATCATATTAAAATTTTAATATATTAAATTTTTAGTCTATTATAAATTTTATATCAGATATAGTAAAATTTTGATATCAATACGTTATATTAAAATTTTTTAAAAAAATCTTATACCGATATTAAAAAATTTGATATGATATAATCCTATATCAAATTTTTTTATATATATATTGTTAAATTGGTATAGCTCAATATATTTCATATGATATTGTAGGGTATACTAAAATTTCATTATTTTTCACAGCCATAAATTACAAATTAAATTTTTATAATTAAAAACGGTATATAAAGCTTTCTTTTAAAAAACACATTAAAAGTAGACATTAGATATTAGATATTAACATAATATAATTTAATTTAATCGGACTAACTCAATTTTACGTTATCCACCTTAATTTATTGAAAAAAATTATTGAATTCCATAAAAGAATAAAATGTATTCTTAATCCCTTATAATCACATTATAAAGAAAGAAACAGTCTTAACAACTTTAATTTATATTATGGTAAACTTAATTAAAAAAACATCATTTTTTAAAAAAAACATAAAAATACATAAAATAAATCAAAAAGAGTTTCGAGATATCTCTATATTTTAAAATTATTAAATAAGTTCTTCATCTCTTGTAAAATTTGACTTCAAATGGTTTATGGTAATCATCTAATCTAATCGCATAAAACTAATTAGCAAATGTTTATTTAACTATAATTAATTTCTATCCTTCAAATTATTTGGTTACTTAAACACCTTTACCAATTAAAATATTTATATTTAAAAATTTTTTAAAAAAAATTGTAGCTATTCTTATCATTTAAATTATATTAATATTTTTAACAAAATGCTAAAAAAATATTTAAACTAATATTTATGATTTTTTTAAAGATAAAAAAGTTCAACTAATATCAACAAACTTAATAATTGAAAAGAACAAAATTCTCTAGATATAATTAGCTGGTGATATTAAGATCAATCTTTAGAAAAAATGGCAATTCTTGCTATTTCTTCTATTAAAATTTTTATTTGATTTTATCAAATTCTGAGTTATAATGATTTATGACTATATGTCTAGTCATAAGGATGAATCATGATTTACCATTACGATTTAACATATAGTATCGGTAAACATGATTAAATTAAATTCAATTTGAGTCGTAAGGAGGATTTTTGAGAATGAGCATAGAAAAATTACATTTTATGTTATTCTCATATAAGACATTCACATTTGATCTGTAGATTAGTAGTGTGATTGTTGATGAGTCTTATTATAACTTTTACTTTTTTAAATCATTTATTAATTAAATTAATAGATGGGATTATTTCCTTTTTGTTTTTATTTTATTTAAGTCTTATCTATACATTTTGATTTCATGACATGAATATCAAAATATATCGTTTGAAAGAGAGAAAGGAGAAATTTCTTGGATACTATTTCTTTTCATTTTTATGGGTAGGGGAAAATTTTCTTCTTTAGGGTCTTCCTATAATGCTTTGGCTTAAATCACTTAATTAGCCACATTGTTTCCATCCAACATTAGCTGTGAGAAGGTACACATGCAACAAGCTTATTGATGAACAATCTTCCTTTTCCACTTTGCTTTGCATGTATTTGATGACAGGAGTCTTTGGTCATGCCGACAACCATTAGTTTAATTTTGCAATAAATTTTGAGACCCTTTTGGTTCCATAATAACAAAATAAAGAAAGCTAATTATTTTATAAAATAAGATTTCAATTTTTTTTAATAATTTTCAATGACAATTTCTTTCAGCAACACTTGCTCAATTATATAGGAGCTGCAACTATATTGCAATATATTCACTTTATAGCACCGGCATAGGAGCAGTCCAATTAATAGAGCGACCCCACAAGCCTTGAAATCTGTTAAGTTTTTTTTAATCAAGGTCTTTATTTGTTGAATGTAGCTGTCCATTTCGTTCAAACAATTTTTCATTACTATCGTCATTTCTTTTACGTGAGTTTTATTTCAGATATTCATTACAATCAATGGACATGATTTTTTAGGTTTAAACAATTAAAGGTTGCTTATACATTACCTTTTTTATTTTAATTATTCGAATTTTCATCAATTTTTTTTTGTCTCGGTTCTTTTCCATATATTATTTTCATACAATTTTTTTTCCCATCCCCGAGGCTATAATACCGCAGTGGGATATTCAGGTCATCACCTGGACACTATTAATTCGATGTTCAATTATAATGTATTTGTAAAAAACATTTCTCTAAATTTGGGGTACAATCATAAGCATGGTTAGTAGTTTCATTTAATTAACTAGCATGTGCTCTCGTTAAACATATTGAAATGAAAGGTGACGATAATTAAGGGTGAGTAAAAATTTAGTTAAATCGGATAAATTGATGGAACCGATGAAATTTAAAAATGTGATTCTTCTTTAAATTTTATTTTTTTTAAAAAATAGATTAATTCGTTTAGTTCATTTCCACTTTGAGATTTTAAATTTTTTTAGTTGATTAAATCTAATAGATTAAATAATTAAATTGTTAGATTCAATCAAATTTATAGACCTTAATTTTTAAATTAAAATTGAACTGAAATTTTAGACCCTAATTAAAAAAAATCAACTAATTCGATTTGCAACCGAATTGATTAATATTTTATTATTTTGATTTGTCTAATTTTTATTTAAAATTTGATCTATTGAGTTAGTTTAAAAAAAAACATAATTTAGTTAATTTAATTTCTGACTAAATTTGATTTTAACTGAATACTCACTTGACAATTAAATAAGAATTGTCTGTTGATGTATATGCAAGTGTGTATTTTGCAAGTGTGCAACCAACAAGACGGCATTTAAGCTTTCATAGTACAAGTGCAGATAGAAGGCACCATCAATAATCTTCAAAGCGTGTTAGTGAGGGCAAAAAATGGGTACTAGCTATTCATTATTTCTATCCATCCATGTGGGAATCAAAAAATTAAATCCATTCAGTATGGCTGTTAGTTGATTGCTACCTATGAATCAGCCTTTCCCCTAAAAGACGGTACATGAAGTTAGAAATAATGGAATTATCCGAGTTGTTCTTTATGCATGAATTTCTCAAAGTTTCTGATTGCGAAATCCAACGATCGAATTCAAAGTCATTATCATAGAATTGCTATTAAGCAATATGAAGATCAAAGACCTGGGGGTTGATCTTCCAAAGGGAACAAGGAGATGCAACCGTTTTCATTTACATTATCCGCCCATCATATATAATATAAGACAATAAGTTTTCACATATAAGTCTAGTGATGCGGCGATAAAAGATGACCATCCTGCACGGGTCAACTATTAAGGTGGAAGTCAAAGTTAAGATGGTCAATATCAGGATGTCAAAAGGCTCACCTATGGGAATCAAGCAGAGGACCTTAGTAAGGTCGATCAGGGTAATCAGTGTCCGATCGGCAGGAAACTACAACGGCCAGTCGGGATCAATCAGTGTCCGAGCGAGCCAACCGTCCAACTAGGGATAATATGGTAAGATAGTCAGCCGCTCAGTGTAGATCACGACAGGATGTTGAGGAGACCGGAGAGCTTGTCCGATCGGGAGGGGCAAGCGACTACGCTCAGTCATCGCAAGGAAGTGCAGGTGAGGCCGACAGAGCGGAGGAGTCCCGGCTGAGCGGCTACCCCGCTCGGCCAAGCAGTGAGACCATTATTATATCTCTCGATATCCTTTTGGGAGATAGTGCCGCTGACACGAGGCATAGTCAACAAACGGATCGTACGACGGAAGCTTCTACTGTCTTGTTAGGGATATGCATACTCTGTTAAGGTATGATGTCAGAGGCACTTTCCTGACAAGTCCTTTCATATGACACATTGGAGAATGTATTCATACCTCGAGTAACGTGCATGTCGCCCACCAGGGATCTATATAAAGGAGACTCCAAGCACCGGAGGAGGTACTCGCTATTCACTGTTTACGCTTGCGTTACTGTTGCTACACTTTCTTCTACATTTCCGGTGACTGACTTGAGCATCGGAGGACCAACGCTAAAGACCCCTTCCCTAACTCGGCACTGACATTACTTGTTTTGCAAAGCGGGATGCGGTGTACATCCAGTCAACTCCGTAGCCACATCCATAACTTTCCATACTCTCATTTTTGTACAGTATCATCTAGCTATATCAATTAATTTAGTTTATGATTAAACTATTAATTAGATCACTGTATTAGATTTAATTTTTAATGACAAATTCTTATCTTATAAAGGAAGTATAAATTTAGAGAAACAAATGGAATACAGTAGATGAGTTTAGTGTTTAATTTATTATCCATCTGTGTCCATTGATGTCCAATATGTAAAGCAGTGACAACCCACAATATAGAGTTTGATGCTTTTGTTTTGTTACTAACAGATTATATTGTCGCCCTTTTCAGAGACATTAAATTGACATCTATATTAATTGCTATGTTCTTTTCCATGTCACTGAATTCATTGGAAGAAAGTTTATATTTATCTCAATCATGGATGACTTCTATCCTGTCCATCTTGTTGATTCCTTAAATATACTTGTTAGGTTCATTTAGCTGTTATTCTATGTATATTTCAAGATGATTAGTTGAATGATTTGTCATAATTTCTAATGGTTGTGAGGTTTGACTTCCTATTTTTTGTTGCTGAAAAAAATATGCTTAGAATTTTTATGGAACATCTTGATCTTTTTTGTGTACCTATGTTGTCAACTTTATTGATATACCTTGAATTTTTTTGCTCACTTGGCAAATCACACCAAAAAGGGGAGAGCCGATGCTAGTGAATTTTAAAGTAATTATGTTAATTATAATATAGTAAAAAAATGATAATAAATGAAAATATATAATGACCACTGGATTACAGTAATACATGGACAACCATGGACAAAAGAGAATAAATGAGCCTTATTTTTGCTAATTGAGCCGATGCATGTATTAATTGAAAATTTTATTGAATAAATATTGATGCTACTGAACAACAACAAAAATCTTGTACAGGACCATGATTATTTATTATAATAAATTTAAATTTAATATGATTTTTATTTTTAAAAAACTGATGTGACAGCTTGTTATATAATTGTAAAGAGTAAAAAATTCAAATAAGGCTGGGTATGCATGGGAAAAAAAAAAATTAAAAATTCAATATATAGTATATATCATATCAAAACATATTGAAATATATCAATTTATAATACGATATTGTATTATAATAAATTTTAATACGATATTTTATTATAATAAATTTTTTTAATATTAATATAAGATTTATATCAAAATTTTTGTTATACCAAACACATACCTAAACTTTTACTAAAAAAAAAAATGAAATATTAAGATTTATATCAAAATTTTTGTTATACCATACACATACCTAAACTTTTACTAAAAAAATGAAGTATCAATATAAGATTTATATCAAAATTTTTGTTATACTATACACCTACCTAAATTTTTAATAAAAAAATGATATAAAATTTATACTATATTAAAATTTTGATAATATATAGATATGAATTTTTTTACCACAATTTTTTTTAGTACATTATGAGATCTAGAGTTCGGTATATTATACCGAATAATTCCTAGAACATTATTAGTTATACTATATTTTTGTATGTAGATTTTTATTATTCCATGAGTTAAAGATAAAATAATATATAATTAATTAATTACTGTCCCAAAGTTTTGGTAAAAATTACTAAGTGGATTTATAAATTTTTATATTTTATTTTGCAAAAAATAATGATACATTGTATCACTATGATAATTAATTATATATATTTTATGGAATTTTAAAATATATATATATATACACACACTCATAGTATTTTTTTTTAAAAAAATGCAACTCATGTAATCATTTTAAAAAATACCAGAATTGATATTATTCTTCACTCTGTTACATTTTACAAAATTTATAATTTTCGTTAGAATAGTTAAATAAATTTATTTGGTTGTCTGTTATCATTTTTTTTTTGGTTATGAAAGAGAGACAATGCTCCACAGTTTAGTTGCAGCCTTCATTGGCACTAATGCGTTCCACCAACTGCATCTCTCTGTCGGTTCGAAGTGACCCGACACGATCCACATGGGTCGCGTGCGTTCCCCGACCGGAAGTTGTACCCATAGCTCTCCAATGCGTCCGCCGGATCGTGAGAAAAATGGGAAAACCAAATCAAGCAAAGTATTAAAACGAATGTGCACTTGGGGAGCAAATACTAGTCGTGCTTCCCATGTACCCTATTTATCCTAGCAAGGTAGTGTTCAAGGAGGGAAAAAGAAAAAAAAAAAAAAAGATTGAACAACTTCTGACTTATTGGAGTTGAGTTGACTCAATTGAAGTTTAGTCAATTAGACTCTTGATAAATTTAGTCGCTAATGGCTACTCTTCAATTGGATTACTGTGTGGGAGCAGTGTTAAATGTTTGCCCGGGTGGAGAAATATTTGACAATAATAAGTAGCGCCCAACAACCTATTCCGGCGCTCATTGATGGCGACGCTGCCGCCACAAGCTCAATTCCCTCGCGCGTCTCCACCTCACGCTTCCATCGCCCACGCACCGCGACACCGGGCTGTGCTGATTGAAGTCAATATTTGTAGAGCAGAGCACGCTCAGCTCGTTCCGGTGGCAGCGGGAGGAGATATTAATCATTGATGGAGATAGAAGTGAACGCCACGTCGCGGGAGGTTCCACGGCCGCCGCAACCCGGCGCGGCGGAGGCGGCCTACCTGGTGTGGGAGGACCTGACTGCGGCGCTGCCCAACTACGGCAGCGGCCGGCCGCCGAAGAAGCTGATTCAGGACTTGAGCGGCTACGCGGTGCCCGGCCGGATTCTGGCCATCATGGGCCCTTCCGGCTCCGGCAAGTCGACGCTTCTTGATTCCTTAGCAGGTCAGGTGCTCAACCGATTTAATTCTTGGCCAATCGAGATCTCTGATTTTGGTGCGATTGCTGAGTTTTTCTGTCGGTCGGTTTGGGCGCCAGGGAGGCTCGGAAACAATGTCGTTTTACATGGCAGCGTGCTGCTTAACGGAAGGAAGAGAAGGCTGGATTATGGAGCTGTGGTGAGTAAGTTCTGCGGTTTATAAATTTTACGTACGATTTAGAAATAAATTTGTCCACTGGGTGAACAGAGATGTTACTGATTGGCACAGGCATATGTGAGGCAAGAGAACGTGTTCCTGGGGACACTCACCGTGCGGGAAACCATCACCTACTCGGCCCACCTGCGGCTGCCGGCTGCCGGCAGGAGGAAGGCGGAGGAGGCAGCGGTGGCGGAGGTGGTGGAGGCGACGATCCTCGAGATGGGGCTGCAGGAGTGCGCGGACCGGGTGATCGGGAACTGGCACATGCGGGGGATCAGCGGCGGGGAGAAGAAGAGACTGAGCATCGCGCTGGAGATCCTGACGCGGCCGCGGCTCCTCTTCCTCGACGAGCCCACCACCGGGCTCGACAGCGCCGCCGCCTTCTTCGTGGTGCAGACGCTGAAGCACATCGCGGTGGACGGCAACAAGACCATCGTCTCCTCCATCCACCAGCCCAGCAGCGAGGTCTTCGGCCTCCTCGATGACCTCTGCCTCTTGTCCGGCGGAGAGGCCGTCTTCTTCGGAGATGCCAAGTTGGCCACTCAGGTAACACTTTCAACAAATATCGTCGTTCAAGGGGAGGGATGATCGGGGAAACATCTAAGCTCTGATTTGGTGCTGTAGTTTTTTGCAGATGTTGGATTTCCCTGCCCGAGAAGAAGAAACCCTTCGGACCACTTCCTCAGATGTATAAACTCTGATTTTGATCGCGTAAACGCCACCATTAGAGGCTCAATGAGGATACATGAGGTATGCATATTGATCTCGATAACACTGCTTCCACATAATTATCTTATGGTGTTCTTTTCTTCATTAAGGAGACAGAATCAGATCCATTGTCGACATTAGCTACTGCACAGATTAAAGTAATTCTCATTGATGAATACAGGAGCTCAGAGTATGCCAGGCATACCCAAAGGCAGATTCAAGAGATATGCAAGATAGTAAGCTCCTTATTCGCGACTCCAAATTCACCTCTTTGCAATAGTAACCATTGTTTTTTTTCCTCTTTATTTTGGTTTAAGGGAGGGCTCAGTGTTCAATCTGACAAAGGCAGCCAGGCCACTTGGTGGAAACAGCTCACAATTCTCACAAAGAGATCCTCTGTGAACATGACTAGGGACATTGGTTACTATTGGTTAAGAATCATCATTTACATGGTGGTCTCTGTGTGTGTGGGCACCATTTTCTTCAATGTCGGCACAAGCTACAGAGCCATACTAGCAAGAGCCTCTTGTGGGGGCTTCGTCTCGGGCTTCCTCACGTTCATGTCCATTGGTGGCTTCCCCTCCTTCATCGAAGAGATGAAGGTCTTCGAGCACGAAAGGCGAAACGGCCATTACGGAGTTGCAGTATTCATACTGTCTAACTTCCTGTCTTCGGCGCCTTTCTTGGTTGCCATAGCTCTCGCCAGTGGCTCAATAACCTTCTACATGGTGAAGTTTAGAAAGGGCTTCTCTCACTTTGCTTACTATACCATCAGTCTCTACGGCGGCATTGCTGACATAGAGAGCCTGATGATGATTGTGGCGTCTCTCGTACCTAATTATTTGATGGGGATCATAACTGGAGCTGGCCTCATTGTAAGCAACCCTTTTAAGGATCGATCATATATGTTTAGGCAGTATGTGACACTCGATTGTGTTCCAAATTTCAGGGAATTATGATGATGACAGCCGGTTTCTTTCGGTTACTGCCGGAACTTCCCAAGATCTTTTGGCGATATCCAGTTTCTCTTCTCAGCTACGGGTCATGGGCATTGCAGGTGAGAGACCAGTCATTGTGCTATGGAGGCAGGCATGTTGAAATATTTTGACATGGTGAGCCTCTGTGTAGGGAAACCTCAAGAATGACTTCATAGGACGTGAGTTTGACCCGCTGGTACCTGGAGCCCCCAAACTGAGTGGCGAGTATATAATCGAACACATAATGGGCGTCAGCTTGAACCGGTCAAAGTGGCTAGATTTGATGGCTCTGTTTGTGTTGCTCATTTCATACAGAGTCGTCTTCTTTCTCATTCTGAAGCTGAGAGAGAAGGCTTCGCCGTACGTGCAGATGTTGTATGCGAGAGCTAGTGCGAAGCGAGTGACGAAGAAACCTTCCTTCAGGAAGAGGCTGAGTTCAGTGTCATCAAGGTACCAGCCGCAGCATCCCATGGCTCTGCAGGAAGGCCTCAGCTCTCCTCTTCCATGATACTGCAAACGAATTTCATGAAACAAACAAGATGAATAATGTGATTGATTACAATGTGTGATTCTTGTGCATTGCCATGATCTTGCAAGGTTATATGTTGGAATAATTGAAGTGGTTAATTTGTTGCTGGAGTAGTCATTTGGGTCTTGCATATTAATGTGTGCTCATAGAAAGGCAAAAGAAAACAAGGCTAATGCATGATTGCGACACATGACTAGTAAGTCCCGAGTAACAAAACTCTACATGGCTAATGCATGTACTTAAATTGGCATCACAAGCATCCAACTCATGGCAAGTCTGATTCTTTTTTTCCCGGGACGAATGATTTTGATTCCCCCAAAATGCATTTTCTGCTGTTTCATGAGTTCCATCAGGCACCATAGTTTGTGGCGAGAAAAATATCTGCCGAATATTCATTCACCTCAAACCTTCTCCGAAGAGCTTTGGAACTTCAAAATCCAACTCCCCAAACAATTTCCAAGCCGAATGGTATGTATTTTCGACCAAGTTGAAATATGCTGCGCCAAGCTACTTACCATTGCATTGCTGCTGTGCTCGCTTTATTGGATCTTGGAAGTACTGTAGGGAGATGAAGATGGCCTCCTGAAAATGGAACACAGCAGGATGCAAAGAAGTTTTTTTTTTTTAATGATGCTACGAAATCAGGAGTCTTCTGGTTAGGTTGATACCTCAGTCCTTATGGTTCTGCTTCCTTGAAGAGGGCATGTATTCAAATAAGAATTAAATACATCATGCACATCTTTTCCCTGGCAAATCATCAAAAGATAAGAGAACCATCATTCAACTTTCTTATCACAATCACCATGAAAAATTAAGAAACTACGTAAGTGCAGGTGCATAATATGCACATTTATGGTGTGTAGATATCAATTTCAGTAGACCTGTTCCCTCATTTCTTCACCATTCTAATGCGCAAGCTATGAAGAATGAGTTAATTGGACAAGCTAGATAGATTAGGCAGGTAGAACTGGCTGGGAGTGAAAGGGCCAAGCGAACTAGACAAATTGAGTAGCATGAATGGGGCAGGCTGGCCAGCCAACTAGGTGGGCTGGATGAATCAGGACTAGACTAGCTGAACGAGCCTAGCAGATTTGAACAATCAAAAGGAATCAAACAAGTTGGCGAGCTCTATCAGTCTGACCAAGTAAGTATAGCAAGCCAGGTGGATTGAGCCGGCTGGAGGAACCAAGCCAACTGAATAGACTGATCCCCAGGCTGAGAAGATCAAACAGTCAAGTAAACAGAACATGGCAGATGAAATATTTATTTATCAATATTTTAGTAGTCTAAGAAAATCATGCTCCAAGTTTCTTTCTTCCTTATCTATTCCATTCTCTAGGAATAAGTATTTCATTCCTTGTCAATTTTATTCAAAGCATCTTGACCATCTTCTAGGAATAACTACATTTTTTTATCAATTCCACTCCACATATCAAATGCACCATCATTGTATCCATGAAATGTCATATTAACAAGTCATTTTTTGTAGATATCGAATTCTACTGCTGAAGAAACTAGCAAACCCTTATATTTTTCTCAAAATTTACCATAATTTGACCATGTGGTGCAAGCCTACAGACCAAAAAAGTTGCAAAACTGCCTATACGAGTAAACTGCACCTTCCAAGCTCACATAATGAACCCAAACAAACAAATGCATGGTAAATCGCAATTGGATGGTTGCAAAAATAAATAAATAAATAAAAAGTGATCTTAGTGGTTTGGAAGTATGACATTTTCATTGACCTGTTTAGTTTTTACCTATTCTTTCAATTGATACCGTCCTCTTTACTCTGTTTTATATCAGCAAATAGAGATCCTAGACAAGATATTTTGGTCGTATGCACAGTTTGGTTATCCATACCTTCAAACTATCATCTTCTTTTATACTCTCTTCCAAACCAGCAAGTCCACCAAACACAATCAGAAGGTGCCTGTTAAAAAATCACTGATTATTTAGTGAGAGGAGAAATTGATGAAATACAAATGAAGCTGTAGAGAGACTGGTGATGCAAGCAATTGAAAGCAGTTTGAACCAGCAATACAATATTTTTCGTTGTTCAAAATATAATGAATTAAAGATTCACCATCAAACTTTGTTGATATAGGAATCATCCAGGATTTAAAAAGCATGTGTACTCGATCCTATTCTTGCATGGGGCATTAGTGGAATGCAAGCATATACATGGACGCATGTGAGGTCATTATTAAATCAATTATCTAACATTGATTATTTATCAAAATGCAATTTAAATAATTGTTAACGATCAGAGAACTTATAACACCAATCCTGCATAGATTGTTTTTTAATATATTTATTTGATAGAGCTGCAGAAGTTCTTCTTCAGCAGAGAATATAGAAGACAAAATAATAGAAGTTAATTACATTTATACTTAATAATAGTGGAAGATAATTAATGAGTAATGTGCTGATGAACAGTCGTTGTAGTGGTTGGGTAGTTATTTTCATTAAACATCTTGGTATAGTTTAATTGGTGTTGTAATATGTTGCATGGGTGTATTGATGTTGTACGTGAGTACAATGGTATATTACATATTGAAGGGGAAAGTAGTGTAAAGGAAAGAAGTAATAACCATCTTCGGTTAGTTACTGATTTATACACGGGAAGAACCTGAGCATAAAGAGGGATATAACTATATGAATCCCTCCAGAACAATGAAGGCACAAAAGAGATCAGTAAGCACTTTCAATTCTCTCTACAGCAAGCTTGTATCATGTATTCGTCACAATTGGTGAGAATGGGAAGAAATTTAATCCTGTCTATCTGTAGGAGATGAGGATTTTAGCAGTTCTCTCAATATCAGACACCACTGAACATGATCCGGTTCTCGTACCTCTATCACTGTTTATATTTAGGTTGACCTAAGAAACACACTTGGTTTAAAGTCATCTTTTTCATATTTCCAGATTTCAGACAGTACAGGTATAACAATGTAAATGGCAACTAATATGCCATTACACATGTAATAAACAGCCTGCTCCTTAATCTAGACAAACATAACAACAATGGAAGATCTCCAGAAAATAGAAGTTAAGAAGTCTGTGACAAGATGCATAGCGTTTTGTCTCTGCTAGATACGCCATGATAAGGAGACAGGGCAAGAAATATATCTTAAAATAGCAGAAATGATTCTAAACAATCATGATTAACCTTTAAAATTTTGCAATAGATATAGCTCCATTCGAGTGGAAAGGTTCTTTCATAAGCACGATATGGCATCCCACAAATATTAGTCTACGCAAGTTAATATATCTTAGACAAATATAACAATGCAGAGAGCAATGCAGGCTGCAGACATTAACATAACAACTATAAATGTTAAAGAAAGAAATAATTTAAGAACGTGTTTTGAATGTTTTTCAAGCAAGTCAACATGATGAAATTTTGAACTTCACAATAAACCGTCAGATAATGAGAAAAGCTACTGAAATACATCAATACAAATGTTACCTAAATGAAGGAATTTCAAGCTCTGACGAATTAACCACAAGACCATGCTCTGAAGTTCCAATAATGTGATCATATCCACGCTACAAATTAGAAAATATATTCTCATGCAAGCATGGTTCTCATCGAAATCAGAAGCAAGGGACATGTCATATACCTTGTAGGAGCAATTTTTGAAGACGTTACTGAGGTTTGAAGCATATCGAACTTTGTACCCCCAATAAATACATATTTGGTCCCTTTGACTGGAGGAAACAACTTTCTTAAAGCCATCTAGACAGATATAATTGGTCTAACAATCAGATATTAGCCTAAAAACTTCACTATTGCAAATTAGGGCAGCACTTGAAACCAAGAAACAAAATACCAAATAACATTACCAGCAGTGCATCTTTGCACAATGAAACAAACATGCAAGTATGATGCCTCAGACAATTGGGACAGTCATTAAATGCACAACCAAAAATAGATAATCAGTTCTTGTTCAAATGTCAAGCTCAGCTTACTCCAAAAGAAGAAAAACACGAATTAAGCTTGATAGCAACCCCTGTTCATCATTATTCAGACATCTGAGAATGATGCCAGAAAGCATCTCACACAGAAAGAGTTTGTTTTCTGATTCATAAGAAAATGAGCTTAGCCCATTCAAAACTTTTGCCAAGACTTAACCAAGAATACACAACATATGAGATTACATGACAAACTATTGAAGTGAAGAAAAAAATGAATAGAAAACATTTAAATATTATTCAGGAAAAAAAAAAACAGTTCCTATCCAGCCAACATATACATATAATTAGACTTGAGAAAGAAAATGAAACATTCATATTACCTAGTTCAGTGCTACGATTTTCTCCCATTGCTACAGTTACACGTTTTCCAGGTTCTAAAACTCCCTCAACCAAGATAGTCTGCAAAGACATTCCTTGAGTCAATCATCACATTCATTGAATAATGAGTAATTCATATGGAAGAGTAATTGAGCTTTTCCTCTATTTCTTAGAAGAAACCAAACAACTTAGAGGAACTCTAGCTATTTCCACAAAATTTGGCAATACATCCTATTGTGCTTAATCAGTACAATCACACACAAAATGGGTGCCTAACAAGAGAAAATTTTCCTCGTGATGATTCAGAATAATAATATGGCTATTTATAATGCATCCAATGATCTTATCTATGTTCATGGACCATAGCATGTTGTCCCCACAGGGGTGCCCAGTTGGCTTGAGGGTGGTAGATTTGCTACGATGGGGCAGGGCGGGTACATGCCCTTGGAAAAAAACTCCTCTCGTCCCCTAGCCACTTGGCGGTTAGCTATAAGCTGACTCCGTGATTTACCCTCCTTCACATAAGAAGCGGGCCGCGTGGGGCGTCTAGATGAGCGTAATCACCTTTTGCTACAAAAGGACCATAGCATCTTAAAATCTATGTTGTCAATCAGTCTAAGATAGCTTGTTATCTTACTGATTCAAATGCAAGTCTTCACTTGCATTAAACTAAAAGCAAGACAAAGCAGACTCCAAAAATATGATAAGATTCATTTCAAACTAATATGATAGTCATTCAGATAATTTAGCCTTTGGCATGGTTTATCCATATCAAATTCTGGAAAAGATGAACAAAAAGTATACTGGTTTACAAGTGCATTGACCATCCCATAAAGGAAGATAATCTCAAGTGCAGTACATTACAATCATGATGACGTCCCGATACTTCAAGTAAATAGTCAATGTTTTCTGTTAATAGAATTACTAATATACTTCGCTGACATATCAAGAACCATTAGAGTAGCATAACCTGCAGGTAAGAATTGAAAGACTGTGTCCTCATATCAGTTTGATCTGAATGTACACAATCAACGGCTTTGCAGATCCATATGACTGGACAGGACAAAGTAAAAGGAATACTTTACACTCTTGAACATTGAAGAAAAAACTTATGTAGTTCGCAACAAATGTAATGTAAGCTAAAGGGGTAAACATCTGCAAAAATAGGAGCATGTTAAGCGTTCATGAAGCAGGGAAAGTTCCAAGGAAATTTTCTATTTGGAGAGTGAACCTTATTTAACCCCACATCTACAGAGGTGCCCTCTGAATTTGAAGGATTAGCATCCAATGTGACACCTGCATTAGGTTGAGCAACTCTGTTTAGGTTATAAGTCACGATCTTAGTTCATACATATATAGAAATTCTAAGCATCAAGTAAGTGCATACATATTCAATGAGGTCTCACAGCACAAATGAAAAATAAATAACTTCAGAGGTGTGCTCTTTAGATTTTATTTCCACCTTCACAGCTCTATTATCTAGCAGACCAATATAGTGGGCCTTGTATATTGAACCATCCAAATAGAGCTAATATGGAGTCTTTATTAAGGATATACATTCCATAACCATTTATTCCTAAATCCTTACTGGCATTAGGTAAGACTAAGATATTGCTCGAGTAGTTGTTCCTTTTGAATTTAAGGCAGACCTAAATAAATATCATGTGATAAATCCTAAGGGAATAAAAACTGAACTATAAAAAACCAGATATTTTAAGAACATCTGATTTTTTATATAGTGCGGATTGACTGGTGAGGTCAGGACAAAGTAGTGTTTTGAGAACTGTTTAGTGTGGCCACATATGGATATACAATACCGGCCACACATAAATGTCATAAGGCTGCATATGCATATTTTAATTGCATATTGATTTAATCTTCAATTGAATTACTCAAATCAAGTTAGTTTATCAATTCATAACAACTTCACATCTCCTGAAATAAATGAGATATGAAGAAGTTTACTGCATGTTTAGTTTATAAAGAATCAATAAAATATTCTTGATTAACAAAAAGGTATTATAAGCATAAAGGAATAGTTATTTTTTTATTGGAAAAAATACAGATCAACATTAGAAACTTAAGATACTCTTTCATTTTTGATAATTATGTAAAATCTCAATTCTTTTTGGTCACCTGGTACTAAGGATTTGTTAATCATGAAAATTCTTTAATAAGTAACATTATTTTGATTGAGATTAAATATTTTGATTACACAGTTCTGCAATTACTGTGATATGCTTTGACCATATATGCACTTGCAAGTGACCCAACTAGCCAAACTCAGAGGAGGGAAAAAGGATAAAACATTCTATAGTAGACTTCATGTTATTACTTATAAAATAAGAGACTGATGTGAACATTTGCACCATGGAAATTATAAGAAACAGAGGGGAACCAATTTATGATGAATTTTACAGCCACTCCAACAAAAACACTCAATCATCTTGAGTCATGACAACAACCCAATAGCATACAAAGGAATTACATTACCATGGAGACGAGAAAGGAAAAAAAATGAAATAATAACCATGGATAGTACATGTGCATGCACTCACCCCCCTGCACACTCGCACTCACCCATGCACACACACAAGACACACAACACACGATGCATGCCATGGATAAACCTCGTTAGTGTTTATGAACAGAGATTGTTCAACACACAAATTAAATTAAATAAACAAGCAAATCCAGCACACATATGCGTTCAACTCGTTAGTGTTTATGAACAGAGATTGTAAATTTTGTTCATGAATGATGTCCATGGATAAACCACATCAAATAGATAGATAATCCTATAAATAAAGAAAGAAGCTCTGAAAACAAATAATAAGCCATTAATATCAAGCTCACTAACCAACCAAACATGCTTAAAAATGTAAAAAAGATTCAAGCTCGAATAAGAGTTCGATAGCATCAAAACGAATCAAGATAAAGTCAAACTTGAACCAAGTTCAATCTAAAAAAACAAACTTGAACAGCTGTTTCAACAGCTTAGTTCATTTTATGTTTGGCTTGATTACCTTTCCAAACAATCTTAACAACACAAAGTTTGGTTCAGCTTGGCTCATTTGCAACTCTATTTGAGGGTGCACAAAAACAATATAAAACTAGTGTGCAATAATGGCAAATTTAACTGGTGTTGGATGGCAACTAGTAAGGGTAATCATAGATTTTTAATTATCTGCAAGTTCTATCATATTGAAATTCATACAGAGCATGTTAAAAAATTTCATACACATCAAAAAGGTATAGTAAGTAAGAAGCACAACTAAAACTCAAATGAGGATAAGGGATAGATTCCAATTACACCAATTCCCTAGCAAGCAAGATTATTGAGTGCAGCTTGAAAAAAAAAAAAAAGCAAACCATGCAAATATCATTTTGGCATCACCAAGCTCAATCAAACCCAACCACACTAACTCATAATAGTTAGGAGTTACATGGGTCAATGGTTATCCACATCGATTTTACAATCAAGGAGGAAAATACTCACCTTCTCGAAAAGGACACCACTCGTGTTTCCGGAGGTGATGAGGAGCATCTAGCGGAGGAAGCAATCCCTAAACCAAAGTATAGAAGAAGCATTAAGGCTAGGCCCCAAGAACTTCAAATTGTGAAATGAAGAATTTTGGGCATCAGCAATATCTACACAAGGAGAAATATGCGCTCACAACAAATTTTAAGCTCTTATGCATTGGGAAGAGACGACGCCTCAAATATTGTGGTGTTTCCAAATACTGTAGTATTCTCACAAGAAACAAAGCACCACTTTGGCTTTCCTCATTGTTAACAGGGTGTATAGAATCGTCATCTGCTGATGCCTTGTTACCAAACACCACAACCTGCTTAAAACAAAGAGTGCTACTTCAGGAAAGAGTAGTTAGTGGATGCAAAAATCCGAATAATATCAAAAAGAGTATTTCGTTAATGCTGAAGTTCAAGTTTTATAAAATCTGGCGGATTACCAATCTCTCTTTTAATAAACTTAGTGGAGTGGAACAGAGATTCCTACTAGAAAAGCGAGCCACACCAACATCCATGAGAGGATGGTAGTTTGGAATTGCTACTAAACTAAAAATGCAAGCTTTGTGGGATTCATAGAATTGAAGAAGAGACATTATTCGAAAGAGCGGCACCAACCTCATCAATCCGGAAGATGGTGGCAGCACGAGCGACCTGACCAGCCAGCTACAAATGAGAGAAGTGAGAAAAGAAGGAGGATTGTCATGGAAGGGTCTCCAGGAAGAAATCATACACAAAATTCAGCTAGACAACTAAACATACAAGTGTCGCCAATTCGAGAGACTGCGCGTTGTCTATAATAGACCCTGCGACAGCGATGCTGACGGTCGGTTTCTTCTCTTTCCTCTTCTTCCTCTTCTCCTCCCCCTTCCCCTCCTTCCTCTTCTTCTTCCTTACGCCGTCTCCGGTGCTGCCGCTCCCATCGCGTAGACGGACGTGGTCATTCTCCGTAGCGGCGTCGTTTTTCATCGCTCGTCGCGATAGGGCTCCGAGACTGGAGGGGTTTTCAGCGCCGTTTTGACTTGGACCACAATGGGTCGGGCTGTATCTCGTGATCATGAAGCGACGCATTGGGCCCAGGCCCATTAAATCTGACCTGTTTAAATTACACCGACAGGTGTACGGACCCAACTAGGGAAGCTCTTCTTGCAGTTAGGGCTGCGATCGAATGGGGACGATTCGCGGGCTTTCAAATGGGCTCAAAAAATATTTAATAAATTTTTTAAGTCAAATTTAAATTTATAATATTTTATTTAATTATTTATAAGGTTTAAATAATTTGAACCGAATTATAATTCGATTCAGCTTGAATCAACAAACTCGTGGTTAGATCTCTCAAACGAATCAATTAGTAGCGAGATGGATTGGTCTGTGGTAAGTTAACTATTTGGTGGGGTGGGACGGGCCGACCGCTCAATTTGACGGGTTGAGAAATTTCCAATCCCACCCAATCGAAGGCGAATTGCGGGTTTGACGGACCAACCCCCCGGACCCATAACTTTTTTTAAAAAATTTAAAAAAACTTTCATATCTTCGACAAACTTCTACAGTTTAATATGCAATCTTTAAAAGGAGAATGAAAAATTATAGTTTGAGATAAATTCACATAAAACATTGTTTGAAGAAGAGATTTATGGTTTGCAAGAGATAATTAGGAAGATCAAGATAGCGAAGGGTGAGATAAATAACTTATGGGCTATGCAAGAGTTGATAGTTGTTGACAAACAGAAACAAATTTTAATGTTTCATACAAAAACAAATTCAACTATCTGACCTCAATTTCATGATCAATAAAGTCGACAACCAGCTAGAAAAATTTTCATATTTTAAATCGTATCGTGTCCTTCTCCACGTCCATGAACATATATTTTTCAATCCACGGGTTAACTCAAATCTGTCGCGGGCTGATTCGCATGGATCATGGGCCTAAGTGGATTAGCCCACGATAAATTTGAATTGATAAAATTTTAACTCAACTCGTTTAATTAGTTTGATGAGATAGATCAATTCAACGAATTCAATCTAAATTGACGGCTGTACTCAATCTAAATTGACGGTTGAACTCAGTGGTCAAATTTTATTCCGGATTAAACTATGGACTGCATAGTGCCGTATAAATAGTTCGTACAATCACAAATATGACGACGGATGAGTTTGATGTGGTGCGACTTCCGTCCCATGCGACCCCATGCAGGCGTTGCGACAAACCGACCAAGCTTTTGCGTTACCAGCCATATCTCAAATCCGCCGCCGCGACGCGTGTTTTCGACGCACCGCCCACTAATTAGTTCGGTCGCCTTAACAAAAAGTTGCAGTGGCACCTTTATTTCGTAATTTTACAGTGGAATTGAGATTCGTAATTTGCCTATATAAACTCCAGACTGCAGTCTGTCTTGACGGCTGTAGTTAATTAGTCGTCACGAGACCGGCTTGCGGACGAATTTGAGAGCATGGCATCGACCTTCGTTGCCGGCGGAGAAGCAGGCGGTTACAAGGAGGGGAGCCACCGCCGTATGGGCCAGCAGGTTGCTCCGCAGTCGTCCTGGTCGGTGGGTTCGCCCAAGTGCGTGTGCGCACCGCCCACGCACGCTGGATCGTTCAAGTGCCGGCTGCACAGGGCGAAGCTCTGTCGCGTCCAATCGGCACCGCCGCTCCGGAAGGCCACGCCGGACCAGCACTTGCCGGCGCCCGACGCCAAGAATGGATGAGGTCGTCGAGGATGGAAACGGCAGTGGCTGTAGTAAATAAACAGATGATTAATTCATCGTATCAAATGCCATTAATCTTATGATTAATTCGTCGCCGATTTCTACTCAATTTTTTCTTTTACTTGATCTAAAGTCTGAAGGCATTAAACATATTGATCCTGTCCAAAAAAAAAAAATTATGGAGATAGCAAGTTGAGGATGTAGCTACTACATTAACTGAAGTTTAGATATAGATTCCGTTCCGTTCTGCAATACAAGAAATGTCAATGTCGAACTAGGGAAAGGGTCCTTAGTGTTAACCCTCCGACGCTCAAGTCAATCATTAAAAAGAGGAAAAAGGTGAAACAACAGTAGACATAAGCATGAATAGTGAATCATGCGTGCATACCTCCGTCGGTGTATGAACCTCCTTTATATAATGCCCCTGGTGTACAACGTGCGTACTTCTCTCAAGACGTGGGCACGTTCTCTAATTGATCGTGGGCACATTCTCCAATTTATCTTATGAAAGAACACGTCTGGAAAATGCACACCAAACTTTAACAAGGCATGAATATCCCCGACAAGGCAGTAGAAGTTTTCATCATATGATCCGTTCATTGACCAAGTCTTGTGGCAGCAGCGCTCTCCCCAAAGGATGTGTCAGCGATCCATCTACTTGATCGAGTAGGATAGTTGTTCCGCTAAGTATTCCTCTGCTCGGCAGGATTCGACTGCTCCTTCGCATGACGACAAGTCTCGATAGTTTGTTTCCGCCCAATCGGATTAATGCTCCAGTCATACACACGCTCCTCTGCTTTATGACGAACGTCTGATGATCTCGATTGAATGGACGCTTCACTTGGACCTGCTCTTTGCCGATCGGGCAAATACATACCCGATCGTCACTGCTAAAGAGATCCGCTTGGGCCCTCAGCATCCGGCCCTTTGCCGTTGACCTCCCGTGGACTGCTACCTCTGTTGTTTGACTCACACTTAATGAACTCCCTTTATCACATCATCACACCTCTGTTGTTTGACTCACTCAATGAACCCCCTTTATCAGATCATCACATATCATAGAAATCCACATGCTGATGGAATAATGGTAGGAGTCTCCAATGAGTTGTTGGTCCTCAAAATGTGATGTGTAGAACACAAGTAGGAATGGGGAAAAAACATATATATAATACTTTGAAGGATTTAGAACATTTTTTACTGCAACTAATAATAATAAATGTAATGCACCTTCAGCCACTTATGAACAAACACAATCTCTACTCATCCATATTCAGAAAATGATGTACAACAAAATCTTACCTTGGGTTTTAGGTTCTGTTTCAAATGTAATACAATAAACAGGAAAACAAATGAAGCTAGTTAAAAAGGCTTTCAAGCTCCAAGCATAAGGTGTTGACAGAATCATACCTAAGTTTTTCAAAAATTCCGTTCCTCTTGTGTACCTCTGTATAATGTGTTGTTGCTTTACAATCAGAACAGAAATCACCAATTTACAAGATAGGCTATAATATTTACATTTAATTTGCTTCAATAGCAGTTCTATCAAGTTAATCCGCAAGCCTCTTGGATCGCAAACCAGTTATGCAGTTGATGCGGCGGGATCTAACCGTGTTTGGACCTGAAGTTGGTCATAGGAAAAGACGATGTCCGCCAAAGGAATGCCAAACCTTTTCTGTATGAGTTCCATGCAAGTTAGGCAGTGGTGCTTAAACAGTGGTATCTCGACTGAGTGAAGAATCACGTTTTAGGATGAGAGCATAGAGTAGCTCATTCCATGTGTCTGGAACCCCAGGTAGGCACCAGTGGCTGCAATCTTGCTTGTAGCGGGGAGCAGTACCCGAGGGACCGTAATAAAAAACAGACAGATGACCATCTTTTCTTCGAGCTGTCATCTGGGTCACATTCAGCAGATCCAACTCAAAATCCTGAGTTGTGTATGGATTTTCCAGTGGGAAGGTTTTGAATGGCTCCAATAAATGTGCCCATGCTTCTTCCGGGATCATAGGTGAAGCTAGATCAGGAAATGTTTCTGAGTGGCAATTCCCTCCATTTTTCCAGTCACCACCCCTGCAATCAAACATATTAAGGAAACTGTAGACCACAATAAGTGAACAATTGCGTAAACTAGACAAGACATCAATTAAGCATCTTTGTGGTGATTATCTTGCTAAACGTGAAAGTTCATAGTTCAAAAAAGAATGACAAACAAAATACCAAAACAATGCAATCAATTTCATTTCCAGCAAGGTGACAGTGATGAAGTATAGTGATGTAGAGAAAACATTCTGATACTGTCGTTGATAGCTCCTATCCCAAACAAAGATGATAGCATGAGGTCCTCACTATATTCATCAGCTGTTTACATGTTGCCAGTTTGAATTCCAAATCAATTAGGAAGTTTGCTTAGAAGATAAGTTAAGTTTGCCTCTTGATCTGATAATAGGAAGACAAAAAAACATAGATGGCAAACTAACTGCAAAAGAAAAGCTGCTTCCCAGAGGTTCTTCTGGGATGACAACTGATTGGTTCCTACTCTGGAGAGGAGAGGAAAGCCTTAATCATGTGAATTTTGGGAGTGTTTTCTAGAAGTGAACAAGAAGAAACAAAAAGTGAACATGAAACATCAAGTTGTATTAATAAAAAAAGTGTTACAGCCAAAAACAAATACTGACAGATCTCAATTCCAATGAAGGCCTAACCTAAAGATGGCAATTACATTAGGAAATCTCATTCACAGTTACATACATAGGCAATGTGGTTAACAGAAATGAAAAAGATTATCGAGATATGAAAACTTAACCAAAATTTATGTGACGTGAACCCAACTCAAACCTAAGTGAGCCTGTGCAAATAATTAACTCAATATATATATATATATATATATATATATATATATATATATATATATATATATATATGAAAGAGATAAGACAAAAACAGCAGCAGCAACACATAAAATGGAAATCAAACAAAGAAATCCATCAGAATGGAAAGAACTATTTATCCATATTGATTGAATTAATTATAATCACACTGGTATAGTGGTATGTATCTTGTCATCTATCCAGAAGTTCCATTGACCTGGACTGCAATACCACATGTTTGTGATCTTATGTATTATAATGTCTCAAAGGGTAGCATTCAACTATTTCCCTACACAACGAGGAATGAACTACAAAAATACAGTTATTTGATAAAAACAATTTGAGTGCTCAATCCAAATGACAGTTAGGTTACTGTTAGCAAGCTTGATGTCAAAATATATAATAAATGAGTTAATACAAGTGCAAATCAATCAGCAATCTAATATAGTTTTTCATCAATTCTCATGGGAAGGTACATAAGAGGGATGGGATAGGAACTAGTCCTAAGACAAAAAAAGTCTTTAAAGAAATATTAAAAAAAAAAAAGTTGATCAGCACAAACCTGAAATGAACAGGAGCATAAGTGCGAAAAACAACATGAGTCTTGTTCCTATCTATTTCTTTATGGATCCATTCAAACAATGTCTGAATTGATCTTCGATATGCAGCATCAACACTCATCTCCATCTTTATATCACTCCCTTCTTGGAAATAGCAACCACTAAAAAAGAAAACTAGGTACGTAAGTGAAATAATAGTCAAGTATTCATGCTTAACAATCGCAGGAAGGACCTAATAGATGCGATTCTAGTCTTATATTACTTACAGTGGAAAATTTAAAGCTTGAGGAGTTTGATGTATAAACATATTTTATGGAGTGAAGGACTATATTAATGCAGATCTATTAACCATACTTCATGATTTCAATCTAGGTTGTACAAAAAGGGAAGACGTACATGTGAAAATCAGACCTTATATCATGTAGACAAACAAAAGCAGGCTTGTGACTAAAGATGATACACCAATCGGGTAATAGTCTATTTTGATCTTTAATAAAAATTATCAAATAACTACAAAACCTTCAACTAAACAAGTAAACAGTTTAAAAGGGGCAGCCCTTTTGTTTTCAAGAAAATAAAATAAATGAATTGATTAATGCTGGACTTTAAGAACCTAAATTAATTGGCTTCATTCTCCTTCCAAGTTAACAGAAAAAATATATACACAAAACAGTAAATTCCTTGGATAAGAAAGAACAACAAGGCAAGGCCATAATAGTTCTTTGTAGACTAAAATCCACCTTAATAACAATAGAAGCTTGGTAGGATTATGCAGGCAAAAATACACAATGGCATATTTACCTTCTGAGAGTCTTCTCGTAATTCCACCAGTGGCCCGTGTTAAATACAAGCACATCAGCATCTTTCCACCTGGAAGATGACCAATCCAGGATATCTAGTCTGAGTGTAGTCTTAATTTGCTCTGGTAAACCTGGTGGGGCACGGCTCTGAGGAACCAAAAATGGTGCCCTATAATACTCGACTGTGCAATTGTACTCTTCAAATTTAAACACCAAGAAGCCCATGTGCTTTGTAATTGGGTTACCATTAATTTCATAAATTGAGGTTTTGTTGGAAACTGCCATGGAAAGCATACAAAGAAGGGACTCCCACTGGTTCCTACCAATGGAATCACCAACAAAAGCCAACCTTCTGTTCCTCAACCTCTTTAGCATCTTCTTGGCATTGAACCTACAAATGAGTTATAGAAAATTGTAGCAGTAGAATAAATACTCTACTATTAAAAATAGTCTCTTGTAATGGTTAACGCCCAGGTAGATCTCATTGGAGAAAAGTGGTGGACAACTACCCTATTGTTGCAGAATTCCGGGGTTTCATTGCTAATCACTTTGATGCATCTGATTTTAAGGTGGAGGTCAAGGATGCTTCTTGATTTCAATTTGGACAACATGTAGCACAAAGGAAAACAGCAACAGCAAGGACTTCCAAAAGGCAGTTTTTTCAGATATTTTTGTTGACTGTTAAGCTAGTCATCCTGCTCTAAATCATACCTGGCGCTCAGGATGAATAGTTAGCATTGAAGAACGAGTGGTAGGAAACCATAAAGGTGGGTATAAAAGGGGCAAATTGGAATGCTATTAACAATTAAATAAGTTTGAAGTCAACAAACACAAACACAAACAAGCAAGATTTTACTCCTCTCTCCAGTTACGGCTAAAACAGCTCAAGTTTCCTGGCCAATGTCAACAAACAAGAGGCACCACCTGTTGTCGATAAGACTTACCCCAGGTTAACATGCAACGATCATAAATTGGCTGACCGAAAAGGGCAGTAACTACTAAGAAAGAAGACGAGTTGCTGCTTCCTATTTCTACCGTCTCAGTGACTCAAACACATAAATGTAAGGGCATTCCAAATGATTCGAGTGAATAATCCACCGAGGGCAGCTGAAAAAATTGAAACATGCGATTATTCTATCCTCTAAAATTTGAGTATTAGAAAGGCAATGTGATCAACAAATTTAGGGCAAGCTTAATTCAAGATTGTAATTTTCTCTTTCCACTTAAGCTTTGTAGCATCAAAAGGAAAGCCATGAAAGAATGCGGTTGAAAGAACAGTATGGCACAAGAATATCTTAATAGGCAAGCATTAGATGCTAAATTGGCACTATAAAGTGTGATCGAAGTAAAACATCTGAAACGAGAATGAGAAGAACAAAATAAACGGAAAACAAAACAGAAGTTGGAAAACCTGGGGAGACTGCAGCGGGCGGGCTGCCACCGCCACTTGGTATAGAACTGATCGGACCTTCCGTTCTCCGAGCACCGGAACCCCACGTCCATAAAACCACAATCCTTGGACCCGTACAACGGGTACCTCTCATCCCACACCCACTCCCCCTCGAACCAATCGCATTCCCCGCCGTCGAGGCTTCTCCCTCTCCCCCCGCCGCCAACCACCGTCACAGATCTCCGCAATCCTCCCTCGCCCCGGCTAATCCAACCCCAGCCGTATTCCAGATGGGCGAAGTAGAGCAGCAAAACGAACAGTAGAGCAGTTAAGACAAGGAAACCCAGAAGGCCAGCATGCTCGAAAGGCTTCACTCGCCTCACGAGCCGCCGGAGTGACTCCATACCTTCCTCCGCCGGTCCTCCGCCACTTCCACCATCGCCGGCCCTCCACCTGGAAGCGGACATGGGGGAAAAGCAGCGAGAGTACCCTAGTAGACGAGGCGGAGCAGTACACCTCCACCAGCGCTCGCAATCTGCCCGTGACAGCAGGATTCGAGATGGGGAAATCGATAATGGAAAGATCGCTCCTTTTTGTGAAAAAATAAATAAATAAATCGGGGAGTTAACGGAGGAGATGCAAGTGGAAGGAGGTTGGTTGGTGCTGAAGCAAAGGGAAAAGGGGGAGGACAGACTACAGAGCAGCCTTGGACAGTGCTGATGCTGTCGCCTTGCTGCTCCTCGTTTCCTCGTGGTGTTTTGCCATGGCGGGGACTGAAACCGGGGAAGCCCAATTAGTCATTGTTATTATTATTATTATTTTAAATAAGTACAAGGCAATGCATTTATATTTAAAGGATTTTCTAAATTTATTAAAATAATAGGATTTCATTTATAATTTAATATCTAAAATATTTTTTATAGTCGGTCAGCTCGTAGAATAATGTCTTTAATAACTTTAGAACAGCAAGCAGCTTTAATAAAGCTACTTTATGATTAAAATTATTTAATTAATTTTTAAAAAAAAACAATTTAAATGATATTTTGGATGTTAAATTATTCTATTAATTTTCTGCCGACTATATTATTATTTTAAAATGAAATTTAATTTTCTTTGCTACTTTTAATGACAACCACACACTTGGACGACTCTGACTCGTCTCGATTGTTCATCCTCATCACCGTTTCGGCTTCCTCCTCCTCCTTCGCTCTCTTTCGTAGATCTTGGCCCTCTCCCATCGTCCCTTTCTCGATTCCGCTCGATTGATTATTTTATCTTCTAGCAGTGATTGCTGGCATTTGATCGAACATGTCGCAGGATGAAGAAGTTCGAAGGAGCAAGCTCCTTGCCTGCGTCCAGGCACTATGTGCTGCAAGATATTCAAGAGAGGACAACGTCCCGTGCAAGATCGAGGAGGTAAACGAGCAAAAATAAGAATAAAAAATTATTGAGTTGACCATCTGTTCTTGGAATTCCACAGTTGATTTGTTATTATGTGTCTAAGATCGGTTCCTGATGTGCCAGGGTCTGTTCTTGGGATCGGTGGGCGCTGCTCTCAATAAGCCAGCGCTGAAGAATCTGAACATCACTCATATATTGACGGTCGCGAAGTCGCTGGATCCAGCATTCCCTGATGAATTCGTCTATAAGAAGATTGACGGTTCGTTTTATTCTTTGTGCGATTTATCTTTATCGATTGTATGGGGAACTAAAAATTGATGGATTATTACGTTCGTATCGTCATCTTTGATATGAGTACTGACCTGAAAATGTAATCTTGCATGTCTCTGTTGTTTGGAGACATTCCGAACTTCCTACTTATTCTCTGTTTAGCAATAATTGGTGAGCCTTCTCGCTTGAATTTTCTACTTTATTTGCACGTTCATCCAGGTCAACTTTGTAACCATGATTTTGATGTGCCATTTTGTTCATTTCAGACATTCATTGTGTTCCGTCCCTTCAATTTTTTCTTGGATGTTTCCATCTTTCCAATTTAATCTTTTTTGGTTTACTTTTCCTTTTCTTCATTGTTGTTACTGTGTCCCATAGAATTTATTTCCTTTTTATTTTTCAGCAGACGTTTTTCATTTTCTTTCGGATGTTCTTTGTTGTATTAGTTAATAAGGTTATTGGTCTAGTAAGTTTAGTCCCACATTAAGTTCTAAATTTAGGGGGTTTAAATTCATATATATTCTGTTATCTTTCTCATTGAGAAGTAATACAAAATTATTTCTATTTCCCCAAGTTCTACTTCTACATTATACTAGAGCCCTTTTATGGGGTTAGGGTCTTTCCAATTAGATATTCCCTCTAGGAGGAGCCTGCAGCGGCCTCCCACCACTCCTGCGTTTCTGCTACTAGGAAGCCCACCATCTCAGCGATTTGAAGAGGAGTCCCTCCATGCGCACAATCCTTCTACCTTGCGATACTCGCAGACCTCTTGTCTAGACCATGCTGACCATTGGAAGAGGACCACCAAGGTCATTTCACAAAGGCCAATTAAAAGCCAGCTGAATTGCCAACCAAAGCTAACATCTTGGAGATCCATAACACTTGTTCTCAAGCTTGCTTGCCTTCCAACTCAAATCCAATTTGACTTGAGCATTAGAGTGTATGCACTGAGATCCCTTGGTGACAATTCTGCAAGTCATAAGACTGTTGGACCACACCCCTTCTAAGTCAACCTTTCTAGCCGCTTGCTAAACCACTTGCGTGCTCAAATCAGTTTCTCATCTTAATCGAACAACTACCAAAGCATGAGTATTGCAATATTCTAGAAAATGGTATTTGAGACAGATGTGACTTGATGAAAACAACACATAATCATGATTATTGTAATGATTTGATGAGCCTATCACATATATCTACCTATTCAAAAGGTTTATAAAAACATTTATTCAAACAATTGACTCAAATATTTTATTTATTAATTATCTAAAGAATTTCACTCTGGCTTATGTTCTCTTCTTGTTGATGGCCAAAAATTTAAGTAATTAATGTTAAGGAAAATCTAGGGCCCAATACTCATACTTTAGTGAATGTATTTGGTGCTTTGACAAATTGATTTATCTGATGGATGAGGTTCAAGGCCGACCTGCATTATAACAACCAATCATTATATTACTTTGGTTTGACTCACTTTTGGTAATTTATGGTTTCCCATTTTGTTGTTAGATTGTTCTTCTATTTTTTTTTTTTTTTTGAGTTGCTCAATAGTTTGATGGATCCAAACATAATATTTGTCTTTGTTTGGCATTGGTTGGCAAACCCTCCTCCTTTATCCAAGCTTGGGACCAGCCATGGAATAGTTTATTCACTGTGGGTAGAGTTGTTTTTTATTTACTATTTGAAAATAATTTTTCAAAAAAAATCAGATTTTTTCTTGTCGCTTAATAGGACTTAATTTTTTGTTTGAATTGATACTTTGCAAATGCATGTACACAAATTCATGGCCAAATTGACATAGACAAACCTTACCTTGAAAAGCTGTTTTTTTTTTTGTCTTTGACTATTAATTATCTCTTCCCAAACATAATATGATCTGCCTTTCTGATAAAGGCTGTGTAGGTCATTCATGGTATGAAGGTGCAATCCTTCTTGAGACGAACAAAAGAAGGTGCTTTACTAATGATCAGTAATCTATATATTTAGGTGATCAGGTCAATAACTAGAATAACAAAGTTTCTGAAACTAACATGTTCATGTTTTCATATATGTCTCCTTTACAGATGCATTAATTGCACTATTTTTATTAGAACATTCTATTAGTTTATACATTCTTCTATATTTTCAGTGTTTGACACACCGGGGACGGAATTGGATAAGCATTTTGATGAATGCTTTAATTTCATTGATGAAGCCAGAAGCTCAGGTGGTAGTGTACTGGTTCATTGCTTTGCAGGGATGTCTAGAAGGTTTTTTCCCCCTCTGTTTCTTTCTTTGATTGTCTTATAATCTATTAGATGAAATTTATATCCAAGAGAAGGCAGAATAATGATATTGAGTTACATAGTTTACATAGTAAACTAGACTATAGAATAATTCATGTTTTTGTTACTTGGTAGGAAACTAAATTTCACTTAAAATTACAGTTTACTCTTTGTTTTTATTAGTATTCTTATTTTTATAGTACCTAATAGATCTACAGGAAGGGAATTTCTAATAATCACGAGTTTGCTATGTAAATTAAAACTTTTTGAAGAAAACTAAGCTCAGTGGACTGAATTAGGGATTCATATCAGAGGGAGAGGGGAGAGGGGAGAGGGGAGAGGGGGGAGGGGGGAGGGGAAAGTGGAAAAGAAACATTAAGATGCCTATCCTTTGCACTCATACATGATGGAACTACTTGAGACAGATAACTATAAAGGTTTGGACCTTTGTTGTGATCTAGTGATTATGTCATTGAAGATTTTGTCATTCTGGCCAGTCCTTATCAGCTGCAAATCAGGGCAATGTATAGTCATTCTGTTACCTTTGGTTGTTGCCTTTCTTCATTCATCTTGAGCATAGAGCTGCAGAGAAGAGTTTATAAATTTATTTGCATGTATGTCTTGTGAAATCACATTGAGTGAAAGTGTATTCTTCTGCCCTTCTACAAAATATGAAATTATTATCAGTTTGTCTACTTTTTGATTGATACCTGAAATGAACTACTTGATTATGGGGGCATTTGCCTTGCCTTAGTCCGTTGATTGTTGCTCTCATGTTTGTTGAAGTCAAGAGACATGTTTGGAAAAGTTTCTGCTAGAGTATGGGTGGGACTATGGTTGTTTCCCCAGGAAAAAAATAGAATTTTGAGGCACCATTACCTATATTATAAAAGCTCAATTGGAATATTCTTTTGATTTTCTTGAGGTTGCCCAATCCCTCTTCACCCCTCTTGTTGATTTTTGTATTAACCTTTCCTAATATGATTGCTTAACAATGTAATCTAATCTATTAAGTTCTCATATTGCTTTCCACTACCAACTGTCAGGATGTGTGATGTTATGAGTCCAGACCTAAAATATTGAGCGGTTTTTAAACTTGCCAAATCTTCTATATCTTTAGTCACATTGTCACACTTGAAGAGGAATCCCCTTCTTTTATCCACCACATGTATAAATATTTTTGTAGACTAACATTCAAGTCATTAAGATGCAGACATGCAGTTTTAACAACAGTACACTGTCAACAGAAAATTAAAGGATATACGCTGTGGCATTAGAAATGTGGTATAGAAGCATAAGTATCTCTTATACTGTTTATATTTAATTATAAGCTTATATGGAAATTCAATTCTGTTTTTTTCCTCTTATCATTTTTGTTGTTTCCTTTGGTATGTTGCACAGAAGTTAATTATTAACTAAGATGGTAATTAACAAATTCAGATAAGAATGCTTTGGGTATAATTTTTGTTGATGTAGAAGAACTTGTGATAGCTCTCCTTGACACTGCTAGTGTGGTGGGGTTAAAGAAAAAATAGATCAAATGAATATTAAGAAATATCATTTTTGCTCTCCTATAAATAACGTGCATTGTAAAGATATGTATGAGGATATGTATGAGGATCTGTAAAGATATGCATTATAAAGAAATATCAAATATATTGAACTAATTAAGGATATGTATGAGGATGTAACGACCAGAGTAAAGACTTCAGGCGGAGTAACTGAAGTATTTCCAATAAAGATAGGGTTACATCAAGGATCAGCTTTAAGTCCCTATCTTTTTACATTAATTATGGACGAACTCACTGCACACATTCAAGACACAGTACCGTGGTGCATGTTGTTTGCAGATGATATTATTTTGGTAGATGAGACACGTGAAGGAGTAAATGTTAAGCTAGAATCTTGGAGGGAAACACTAGAAGGGAAAGGTTTTAAGCTTAGTAGATTAAAGACGGAATATATGGAATTTAAGTTTAGCAATATTAGAAGTAATGAAACAATTGTTAAGATAGGAGAGGACGAGTTGCCTGGAACCGAGAGATTTAAATATTTAGGATCATTTTTACAAAATGATGGAGGGATTGAGAGAGATGTCTTACATAGAATACAAGCAGGATGGGTGAAATGGAGGGGAGCGTCGAGTATTTTATGTGACCTTCAAGTACCTCTTAAACTTAAAGGTAAGTTCTATAAAACCGCAGTTAGACCTGTTATGTTATATGGAGCTGAATGTTGGGCTATGACTCGAGTACATGAGCAGAAGATGAGAGTTGCAGAGATGAGGATGTTAAGGTGGATGCGTGGACATACGAGGATGGACAAAATAAGAAATGAGAGCATTAGAGAGAAAGTAGAAGTTGCGTCTATTGAGGAAAAACTCAGAGAGACACGTTTAAGATGGTACGGACATGTACTTAGACGACCAATAAATGCTCCAGTTAGGCTATGTGAAACTATGATAAACATGCATATAAAACGAGGAAGAGGAAGACCAAAAAAGACTTGGTTAGCAACAATAAAACAAGATAAAATTTATTTAAATATAGATGATGATATAATAGGAGATAGAGCTCAATGGCGTAAAAGGATTCATACAGCCGACCCCACCTAGTGGGAAAAGGCTTGGTTGTTGTTGTTGTATAAATAACGTGCATTGTCAAATTGATCCAGTAAGCGGAACTAAGAATTTCTGCTAAGTTTCTTGCAATTATGAGATTAAGACAAGGTTGTGTTCTTCATTTGTCATGGTTGGTAATAACCATGAATCATGTTGTAGGTTATCTATCGCTTTATCTTGATTGAAGAGACAAACACAATAGACAAAACCTTTTATATGTTTTATATAAACAATGATTGAATAATATGAAACAAAAATATTCCAAAATTAAGGAACATATTGATTGTGATTGAGATTTAGCTGGGATATCACAGTTTTTTTTTGTTGGTCATGCCAACAATGTCTTTATTATGCTTTCAAGTTGGAAGGCCTACAATTTGCATTAGGCCAGTTTGTCAATTTACTCACAAGATGATCAATTAAAAAATTAATTATCTTCATTAACTGTGTTTCAACTATGAATTGTACATGGGATGGTTATTATATCTGTGTTTCTTGAAAGAATATACAATTTCAACCATTAGTACACAATTGGTGCTTTAGCACTTTAAGGATACTGTTCTCTTAATAAATAGTTATTAGTGTAATGTGCAAGTTCTATAAAACTTGACATTTTCACACATTATGTTTGTGGTTGCCATGCAATCAACTAGCTTGTAACTAGTTTTCTTTCTTTGCAGTGTTACTATTGTTCTTGCTTATTTGATGAAGAAGAATCATATTACTCTGCGAGAGGCATTGTCACTTGTAAGGGGCAAACGCCCACGTGTAGCTCCTAATCATGGTTTTCTGACCCAATTGGAGAACTTTGAGAAATCCCTTCGAGGTAATAATAAATGTTACTCCTTTTTTTTATTTTTTTTTTGCATTTGAAGATATTATGAATTAAAAACTTTGTTAAATATTTCGAAAATGGTCATATATTTACTAATGATATTTGGGATGTTAAACATGACTAATGATTATGAAAAGATAGGTTTATGTTGATTTTTTTTTTGTATTATTATTGCTTGTTTCAATCCAATATATGTTTGATAGAACAATAGACAACTGTCAGGATAGAGTTTTTGTATAATTAGTTCAGACACTCAAGGCAATCCCGAGTTATTGGTTGCATGATTCATTTTGTTACAAGATTTCTTTACTTTGATCCAAAACCGAAAGTAGCTGATGAAAATTTCTCTGAAACAGTGAATTGAGGTATTTCTATCCGAGTTGAACAAAAAGAGCAAGCCTAGGTCGCTTTTTGCTTGCTGGTCTTTGCTCAACGATTATGGCATAGCATTTCCAGTAGAGCTTCGCGAGCTGGTATTCGCATCTGATCAGTTGCTTTTTATGATTTACTTTGTAATTACACCGTAATACAAACTAGCGATCTCATGTATCGTCAAGTCGTTCTATTTTACACCAGGAACAGTTTTGACTTTGGTATTTTCTTTTATCAATTTGTGGCTCATGAGGCTACTATTTTCTCATAGTGTGTTTTTACTGCAATTAATAAGGTGTTATTGGGATTTAACTAGAATGTAACTTTTTTCCTATGGCATTTCTATGCAGCACGTATATATTTGCATTAATGCATGATGAAGTTCCGTCTTGTCATCAAATTTTTGGGGTTCAATAAAGGTTACCATATCTTGAACTTATTGTATCTAACTAATGTCTTTGCTCTGTATAATAGAATTTTCATTCAAATCAATTGCGTGCACAAAATTATACTGTTCGATGTAAATTCAGATACACATCGTGTCTTGCTTGTTCATGAAAATTAGGGGTGGACATCGGCCAGTTTGGTCCAAGCATCGGCCGATTTGGTCCGGTTTTACCCTACTATAGTTTTATTTTTTTGGTTTCGGTTTTAAAGATTTTTGATCCAAAATCAAATCATTTTATTACGGTTCGGTCCGGTTTTTATTGTAATATGGTCTGATTTATACGGTCGGTTATATACGATTTATACAATAAATTAAATTGATTTTATGCTACTATAAATATTAGTTAGAGATAAAGAAAAAGTATCAATTTATTAAAATAATTATGAATTTAAAGTAATATTAAAATTTTGTTATTGGCTAACAATAAATAAATATAAATATATAATTTGATTATGTTATTATATTATAAATGATTAGAAACTTATTTACTTGTATGATCCAATATTCATAAAAATAATGTTTTAAGTATAATACGGTCGGTTTGGTTTTTTCGATTTTTTGGGAGTCAAAATCGTAAACCAAACCCAATAATCGAAATTTAAAAAACTTAAACCGAAACCGGCCGAAACATCGAAAAAATCAAACAAAAAAATCAAAAATTTTCGGTTCGGTCGGTTTTTTCGATTTGAACCGAATTATGCCCACCCCTAATGAAAATAGTTGAGTATTTTTCGTTTTTAACAGTGTTTATAGTTTTTCTATGAAGATAAAAAAGTTTATGTAAAAATCAGATTTTCTTACTCGAAAGGTGTAATTAAGTTTAAGATTTCAAAATGTTATTTTTTTTATACAATAAACACAGCAATAATATTGTCAAGGTAACTAATGTTGCCTAATGACTTGTTATGATTTCGCAGAACCCTCAATGGATTGGATGCATATTTAAATTTTACGTCTCTCAAATTCAATCTACGATTTATCACTTTTTTATTCAGATTTTATAATTTTTTTCTTCTTTTCTCTCTATCCCAAAGAACACATTGTTTTTTCCTCTTCTTTTCTCTCTATTCTCAAGAGCTGAAATGTAAGAACTCAAAAAGGAAATTCTAAATTTGAGCCATATAGAATTATATTTTTTAATACAGTATATAATTTTTTAATAGACTAATTTTGAAGAGTAGATTCAATCACATGTAAATTTTTTATAAAAACTCTTTCCTCTCTATTCTAAAAATGAAAGAAGGAAATTTGAGGGTATAGAATTGTATTTTTTTAATCTAAGATATTTAATTTTTTAAATCTACTAATTTTAAAGATGATTAATTCCATTAAAATTTTTATTGATCATTAGCATAACTTTGAATGTATAAATAGCTCATCACTGTGCAACTAGAGTTTCAAAATTATCTTTCCACTAAGAATCAACAAGTGAATATCTAGTTACATTATCTTTCCACTAAGAATCAACAAGTGAATATCTAGTTAATTAATTGAGAAAGTATTTTTCTGTTTGTTTGATTAACTGTGAAAGTGCATTACACCGTAACATGAGGTATATAGAATTGTCTTTTTAATTTTATTACAATATGTCCTGAATAATTTGTGATACGATGATAAGAAGGGGTTCATCTTACAAGAATAATTGTTACGATGAAGATTAAAGTTAAAACGGTCAATGTTCGAGTATCATATGACCGGATGAACAATAAGTGTATCGGTCGATCGAGCGATCAAGTCTCCGATCGAGAAGAGAAGGTACCCGATCCGATGCTACCTTTGACTTGGGGGATGCGTTGAACAACCGTATCTTAAGGAGGTGTTGGACGCTAAGAGAATACGATATCTTGATCAAGCAACTATCCCGTTCGGCCGACAATGAAGTTCAACTATTGCAGCGGAATTATGACTGAGCGGACGTAGTACGGATACAGTAAAATTCTGACTGAGCAGTTATTCTGCTCAGTCTAATAGCAGACCCTTATGTTATCCAATCGACATCCCATGATCTCCGTTGGACGCGGCGTCGCCAATGAAGATGTGCATGGAATCTTTGTGCGCCTGGTGGCGGCTCTGCCGAGCGCAGGAGAAGGAGACGTCAAGCGTGTAGTTGCACAGCTCGCAGGAGTAGTAAGCATTGTGCAAGTCGGCGGGACTATGACGGGTCCGCCGGCGTGACCTGCAGGTCGTGGGGTCGACTGGCGTCGTCGGTGAGCTGTGGATCGTCGCCGCCTAGCCTCTCATCGTTGACTGAGATCGATTGTTTGGATCACTGCTAAATTTAGTAAATTGGAGAAATATGAAAAATTAAGCGGATAATCCCAAAATGAATCCCTCGCATATCCATCACAATTTTTATGGCCGAGGTTGGTACTTGGACTCCCCTCGTCCTCTTCTCTCTCGATCGTAGCAGGGATGGCGTTGCCTCGGTTTCTGCCCCATTCCTCATCCTGCCTCCTCTCCCCACTCCACAATCCCTGGCCCCTCTCTCTCCTCAACGCCGCAGGTGGCAGGAGGATCGTCGACGGCTCCGCCGTACGTGTTCGCATCCGAGGGAGCCTCGCCCCACCGGAGTCCTCAGTGGCTGACTTCTGGCAGTGGATGTCCAAGAAGGGTGCGGTCTCTGCCTCGTCCGCTGTGGTGAAGCCTGGATTCGTGCCGGAGGGTTTGGGGCTCGTGGCCCAGAGGGACATCCCTAGAAACGAGGTGGTGGTGGAGATTCCGAAAAGTCTCTGGATCGACGCGGACACGGTAGCGGCCTCCGAGATTGGGAGGTTGTGCGGCGGCCTCAGGCCATGGGTCGCCATCGCCCTCTTCCTCCTCCGGGAGAAGGCCCTGGGCCAGGCCTCCCCCTGGCACCCCTATCTCAACATCCTTCCGACGACTACCAATTCCACTCTCTTCTGGTGAGACTGAGAACTTGCATGCTCAGCTGCTCTCATATCCATGTCTTGTTCTCTTCCATTCAAATTAGTGGTGGCATCTCACAAAAAGACTCCTTTTCCTGTGCTATCTGATCGTTAAACGATATTTGGCGTTTGCAGTGCAGGCCAGAAGAGGAGCTCTCTGAGATACAAGGTAAGCGAACTCTGTTTTTCCAGCTACATTGTTATCACTGGCAATCTCGTGTCTCTCAGAAGCATCCTCGTCAGCCTCAACGTCTTGTATTAAGATGATGTGTGTTTGTATGTGTGTGCATGATGCAGGGACTCAACTACTGAGCACCACAATCGGTGCCAAAGACTATGTTGAAAGTGAATTTACAAAAGTGGAAGCAGAAGTCATACTTCCAAACAAAGATCTCTTCCCTTCAGCCATAACTTTGCTTGATTTTCTTTGGGCTTTCGGAATGCTCAGGTCAAGAGCTTTTTCACGTCTTCGTGGTGAAAATCTTGCTCTAGTTCCGCTAGCTGATCTTGTAAGATCTTCTTTGTTCCAAGTAGTACAACTTGATGAAACTTTGAATATTATCACTGAAATATTAGTCTCTCTTTGTTGTCCATATACAGACCTCCCCAAGATTTTTCTCCGTCTATCATCCAACAAATAGATAATTAGTATCCATGTAGCTGATTCCAAATAGTTGGAACTCATGGTTTGTTTGCTTGTTTATTTGCATTGAGAGTATCAATGACATCAAATGTCTCCAGCATGTGCTTCAAGTCCATGTTATCATGCATTTGAGCATAATTTCAAATGTTTTATTACTGGGTTTCGCAAGGTCTATCAGGCTGCTGAAGTATTTGATGCACCTATATATCTAGTTATTATTACAATATTCATGTCATTCAGTCTCAGAACTTCTGAGAACTTGAATGGGACTGCTTTTTCTTGATGGAAGTATTACTAGTAAAAAGAGCCATCGGATCTCTTTGACGATTTTTCTTCAAGTGCTCTTCAATTCCTCTTGTATCTTCTTGCACCAATGCTACTAAAACAGAGGTGATCTCAGTGTATAATGCCAAGGCTCACACTTTTGTTTCATGATTTTGTTCTTTCCACGCAGATCAACCATAGTTCCAATATTACTGTAGAGGAATCTTCCTGGGAGATCAAAGGAAAGGGCCTTTTCTCAAGGGAACTGATATTCTCCCTTAGGACACCAGCCTACATCAAATCTGGTGAACAGGTGAAGTTCTTTCTATCGCGATCATGCCAAATTTATGTTTTTCAATAGCAAATAGATTATCTCCATGGTGAGGTTACTATGGGGATCTAACCAATTTTTATTCAAATACAAGTAGCATTTGTACTCAGACATGAAATGGTTACTGAATGCAGGTATATATTCAGTATGATATGGGGAAGAGCAATGCTGATCTGGCCCTCGATTATGGTTTTGTTGACCCGAGGCCTGATCGGGATGCATATACTCTTACTTTAGAGATAAGTGAATTGGACCCGTTTTATGGAGACAAACTAGACATTGCAGAATCTAATGGTTTAGCTGAAACTGCATACTTTGATGTTGTTCAAGGTCACACTCTTCCTCCATTGATGCTTCCATATTTACGGTTGGTGGCTCTTGGAGGAACAGATGCTTTTCTCTTAGAATCGATTTTCAGAAATTCAGTTTGGGATCATCTTGAATTGCCTGTGAGTCGAGCCAATGAAGAAACTATCTGTCGTGTTGTCAGAGATGCCTGCAAATCTGCCCTCTCTGGCTATGGCACTACTATAGAAGAGGTATGTGTTCTGTTAATGTAAATTGAAATCAACATTCTTCTACTAAGTTCATTCAAACTCTTGGCAAATTGTTGCTCTTTTCGTTTTTCTTTCACTCAATAGCTGTTGCTCTTTTAGTACTTATATTTTTTGATAAATAATATGGAGAACCATCCAAGCAAAAGCCAATTCAAATGAACAACCTTGCAAATGTGCATCTTCTCTTGGATTGCTGTCTCAATTTGCTTTTGTGCCATTGATAACCATCTCATATTCATGGTTATGCATGCAGGATGAAAAACTTATGGAAAGGGGGAATCTGGGTGAGAGACTTGGCATTGCCGTTCGCATAAGAGTAGGCGAGAAGAAACTACTCCGGCAAATTGATGATGCTTTCCGAGACCGAGAGTCCGAGTTGGATGGCTTAGAATATTATCAGGAGAGGCGGCTCAAGGATCTGGGACTTGTTGGGGAGCAAGGCGAAATCATCTTTTGGGAAACTAAATAGGCTGGAGAATCCATTTTCTTTCTAAAGTACTCTAATCCTTCTTTTCATAGCTTTTCTTTTGGACAATGTATATGAGTTTGTTATGAGCTAATCCAGATTCACTTAACTATCTGCATGCCACTACTTTTCACAAATCCAAAAAGGCAGAAGATTAGATTTGGAAAACCGATTCACTGATCTAATCCAACCACACACTCAAGGCCTAGCTATCGAGGTAGAGTGCAAGATTTCCCTTCTCCAGGTTATCTATTTCGTCACCCTTCCGTTACACATCACGCTACGACGCACTTGAAAGGTAAAACTTCAACCAAAAGAAATGTTTATTAAGAAACTGCTCAGAATGAACCCTAAATCCAAAAACCTATCATGATAATATATCCAAATTAATAAACCGGAAGCCATGCATGCAAGGGAACGTCCTCTACCTGGAGTTTGTAGGTTTCACGACAAACTTATCCAAACAAAACCACCGCCGCCACCACCACCAGTTTTCCTTCTCCGACGACTATAAGTACCCTACGACATACATCCTTCTTCCTCCACCTACATCGTAACTTGATATGACGCTGCCTTCCATCATGCTTCTTCTCCTTCTTCCCCTTCTCTTTTCTGCTCCATCAACGTCCACTGCTCGTGACTTCGACTTCTTCTACTTCGTTCTGCAGGTGATTAATTACACCACTCACTGCTAATTTTTTAATTAAGTCATTAATTCCATATCCGTGGGGCCCTAGGGCCGCTAAGATAACAGACCTTTTTTTTTTTTTAATTAAGTCATTAATTAATTACTTAATTAAGTGTATAACAGTGGCCAGGATCTTTCTGCGACACCAAGAAAAGCTGCTGCTACCCGGCCACCGGGAAGCCCACGGCCGACTTCTCCATCCATGGGCTCTGGCCCAATTACGCCGACGGATCTTATCCATCCAATTGCGATCGCCAGAACGCATATGATGCCTCACAGGTCGGTTTTACGATAATTTATTTTTTAAAATAATAATAAGTAAAAAATTAAAAGTGCGTCTTTATTTTAATTTTTATTAAAAAAACTAATTAATTTATAATAATTTTGATTAAATGAGAGAAAATAAAAAAATTGCAGATTGCGGATTTGATGGAGATCTTGAGGTCGCACTGGCCCAGCCTGGCTTGCCCCAGCGGCGACGAGTCGACCTTTTGGAAACACGAGTGGCAAAAGCACGGCACCTGCTCGGAGTCCGTCCTCGACCAGCACGCCTACTTCGGGACCGCTCTCCGGCTCAGGACCCAAATTAACCTCCTCCAAGCACTGCAAGATGCAGGTTAACTCGTCCCATAAAACAAAATTGCTTCAGGGTTTATTGGCACTCAATGGTGGTTTATGGTTTCGGCAGGGATAAAGCCGGACGGTGGGCTTTACAGCTCGACAGACATATCGAGCGCGATCAGGAACAGCACCGGGTTCGAGCCGAAGCTGGGGTGCAACGCGGACGGGGGTGGGAATCGGCAATTGTACGAGGTCTCCGTGTGCGTGGATGCAAAGGGGGAGCGGCTCATCGAGTGCCCCATCTCGTCCATCAGCAATTGCCCTCCGCGTGTTGAATTCCCGCCGTTTTAATTTCCGGGGGATGTTGAGTGAGATTACAATGAATAAACTACTATTACCAAACTAAACTGCTGAAAACAACTGGTTAAACTCGACTTCATTTGTTATTATACTGAGGCCAAGAGAGGAAAACTCAATAGAAAAATAGCATGTTGCGCAGATGGCTTCACCATTCATTAATGATTCTCCTCTTTGCCTGTGACATTCAATGAAGCAGGAGAGTTAATCTCTGGATTTTGGAGGTTAAGAAGTAATCGATTTAGAAGTATAAATGAAGCCTTAACCATATGGTGGAACTTCATGTAGCAAATGTGTGTGTGCAATCTCACTTCCAGATCATGTCTCCCATAAATTTCAAGGCAGGAACACCCAGTATTTCTACATCGACCAATGGCGCTTGGATTAGCTTCAGGACCGTGAGCCCCGGGTCGTCTTTTATCATTTCAAGGGCTCGCATTTGATCCTACCAGAAGTAAAAAAATTATATGAATACTAAAGTGAGTCTGATTTTCTAGATTGCTAAGTGTCTATCATGAATGTGATGAGGAAAATACAGATTGATACTTCGAGACTGTAAACTTACCTTCCTTTTCATTGCACAAAACTTGCAGTCAGTTGCAGATGGTGGCAGAAGCTGATTAACAATAAGCCTCTTCACGGGTACACTTTCTTTCTTCAAGGAGGCATATAGTCTAGACGACTCACTGACAGCCATGACCTTCAATATCAGTTTCTAGTTATTAGATCGTGCAATTTTCTCAATGTTAGACACGGAAAACGGTTGTATGCATGAACTAAAATAATATTGCAAAAGCCCAAGAAATGAATCCATATTGCAGAACTAGTTATCCTGGCACAATAAATACGAAGTCATGATAAATGCAGGATTTGGTGCATGCACGGACAAGCACAGATGATATCTTACCGTTGGAATTGTAACGATAATGAACTCGGTTGATTCTGTGTCTCGGAAAAGCTCCCGTACTTTGACCATTCTCTCCCTTAGTTGCTCTAGTTTATCAGACTAGACATCAAAAGGATAGCGATAAAGGTTACATATGAAGGAGTTGGACATGTGTATCTTGTGGGAGATTAAAACTTACCGGATCTTGTTTTGGTCCTCCTTGTCCAAAATAAGATTTAAGGGCTGATGTTGCTGAAGCCAATTTGTTTCTTAGCTGATATGAGCAAAAAAACCCAAAAAAACAAAATGTTACACCGACATATTCAGCAAAACATTGATGACATCAATAGGGTTAAGATTTTATGTCAAATGAACTGGTAACCACGTTGATCATAGGACTTGGCATGCAATTAAATATGGAATATTTTTACTGACTAATGCTACTACTATAATAACTACCACGATACCATTGGCTTATCTGCATTAATATATCTAACAAATAACATCATGCTCTTTAGTTTAAGTATACGACACTGAATGATGCACCATGCTTCTTAATCATATGAGACGTCAATTGTCATGCTTTAGAGTCAAACAAATACCTAAATAGTAAACTAGTCAAAGTTACAGTAAACACAGAAATTGAGATCTCTATTTGTGATTTGCATGCATCATTATAAGTGGTGGTTGGAGCACATAAACTGGTCAAAGACCATCAATATTGCTTCTTATGATTGTTATGTTTCACTTAATCACCACAACATCCTTGTAACTTGACAAAACACTTTCTTGTCTCCCACCATGCTGCACTAGTCATTATACACCTAAAAATTCCAAAATGACAAGCCAGTTGGATGGAAACAATTGATGAGCATTTTCCTACATAGCCTCACTCATTTTAATAGAAATGTGAAGATGAAGTTGATGGACAGAAGAGAATCGTAAATGAATTTAAGGATTTAGTTAGAATCTGATATCATTAGTGGTTAGAGGATCAGCTTATTGATTAGGGTCCATAGAGCATACATATCATGGTTCTACATAGATATAATAGTCATGCAGTGAAATTTCAGATGTGATGGTCGATCAATGGAGGTAGACATGTGTGGACTCTCATGTGTCAGCATGGATGTATTAGGATACGTTGCTCTGTGCATAAACTAGATCATAACAGAAAGAATCAGTCAATTTGCATCAGGAAACAATGAGTATTTCAAACCAATCAGTTCCTTAATAAGCTCAAGAAAAAGGACTATAAGAACCTTGGCAAAGAAATTAGCAAAGGAGCAATCAAGTGAGCTTATCGTTGTGCAACAATTACTATGGACTAGAACACAATTGCAAGCTACTGCTGAATTACCATCAATATAGTGAGTCAACCCAAGCACACCCTTGATCATTTTTGGATGTAAAATTGGTATAAGTAGTCAAAAACATAATAGACATGAAGCGTTGAATAGGGTGGATCCATGTAGGTTTGCATATAATGAGTCCATCAGTATAGTTTGCATGACATCAACAATTTTCTTAGGAGCAAATACACGAAAGATATTTCAACAACACTGAACTATTGTTCAAGGATACAATGGAGAAAAAACATAGGCGCGTATAAGATAAAATAAAACATCATGTTAAGATTTCAAACCTTTATTATCTTGCCAATTGAAGAATCCAAGAAATCTGGTAAGGATAATAACCGAAGGGTATGGCCCTATGACAAAATGATAATCAATGTGCCTACGTAGCTCACAATAAACATAACAAATAATTTTCTGTTCATATGTAGATTGCTTACAGTTGGAGCAGTGTCAAAAACAATACGGCTGAACATACTATACTCCTGTTCTTTAACAAATTCCATAATCTTAAACAACACACGCAGATTTTAAGTCAATAAGCTACAAAATTGACAAAATAAAAAGGATTCACATTATAAAATTTTGTGCAGGAACATTAGCATAATCAATTTTGTACCTTTGAAATGGCAATAGCTTCATCCAGTCCTGGAGGAGGAGTGTCCAGTAGTTCTCCTAGTTTCAGATCTCCTAGCTTCATACGATTGATCAAAAAAAAGTAAGCAATTTCTAGGAACCACTAGATATAGAAACAGTAAATTGGTCAGAAAAGATCATTTTAGATTTCACTAGAATTTAAAAAGCCTACTGGACAGCAAGGTAGACAAATCAAGCTTCTCAATATAGTATAGTGAGGGAGATGACTATGAACCTAAGTGAAATGACAATGACTTGATCTAATTACTGTCAAAATAACTGTACCATCTTTGTTATGGTTGTTGTGGAATGTAGTTCTATTATACTATAATGGTGAGATTCTCTAAGTCCCCTTAGAAATTTTGCTCTCTTCTATAATGTGTACTCCCTTCTCTTCTCCTCTTCCTCAGCGCTAAATGCATCCTAAATGCCTACAGCCATATTCATATGAATGATGACTATGAAATATACCAAATCCCATGACAAGTAATACAAACATATACTAGTTACAATATGTTTGAAAGAATTCTACTGTAGATAGTGTTTGATGGTGCACCTGGTTGGCAAGCATTCCTAGACCCATACTGTCCATGAGGTCTTTGACCCCTGTGCCTTCAGTATTTTGACTTGCGCTACGAAATTCTTCCCTTGACCTTTCAGGATTGATCTGTAAAACGAAAATATTAATCTGAAAGCTCCTGCACAAACTTGAAGAGCATGAGGATAAAGGGAATATAGAAGGAGTCCAAGGAAGCAAGGACATACCTCAAGAAATTCAATAAAAAAATAGAGAGACAAGTTAGAAGGTTTAGGCTTACTTCAAGTGCAAACAATGGCGCATTCATCCCATCAACGGGTACCAATGTTCCACCACTCAAATCCTAGCGGTTGTGACGCACAATAACACAATTAGTAAAAGCCTAAACAAATAAGGCAAGAGACTGAAAGAAAAAGTTCAGAATGTAAGAGATGGATTCAAGAACGTTCCCTTCAATTTCAGGAAAAAAAAAAAGATCACTAGATCTCTACACTGCTAATGAGCAGCGACTCCATACCTGGGCAAAAGAATCACTTAAGGAGTGAGCAGGGTCTGTTGAGACAACAATAGTGGGATGACCTTGAGTTGCAAACTTAACAGCCAAAGAAGCCGCGCAGCTCGTCTTCCCAACACCTCCTTTACCTCCAAGCATGTAGTACTTCCTCCTATTTCCTGCGGTCATCTCCTTAAACCCTCCCACATCTTCTGCGATAGTAGCTATATCACTCACTGCATAGAATGAAAGACTTGTTTAAATGAGTCTCCAAAATCCAATCTTTAAGTTGATTTTCCAGTTTGATTCGGTAGATTATACTTGACGAAAGTGATAGAGTAAAAAGTCTGATGTGCACTAAGTTGCATGAAGCGGAAATTTTAGATGCACAGATTAAACGATGAAGGTAGCACATTTATTGAACCCTTGAAGGCCTGAACGTATTCTACATACAAAGACCGGCAATCTCTTCCACAGTCGCAAGCTTGAAGACAGAAACAAAGAACGGAATGATGGATACGAGAGACACACCTGGACGGGAGTGGCGGACGAATAGGGAAGGCTGAGGGTGGGAGAAGAGGAGAGACTGAGGCAGCCACGAGCAGCGGGAGGCCTTGAAGTAGAGGCGGCGAGCCATGGCGGAAGGAAGCAGTCGAGAGTACATTCAATAAAAGAAAAAACCCGAACAAGGGGCAAGGGTTTTATTGCTAAATGTAAAACCGGTTTCATAAAAATTAAATATATTTAGAAGTCAACATTAACACAACGTCAAGATGGCCGAGTTGGTCTAAGGCGCCAGTTTCAGGTACTGGTCCGAAAGGGCATGGGTTCGAATCCCATTCTTGACAAGAAATTTTTTATTATTTTTTTTAAATCTCTTTTTCTTACTCAAACCCAACAGGAGCATTTCTATTTAACATTAATAAACATATTTATTATTTGATAAAAATAATCTTATTATACATGGTGTAAACGTTGATCATAAATGTTTTTTTTTCATTTTTCAGAGGTGTAAGTATGAAAAATAGAATCATAATTAAAAAAAATAAATTACGATGCATATTGAATGAAAATAAATTTTGAACAACGTCAAATATACTATGAAAGATATTCCCCATTCAAATAACATCATATAATTTTCAACTTCATAAGAAAAAGGTTTTAATTTGATAACAATATTGGTACCATGGGAGAAATTGACAAATTTATTTCCCCACTTTTCTTTTCTTACTCCCTGCCTAAATAAATAGGATTTATCTAAATCTTACTAATTTTTATAATCTTAAATTATCTACAATATGCTAAAAATAAGGAAATGATATAAATTCCATTTATCAAATCAATATTTTAATTAAAATATAAAATAATATTGAGCTCAATAAAATTTCAATAAATAAATTTCATTTTAAAAAAACTTGAAAATATTTAAACTCTCACAAGCAAACTTAGAGCATCCACATCAGCTACCCTATTCAAATATTTTACTTTAAATTTTGGATAAGGTAACTAAAAATCCTCTGCAGTTACCATATCCATTCTCTAAATTTAGATTTGATGAATAGTAATTCTCTAAAGTCTTTTCAATCTCTTTCCTTCCACTCATTCCTTAAATATAATAATAAAAAAAATGAAGAAATAGAAGAAAATAATTAAAAATTTAAGGATGATGAAAATTTTAAGATATTTAATGTAGTGTGTAGTGAAAAATGATTATCTAAATTTAATAAAATGGATTATTTATCTTAAATTTTAAATATAGTAATAAGAAAATTGACATGGATACTCTTAAATATCGAGTAATGATCAGAGTTAGTGAAATTGTCTCCAAACTGCAGTTTGGATAGTTAAAACTGATCATAAACCCAATTTCATTAGAGATTTGCACTGTTAATCCTATAAACACTCTCAATGTTTTACTATGTCCAATTTATTGACACTGAAACACTGCTTAAAGTGAATCCAAAAATAACACTAAATCGTTTCCAAAAAAACCTTTGCAACTCTACTTGTGTGATTTGCATCTAACAAACACATCACTCTAAACATCAACATGGAAAGAGCAAGAAAGAAGGTTCCCTGATGACCTTCCTTTCTACAAACTTGATTTTGCTCAGTTTCTTGCGACACCACAGCAGCTGCTCACTTGTAATCCTTGACATCCTCAGCACTCTTGCCACAAGCTTCAAGTCTACTTGGGAGAACAAAAGATCTTGATTTGGTCTGCCTTCTTTCGGTTTCTTGAGCTTCTTAATCAGCCAGTTGCCTGCCCTTAGAATGTCTTTAAGCTTCTTCTCCTTCTGCACAACACACATATATAAGTAACATGGTATTCAAGTGCTTAAAGATTGATCACAAGTATAATATACCTTGTATAAATCAGCTTGGATGTCTTCCAGAAGGTCAAAATCTGAAGGGCTTTGCAGTTCAACATGAGTGCCCATGAACCCTTTGAGAAACCCTAGAGTTTCATCCTTGTCAGCTTTGACAAACTCCCAGAAAATTCTGATTGATTCCTCCATGATTTCTTCCATCTGTTTACCACTTATTACTTGTTCATCCTCCATTTTGTCCTTGAAGAAATCCTCTGCAACAAGAGATTGGCCTCAATCACTCCGCTCTAAATTTCTAAAGATGTTGGTGGTAGCTAGGCTTCATATAGTTCAGATTATACCTTTAAGTACAGGCACTAGGAGAAGATTGTGAAGAAGTCGATGATATTCGATGTAGTTAGGCAACCTCGGCCCTTGAAATGCCTCATTCTCCTTGAACCTTTGAATTGTCACTTGGAATTGTTGGAATTCTCCAGCAGTTTGGTTTCCACATGTATCGAAAAGTTGAGGCATTTCTTTAGCTTTCTCATACTGCCATCTCAGGAACTCCCAGGAAAGACATGTTTGTCCAACATACACCATTTCCAAGTCACTTTGGAGCTCCTTGATGAGCTTCTCCGATGGATTTGAGTTGGACTTGCGACGAACCGACCAAAAGCTTTGAGGAAAATTGTATTGGAATGCTAGTCCTAGCGTCCCAGATTCCACTGGCTGAAGAGGAGGATCCTTCAGTTGAAGAAAGCCTGTGAGTTTAGCAGGAAATTGAGATGCAATTTGGAGTGAACTCTAGAGAGAAGGAATAAATTTTCGGTTTCGACTAACCTATCGCGTACATTTTTTGATAGTTCAGTATGTCAAACTTCCTCATCCTTTCTCTGTAGCTCCAGTAAGACTTCTGGATCTCAACCATGGTATCCTCATTCAGGAAACTCTCATCCACCACTGTTATGGAGCTCTCTGACTCTTCTAAAATGGTCGGTAGGCCGACATTCTTCGGCTTTTGCAGTTCCATCCTGAGCTGCTCAATGAGTTCCTGATGCTCCCATGGTGTTTCCAGTTCATTACAATCCCAATCACCCGAGCCCTTCACTTGTGCCTTCTCAAACTTGTGTTCCTGCTCATCTAGACCTCCCTTTTGCACAACATCCATTTCGGCAATCGATCTCAAATAAGCATTGATAGGAGGGTCCAGCAATGGCCTTGAGCTTGTGCAATCATCTGCCTCTTTTCTGGCTGAATATTTGTTATCCAGGGCAAGGGCTTCATCATGGCTCATCAGATAAACTTCATCATTGTCATCTTCATCACTGCTGGAATCAGTATACTTCAAGTGCATTCCTTGAGATTTAGTAACCATGACAGATTCGATCCCTCCTTCTTCATTGCATGGGTAAGTAGTTTTTTCATCTGATTTCAGTTCATCCACTTCAAAGTCCTCCTCAGACGAGAAGGCATCAGAATCCACAACAAGGTCATGCACTGAGTAGCCATCACTCACACTAATGGCATCAGAATCTGAATCAAAACCTGAGCACTCCTCAGACACATTGTCTCCTTCGAGCTCATTAAACGTATCAGTCTCATAATGTTCGGGCTTTTCCTCGACCAAAATCTCATTTTTAAGCAAACCTTCTCCGTTGCTTTTTCCCTTCTGTTGATCAGGAATCTGATACTGAAACTTAAAAGACAAAAGCGGTTCTTCTTTCTCTGGAGATGAATCGTGATTGCTGAATTCGAGCCACTTCTCTTCTGGAATAGAGCCTTTTGTCCTAGTTCTGCACAGAATTAAACAATGAGAAACGGAAACAGAGGCATAACTTTATGATCAATTAAACAGCTCCCAGTTAAAATATTGGCACCTGGAAACACGTCTGGCTACAAAACTGACCAAAAGAATCAGGGAATTGGCAACCAAGAACCAGAAAGACAAGGCAAACAGAGCCATCTCGCACAAGAACAGGAACAGAAGCAGCTGCTTTCATCAACCCGCAATTATCTCGTCCAAAAAAAAAATATGAAGACGTGAAGCTTGGTGTTGGAAGACCTAATCGATCTTGGCGTTGTTTATGGAGAAAGGAAAGGTTCAAAGAGGATGACAAGAGAAGCAGGGTGGGTTGCTTAAAAACCTGCAAGATTTTCGTCATCTTATCAAACTGGTGAAGAGATTCGGACGGTTTTGGTGGTTTTCCTTTCTCTGCCAAGTGTTCTAAATAAGTGGAGTTTTAGATAGAAAGGTTGACCAACAAAACATGGAATTAAAGTTCTAAATTGTAGTTTAACTTTCTGTATATTCCACTATAGCATTCATTATATAATCAGGGATGAACTGAATAAAAATATACTTTTTAAAGTTATAAAAATTCATCAGAAATATTTCCATAAAAAGTGGAGTCCATGCGATTTGTTTCCAAAAGTTTATAGATAAGCACTGATCGAGTCAAGAAAAGTGAGTTCCAATTAGAGATGGATTATATTTTAAGGGACGCTAACAAATCGCTTTCTTAGATTGTTATAACAGCTATTTAAAAATTGATACAATAGTTTTAAATTTAATAAAAAAATTATCGAAATGAGAAATATGATAAAATATTGTTTTTATATTTTTTGAAAAAGGAATAACCATTTCAATAAAAATGATATATTTTTTATTTTCATATTTTCCATTGAAGTATAAAATAATAACCATTAAATATCTCTTAAACTCATAATTCCATGAAAAATAATTTGTCCGATGAATTAAGTATATTTGAATAAAAATGTTTACAAATTGCAATATAAGACTCAACACGTGCATTGTAATTATAACAAAGTGCAAAGGGTATTAGTACAATTTACCCTTATATAATTATTAATTGGACCACAATTATGTAAGAATACCTTTTTTTTTTCCTTTTTTTTTTGTTTAAAGCTTAATAGTCATGGCATTCAATTGGAGAATTACATCGTAATCGTGCGCCAATTTCCATTTTGACATTGCCAAAGGACTTTTCTTTCATTTATGATTTTTGGAAAAAATTAATTCCCTTTTGACTAATTTGTAACTCCATGGAAACATTAGAAAATTCAAAGATGAGAACATAATTAGGCTTTCGACTAAATCAATAAAAAGTAAAACACAAGAGCTTCTCGATTCCCTATTCGCGACTCCATCCGTGACTCACTCATATTTTCAAACTCCTGAATTACTTCCGAACGCCTCACACACTCAGTTATATATCGAAAACCTATATATATAACCCATTGATATGATGGTAACTCTCGTGCGCGCTCACTCTAGCTCATGAGTGGACGCGGGGCGTCCAACATATCCCTCCGCTCTCTATATATATCTTATAGGTTCATTAATCAATATTAAATTTAAATTATAATAGTTTTATAATTAATTTTAATATACTATATTCATTGTTAATTAACAAATTCAGATTGAATTAGTTTTAATTTGATTTTGATTTAAATTTCCAAACTAAATATTTTAATTTATGTGTTCTCACTAAATCTACCACCATTTATAAAGTAAAAATGTCCTTCCTATACAACTCTGAAAGATGTCTATTCACATCTTGATCCGGCGGTAAGAATGGGGGGCCCACCCTCTGAAGGGTCCCAGCCTAAGGACGGATGGAGGGCTGGCCCAGCGGATAATGGTCCGAGCGGAGCTATAGATAACCCATCCATGGGCTTGGGTTTCTGACGCCAAGGCAGGAGGATCTAAGGGCCGAGCAGGAGTCCGCTCGGCTGGGACCTAAGGGCTGAGCGGGTGGTCCGCTCGGCCAAGATAAGGGCGAGGGTACAAAGGTAGCCGAGCGACCTATGCGCTTGTCTCGAGATATGGGATGTCAGAGAAGACACGTCTGATGATAAGGCCGTACACGAGATTGCACGATGGAAGATCCCGCCGTCACATCAGGGAGAGGTGGATACAGTAGCAGTATGGCCTCATATATGCTCTTCTGATAGGCCCATACTTGGGTATGGTCTAAAGCAGATGACTGCTTCGATCGACGTGCCTGGGCTCTTTCGATAGTTCTATATAAGGCCTCCATTTCTTCACCGGAGGTACGCGCGTCTGGATCTCTGAAGCCACTTCTTTGCTATTTCCTCGCTTGACTTGAGCGTCGGAGGGCCGTCGCCGGGACCCCCCCCCCCCCCCCGGCTCGGTTCTGTTGCAGGTTCGCCGGAGCACTCAAGGATCCAGCAAGGAGCGTCATGTCCCCAGCGTCCGTTGACTCCTAGTTCAGACAGGATAACAAATTCAGATTGAATTAGTTTTAATTTGATTTTGATTTAAATTTCCAAACTAAATATTTTAATTTATGTGTTCTCACTAAATCTACCACCATTTATAAAGTAAAAGATGTCCTTCCTATACAACTCTGAAAGATGTCTATTCACATCTCTATTTAAGTTCCTTCATATCCACTATTACAAGTAAAGTCAGATAGATGAGAAGGAAAATCAGAACTCTTAAAAAGGAAATTTTATTAAGAATAGAATATTCTTCTTATAGGTATTATATAGATCATATGCCATAAGATTTAAAAAGAAAAGAAATTCTAAATTTTAGACTTCAATCCCAATTTTGAAAGAAACTTTATCAGAAAAAGAAACTTTAAAACTTATTTTAAAGACTATAAAAACTAAAATTACTAGTACAAAGGCTCTACATGTATTCCGAGTTAAAAGTTATACCCTCTGAAAGATTGGATCTTCCAATGTTGATCCTGCATCACAAACCATATGATTTATGACTTGTCATATGAATTACATGGCTCGAAGAAAGCTTCACATGTATAATTACCTTTTATTGTTGTGTTAAACACCTTGCATTAGCTATAATTACTACAACTTAAGGTTTTTTCAACTCTTTGTTAAATAGTTGAGCTAGTGTGAATCTGATATCAACAAGTCAGATACTAGTCTCCATCTGTAGTTGGTGAGAGACAGTGAAACTGATGCTGACCTCAATGTGTTTAGGCATGTAGTTGCGTTGTCAAACTAAAAAGGTAAAGCATGATCATCCTCATCCATGCAATAACAAACAAAGAAAATTTTTGACAATCTAAATTAAAGATGCATGTTTACCTCATTGTCCATGCAGTAACAAACAAACCAAGACGGTTGCTGCTTCATTAATCTCACTGTTTGTATCTCTACATATGTACATAGATTTGTACAGGATAGAGTAGAGAGTTTCATAACAAGCCAAGAAGCATGGAGAGAGATTCGTTCAATTTGATCACCAAGTCGATCAAGAAATATTTTTGTGAATTTCTGTTTATATATATATATAGATATCATAATTCAGTGGCACAGCTTAACAGTCATCCTAGCTAACACTTGAACCATCCAACACTTCAGGATGATCGATCATAATGTACACTTAATTAATTTCCTTGAACAAGTTGATCCTTTGATCAAAACCATACAAGTGAAGGAGACAGGGAGCTCAAAGGATGAGTTCAAACTGGCCTACTTCCATACTCTGTTCTTCAAAGAGCCAAGACTCGAACAAAGAAGTGAGGATTGGAATCTTGATGTCGCCGTGGTTAAGCTGATCAGTCTCCGGCGAGTCAAGCTTGAACAGGGAACAGTCCATCGCCGGCGACAGGTCGCCCTTGCTAGCCGCGACGGTGGCGGCGGAGGAGGAGGAGGCGTCGGTGGAGGTGGAGTAATGTGATCCGGTTGTTTTAGCTGAATTGCTTTTGTTCTTCATCCACCCCTGGAGTAACCGGGAAATGTTCTCTGCGTTGGAGGCATAGGTGGCGGTGGCGGTGGCGGTGGTCATCGTCATCGGCGATACTGTAGGTTTATCCTGCAAGGCCAAGGCCTCATCAAGGGCTCGCTTCGCCATGTGAATGTCGGCTTGGACTCTCCTCTCCCATTGGCCCTTCGAAAGAGCAGGCTGAGAGGTCGAGGACAGAGCAGCGGTCACAGCGCCGCCTTCTTGATTGAGAGTCTGAATTTTCTTCATCAGCTTCTTCTTTAAGTGAGTGTTCCAGTAGTTCTTCACGTCGTTGTCCGTCCTCTCTGGGAGGTACGAAGCAATCGTCGCCCATCTGTAAGACAAAGATAGATCCTGGCACCTCAAATTCACAGCAGTCGATCAGATCAGCAAACACACAGACGCACAGCACCTGTTGCCGAGAATTTCCTGGAGATGGACGATGAGCTTCTCTTCTTGATCTGTGAAGTTGCCGCGCTTGATCCCCGGCCGGAGATAGTTAGTCCATCTGAGCCTGCAACTCTTGCTGCATCTCAGAAGCCCTGCGATCACAAGAACAGTCAAAAAGAAGCTAATTTACCTTCAATAGTTCAATTCGCGATGAAGGGGAATTGAATTAAGAGACGGGTAATTAACCAGTGCTAGTAGGAACAGTCTTCCAGTTGCCAGGGCCATGTTGCTGGATGTAGGAGACAAGAAGAAGGTCCTCCTCTGGAGTCCAGGGACCTTTCTTCACTCCTTTGTCGCAGCAAGGTAGCCTTCCCATGATAGCCCAAAATTGAGCCACGCTACTCAGTTCCTGGTCCTGTTGGATTATATATATGGGCGGAATAGGTCGCTAGCAGACAAGTTTGCTGATCGACCCTAGAAATTGAGAAGAGGAAGAAAAGAGAGGAGAGGAGAGGAGAAAGAGGAGGCAACAGAGGTCAACGAAAGACAGAGAGGAGCATTTACACGGAGATTTGAAACTATGAAGAAAATATAAGCAATTTTCTTTTTGTCCTTTAATGAACTTCGTATATAAAAATTAAAAAATTATCATTAACATTAATTTTTTAAAAATATAAGTTTTTGGAAATTATAAATATATTGTGATTCAGTGTATAAAAGAGGGGTCCGATAAGGTCAGGAGATCAATAGTCAAGAGAATGTGACAATCAACAGTCAAACAAATGAGGAAGTTAGACCACCTCACGTCATCAGTCGCATAATTCTTAGTCTGTCACAGTCAGGACAAGTCCCCAGATCTGAGACGTAAGATGGAGCTTGGATTAGTTCCTGACTTGCCCCCGACTAATCGAACTTTCCTAGCTCCAACTGTGTAGATGGATTTGGTATTGTTACTAAGACAACTCCTGGTCAACTTTTCAACGATCGAGGTGTGAAAGATGAGTCTCTCACCATAGTCTCAGATAAATTCGGTCGGTTCGCCACAGCTCATCCTTCTCATCAACGCTCGAGCCTAGTGGTACATCTGAGCGGTCATCCCGAGCTGTCTATAGCTGAACCCGGGTGAGACGGAAAACATTAAGCAACAACAATGTCAGAGAATCGTAACCTCCTGTTAGAGAATAACTGTTATCCGCTATGCAATATTCCATTGGTCTGCTATTACCTACGAATGGAACCTTCCTTCCTTCAATGGAAGGTCACCGTACATCCTCTTTCACCCGACAGACTCTAACATCCGACATTTTCTGACAACAGGCAGACTCTGAAGGTATGCAGCGTCATATAAAAAAGGAGGTCTTCTTCCTTATCCAGGTACATATACATACGCATTCATCTTCAACAGTTCTTTTTCCATCGTACACTGTTATTTCCGAGGAAAATGACATGACTTGAGCATTAGAGAGCCTGTGTCGGGGACTATTTCCTTGATTTATGGTCTCTAACGTTCCAGTTGTTTATCTAAATGTATGCAAAATTTTGATACCACCAGTCCTCATACTATAACCCTTGGGATGTGTTTGGTTCAGAGTTATTTTTGATAATCTTGGTTATCCATCTAAGGTTATCAACAAAAATCTTGTTTGGTTTAGGTATTCGATAATTCTCGAGTAATGTTCCATGCCCGACACGTCAGTAAAAGGGTCATGCAGCCCGGAATCGGAAAATCTCAGAAAACTAAGGTTTTTCTTGATTCCAGGGTTAACGAATTTTTTTTACAAAAAAATACCCCCATAAGAAAAAACATGGGAAAAAGAGAAAAAATGTAAATAAAATAAAAAAATGTTTAAAAAATTTAAAATTTTAAAAATAAAAAATTAAAAAAATTTTAAAAAATATAAATTTTAAAAATTAAAAATTAAAAATTTAAATTTTAAAAAAATTTAAATTTAAAAAATTAAAAATTTAAAAAATTAAAAAATTTATAAAAATAAAAAAATAAAAAAATAAAATTTAAAATTTTAAAAATATAACAAAATAAAAAAATATAAATATAAATAATATAAAAACATTAAAAAATAAAAAAAAACATTAAAAAGTAAAAAATATACCAGAAAAAGAAAAGTAAAAAAAACATAAAAAATAAATAATAATGATAATAATAATAATAATAATAATATGTATAGTTGATTTTGTAACTGAGAGTAATACGGTAAAATATTAAACTAAGGTATTCATTAAAACCTTCAAATAAATAAGTTTTTGTTGCATTAAATAGATTTAACCAAATAATATTTAGTTATGTTTTATTCCCCATAACTTTGGTTATATAATTATCTGGTAATCACATAACCAAGATTATACATGATAACTTGAACCAAACGCACCCTTAAAATTTTACATGAAAATTAATTTTTAGGATGTGTATACATAGAATACATCAAAATCATCTCTTTATCAATATTAATATTATTTTTATCGACGTCCGTCTAACTCAAATTTAACATAGAATCATATTAGAATAATATTTGTCTTTATCACTTTTGCCCAAATTTATGCACAAAGTCCGGTTACATTTAAGTGGAATTCTGGAATACATAAATATTAAAAGAAACGTATATGAAGACACTCCATCGACGAGCACCAGTCATTTCAGTGTTTAAATAATTTATTGCAGAATTAATTGGGGCGTCGATCTTTTTGTCAGCCAAAATAATTATGCATTTACACAGAATTATTTAATTAATAATCCTCATAACAAATAATTTCATTTGTCGGCACTATATTTCTCGCTGCCAAGGCACGATTCCGCTACGCCCAACACGTAGCGCAGAGTAATAAATGAGATTTGTGAGGTGGGAGTCGAACTTATAGATTATTGATTTCTACAGTAGAACAATTTATGAATTGTCTTTTTTTTATTGAGAAAAGATCGATTAAATTAGACGATTTGAAGTCGTCAATTTCACATTTGATTGGATCATTGCTTTCGCTATTAAAGCAAGATGGGTTAGTCGGTTCAGATTAGATGGACTTGAAGGTTCGGCTGCTTAGTCATCTCTGTCAATCATTGTATTCGGCCACTGTTGACATTTGGACATGATCGTGATCTCGTCCAGAAAATATAAATATAAATATAAATTTTAAAATAAATTTCCTCGATAATCAATAATGGGCCGCAACAGTGAGGGACTCCCAGGCAGACCTTTAGCTGCTCTTGGGCTGAAAGGGCAGATCTTTTGAAGGTGTTATCAGGATATTATGAAACTCACAATTTAAATTTTTTATATTTTTAAAATTACTTGATTGATTATTGAACTTGATTATATAAATTTAACATTCATTTTCAAAATTTTATTTATCTATTTACTATATTTATAAAAGTTTATCCATCAATATGCATGTTTACAAACATTAATTATTTGAGGTCAGATCCTCTAGTCTAAAATTTTTTGGATCAGAAAAGACTCTATTCATTCATTGGATGGGTAGGCTGGACCCCACCTGTTAAACAGATAAGGTCCAGTCCATCCATTCAATGAATGAGCAAGGGATCAGGATTGATCCAGAGATCTGGGACTTAAGGATCCCTGTCCTAATTGTTCATTGTTCATGAAGATTAATGGATACAATTATATGGGTTTAAATTCATTTAGTTTAATTTGACAAGTTGGTTATTTAAGTTTGTTGATTTAGTTGACCTGTATGTGTATTGAACTAAAACATACAAGTCTTTACCAAATTGAACCAAGCTTGCTCATCAAAATTTGATTTGTTAACAATCCTATTTTTTTAGCACGATTATTGCTGGTTTTTAGGTGGTTTTGAAAGTGTTGTATAATTTGAAGTAAATATTCGCTAAGGAGAAAGAAAAAAAACAAAAGAATTTCATCGTTGTCCATCATTTAAACCGAAAGAAAAACGTCTAGCTCATGGAATGGACTCATAGCCAACATCCAATTCGCAAACCAAAGGGCTCATAAAAGACTAGTTTGAGAGCAAGTGATTGGCTCATAGCCGGTCAACCCGCTAGTGGGTAGGTGATCTATATATCACCGTGGAATGAAATTTTACGTCTAGTAAATGATGATCGATGAATAACATTTTCACTCTAATGCAATCTACCTCTTCAACAATCTTTTCTGAGCATGAGAGACATTCTTGGATGTCTTTATTCTTAAAGGACAACTTGATATACAAAGTTTCTGTTAATGCGGTATTTTAAAAAAGAGTCTATTATACATAATCTTACTCTATATTGTAAGAAACTATTTCCACGGTTTGAATCTCACATGATAGCAACTCTATAGTTGGATTAAGGATCTCCTTTCTATTAAATTGTTCTTAAGAGTCTATTATCACTATTAGAAAATTAAGTTTTTGAGATAAAATTTTAAGACATTGATAAAATTCGTCTCAAATACTAATTAATTAAGACAGTAATAATAGATGTCTCAAAATTTTACATAGAGATATTAAATTTAAGACAGTATTTAAGATTCTGTCTCAAATTCAACTAAATAAGACACTTAATAAATAAATATGGTTAAAAATATAATTATATAAGACATTCAAATACGATAGTAAAAAACTTTGTCTCAAATTATCTTGAATATATTTTATCAGAACAATCGTAGTAATTGTCACGGGCTCTACCGTTCCAGTTCCACTATCATTTCACGGAACGGTCGCGACATGATAACCATCATTTTGCAACGATATTTGAACTCATATAGACATACTTTTTGAACGTCTCTTGTGTTAATTTTATATTTATAATACATTTCATGAGTTACATTTATTTTTAGATTTAATTACAAATTATATCATATTTACAATATTTGATGCTAATATTTGGTGAGAGATCATATCGGACCAAATTGATACTTAGATCTAGGTTTAAATGAGAGATCAAACTTTGGACCAATTTAAACTATTCATCTAAGATCAGGAGTGATCTAAGCCATTCATTAAAGATATGGTTCATCCAAGTGAAGGAAGAGTAGATCTCAACTATTAATCAAGATTCGGATTGGATCAATATATGAACTCATTCCACCATTGGATCAGAGCTTGTTTATTTTTAACCGTTGATGGAAATTTGAATCAAGTGGCGAAGATTAAAAATGAGAAGCTATAGGAACTTAGGGGGATCAAAAAATAGGAGATCATCGATATCTCTACTTCTCTTGGTCTAGCTTCGGGGTTATCCTATTTTTTGCCTCCCAACGCCCACTTCTCTTCTATTGGATCGAAAAGAATTTAGAAATATTGTATCCACATGGCTCAATCAGACCATAGCTCTTGTGCACAGTCGGCAGTTAAACCTTCTGGCAGTTCGGGCTCTGATACCAATTGTTGGATCGAAGAGAATTTAGATATCTCAGTAATGGTATGATATTGTCCACTTTGAGCCTAAGCCCTCGTAGTTGTATTCTTGGGCTCTCCCCAAAATGCCTCATGCCAATGGAGATATTTTTTCTCTTATAAAATCATGATCTTTCCCGTGTGTTTTCAATGTGGGACTATATTTGCAACCTTGCAACCCCAACATCTTCTCCACTTGATCCTGCTCCGAGAAGCTCGAGGACGACTTTATCGATGCATTGGCAAGAGAGTTGACATCACTACGGTGATGCCTAAATAAGTAACGGTGGAGAGGAAGAAGAAGAAGATACAAGGAGTAGACATAGTATTTCAATTTTGAAACCCCCTTTTATTTTCTTATTATTATTCTTTTATACATTTTTCATAGACTTTTCATTTTCCTCCTCATTCAATGAGACTATATTTATTACAATGGAGTTAACGAACTAATGAATGGTACATTAATTACAAAGGATCTTCATTTTATCTTCGTTCAAGTTTTAATGCAGTCTCATTAATGAGATCATCTTAACTGCTAGTTTACTTCCCTTGACCGTTCCTATTTCCCACATATTTATGTATCTATGATGGGCATTTAATATAGGTGACACTAAGCATTTAATAATACAAGCAGCTTAAATATTCATTAAAGTGTTCCTCCTAAGCGATAACTCAGTAGTTCATACACTTGAGCGGTTATGTACTTAAGTGAGGATATTGTTTGCTATGACCTATAAAGGTACTCGAGCGATAGCTCAGAGGGTTTGCTCGAGCAATGACTATACCCGCTCGGGAAGGTTCAGGAACTGTAACAATGGACCAAGTGAGTGAGTTCTTGTTCCCCGAGTGACACATATTCCTTCACCGACCTTGATTTTGACTGACATCCCACATGCTACGTTGACCCTTAGACGCCACGTGGCGCCTTCTACGTACGGTCGCATCACCACCCATCACCGTTGGAGGTCAAGGGGATTCCCTTCCTCCAGCCGGTCACCGATCTTTCTTCCTCTGAACATCTTCTTCTCCATCACACCGACAACATGTTATCCCTTTCTCCAATCACACGCAGATTCATCCAGATCTACATCATTTCATCCATCATGGAGGAAAGGGGTTACCCTTCCTCATCGGTTCATTGTCATCTTCATCTTCGGACAATAGTCGAGCACCTACACCTCATTTTGTTCACCTCCGATCAGATCTAGACAGTAGGCAACAAATCAGCCCCATCTAAACTCCATCCAACAACAATATTCAGTTTACTCTTTGATGTTTGGTTTACTTCTTGATGCATTGATTGATTGTATGAATTCTTGATGAATTGACTCCCATGCTTGACACTTCATATATGTAGTTTGAATTGTTTGATGTCTACAAAGTGTTCGATGAATTTCCCCAATCATACTTTTGAGTTGATATGATTATTTTGTTTGCTAGATTGATAAGTTGTTAATTCCTCTTTATGTGTTGATTCATTCTCTTGATGTGATGATTTGTTTGGGTGTTGGTTATGTGTAGTCCCATGATTAGGATTTCATGCATCTGGTTTTGATTAAATGTTGCTAGTTAAGTGTTCAATTAAATGCTCCTTACATGTTCGTTACTTAGTTAATGTAATTCTTAGTGTTAGTTCTCTTACTATGCCATTTTATTATGTGCTTAGCGTTCATTAAATGTTAGGCGTTAGTTCTCTTACTATGTCATTTTTGTATGGAATCTAATGAATTTAGTAATCAAAAGGTATCTTAACTTTATTTAAATAACTTACTTTTATGATGAATTTTGATAGTTTTGTGATACATATACTATTTTTTTTATTTAGGTTGTAGATAATACTATTTCACATGTACAAGAATTAGGTAACTAATAAGTACATTGGTAGTTATTTTCATAAGATTTTTTTTTATTAACAATTTTGGTGATTTAGTGTATATATTTTTTGTGTTGTAGATAAATCTATTTTACATGTGCAACAACTTGAAAGATACAAAGATATTAACAAACACATGAATCATCATTTCTTATTATGAGATGAAGAGGTTTGTTTAACTTAGGGATGTTTGTGTTGTTTATATACATAGTTGCAAGAAAGAGAATTATCTGTTAGATGATGAGATTTCTTATTGAAAAATTTTGTTTATTGATTTTTCTGAACACTATATATTATAAATCATTTTTACCTCTAATATTTTTTTTAATATTCAGGATTCTGATGAAGTATAATAGAAGTTATCTCTAGATCACGAGGAGTTATTTTTTAGACTTTCTCTTATGTAACTTTCATAGAAATAGTAGTTTTTTCTTATCAAATTAATGATGGATATGTAGATATTTCTATTATTGAATGAATGTTAGTATGAAATCTACTGACTTATAAGTTAAAAAAATATTAGAATTTTATATTATATATATCACTTTTAATTTATAAAGTGAAAGTTTTTTCTTTTATTTTGAAATGATAATTCAATAAATTTGATCTAGATTAATTTCTATAGTGATATGGGATGTAAAGAGCGAACCCAGAAGATGACCTAGCAATCAAGGTCAAGGTGACATGTGGTCAAAGTCACTGGAAGAGAACATCCCCTATCTAGCCTAGTCATTCACCCAGCATTAGGGCTCTAGGGTCTAGCCTGGTCGGGTTGCAAGCCGGGTGAGTAGTAATTGGCAGGTCCTTAAGCCGATCAAATAAGTAGAGTTTAGTACTCTACCTAAAAGCTAACATGCCCGATCATTCAATAGCCGACCGAATGTTGAGGTGGCCAACCTTCTCGGTCGGCTGAGATGTCCTATCAATCTCACAGTCGACCAACCATAGGTTTGGTTAAAGTATGGATTGGCCTCCTCGGGGCTCGTAAATTTCTTTACGCATGCTCCAGCCGAGTGAAGGGTCGCCCGAGTTTGAAGTGCTCATCTCCATATTATTATTCGAACAAATTTCTAGCAAGGTCTCGGCTGGGTAAAAAGTCACCCAAGTTTGAAGCACTCATCTTCATATTATTACCCGGATGGATTTCTAGGCCCTAGCCGGGTAAAAGGTCGTCCGGGTTTAAAGCACTCATCCTCATATTATTCCCTGGACAGATTTCTAGGCCCCGACCGAGTAAAAGTTCGTCTGGGTTTGAAACACTCATCCTCATATTATTGATCGGACGAATTTCCAACAAAGCATAAGTTATTAGAGGGACTTCCAGGAAGCATAGAGCATCATATTATTTCTCAAAATGGATTTCTAACATGATCAAGACATTATATTATTCTCCAAATAAATATCTCAATGTTGTGCAGAACATAGCTGAGCGGCTTAATGCTGAGATAGATATAAAAGTGATCAGCCTTATAGGTCGGCTGAGATACCTGTAGTATAATACACAACAGAGCAAACTATACAGAATGTAACTGAGTAGCTTAATAGAAACAGTTGACCTTAAGGACCGTCTGAGAAATATTCAGCAGACAACATCCTAATAACATGTCAAAATAACAACTATATGTCAAAGAATATTCTTCTGAAAATTTCTTCAGGGACTATCATGTCTCCCATCAGCAGCCCAATTAAAACAACATATTCGTTTAGCAATCTCAACAATAATAGAAATACAAACGACAAAAGAGGCATACATGTGGGTAAGAGAAAGATTCCTCGGACAATTATAGTATATTGCCTAACAAACTCTGATACACTTTGTCACTTCATGATTGCGGAGGTCCTGAGAGGTGGTATATAGAGGGGGAGTCCTCTCCGTGGTGAAGGTACGTTCTCTGAGCATCAGTAACTTTACTCTCGGGCACACGTTCTTACTGTTTTTGAGCCACCCATCTGGATTTATACTAACTTGAGCATCGGAGAGCCTTTGCCAGGGGCTCCTCCTAGTTCCTATGCGTTGACATTTAGTTGGCTCGTCTACTTGTGCGCAGGATTGAAGAAAAGCTTCTTTTAGGATAGAAAGGTCTTCTGCTAGTTAATCACCAATCCACTATGTCCAACATGTCATCTCTATAAACTTTAGATAAGATCCTATATTAAATGTTTTTTTAAGATTATTAATTTTTTTTATAAATGGTGCATCTAATAAGTCAAAACATTAATAACAATAATTTATTGTCTTCACTTCTATTTGAGATGACATATTATCATCTCAATTGAGTGTATCTAGTTTTTTCACAGGATAAGACATAACATTTGAGACAAAAAAATAACTATTGATACGACATATAAGTAAGGGCCCCGCATAGACATGGCAGTCAGAAGTCAACAGAACATGATAGTCAGAAGTCAAAGGACGTGATAGCCAGCAGTTAAAAGGGGAAAGAATGAGTTAGACCGCCTGACGTCATCAGCCGCATAATTTCTGGTCGGGTACAGATAAATTAGGATCCCAGATCTGAGACATAAGGTGTAGCCTGGGATAATGTCTGACCTGCCCTGACTGGTCGGGTTTTCTCAACTCGGTCATGTTAGAATGTATACTAAAAGTCTCGCTTTTTGTATGAACATTTATTTTGAAATGAGAATCACATTGATCAAATGTCTGCATTTAGTAAAATGCTGTTGCCCATTTAATTTATATTATAGATAACATGGTGTGCGGTGTCATACAGAAGATCATGTTAGCAGTTCCTTATAAATTATAAATAGTAGCTCACTACCAAGATGGATTGGGACAAACCATTGAAATGGTTGTAGTGTAGTTTGGTACTAGTTTATCTTGACTATACACTAGTACACTATGTGTGTATTGAGCAAGACCATTTGATGTTGTTTCTTTTTATATTAACTGTATAAAAGAACAGAACCTCTATTATTATGGATGTGCGTGCTCTTAATCCCGATATAATAACAAGCACATATACTTAGTATTTATTTCTTTAATTTATCAATAGGTGAGATTTATTCGTTAAATCAATAGGTTCGATAAGTTGGGAAATAATATTATTTATATGGTGTGTTGTTGATTATAGAAGGAAACCGTGTCCTAGTTATCTAGGTTGATGATGTCCCCTTGAGGAGCTCATAAGAATTATCATGTAAACCCTGTAGGTGGACTTAGTCCGGCATGATAATGAAGTTGAGTGGTACTACTCTTAAAGCTAGATATTAATTAAGTGGATTGTCAGTAACTCATTTAATTAATGAACATTCGATATCTTAAACACAGAGAGACTAATGCACTCATGATAAGAAGGAGCCCATAATGTAATATGAGATTGGTATGGTAGTTCAATAATGACTCTTTAGTGGTATGAATTATTATTGATGAACTTGAGTTGGGTATTCGGGTTGAACACAGGAAGCTTAAGTCCATCAGGAGACTAAAACTAATTCCTCCTCTAGGTCCCTATTATTGTAGCCTCTTATTAAAAGCCTTTTTATCCACCGAAAGCCCAACTTCTTACCCAAGCTAGGAGCCTGCCACATCCTTACTTGGTGCCCAAGCAAGGGGCTGGCCAAGCTCATCTTGGTGTCTAAGATGTGGTCGGCCAAGCCTTGCTTGGTGACCAAGCAAGGGGCTGACCACTAAAGAAATAAAAAGAGAGATTTTAATTTTTTAAAAATCTTTCCTTTTATAGCAATCTACAAATGATTAAAAGAGATATTTTAATTTTTAAATCTTTCTTTTTTTGAAGTCATCCACATAGTTTAAAAAGAGAATTTTAAATTTTAAAATTTTTTCTTTTTTGTTGTCATCTATAATGGTTTAAAAAGAGATATTTTAATTTTGATAAAACTTTCCTTTTTTGTAACCATGATTTAGAAGAAAACTTTAATTTTAAAATCTTTCCTTTTTGTAGATATCTACGATGTTTAAAAGAAAAATATTTTAATTTTTCAAACTTTCCTTTTGTAGCCATCACAATAGGAATTTTAAAAAAGAGATTTTAATTATTATTAAAATTTCCTTTTATGCCATGACCAAGGATTATAAAAGAGAGGTAGAGAGTGTCTTATGGGAATAACATATCTCTATATTTCTCTTGTTACCTTAGGACCGAAACCTAAGCTTTCCCTCTTCTCTTTTCCTTGGTGGCCAACCCTTCTCTCTTTCTCTTCTCCCTTTGTTTTCTTCTCTTAAGGTCGGCGGCACATCATGCTCCATCTTCTTGTGGTCGGTTTGCTTGGAAGGGAAGAAGAAGAGAAGGAAGTTTCTAATTTTTGCATTACTTGGGTGGCCGAAACTTGTAGGCAAAGAAGAAGGTTTGGGTGGATTTCATCTTGGTAGATTGTTACCCACACGACGCCCAAGAGGAGGAGAGGAATACAACAGAAGATCAAGCGACCTTTGTTTAAAGAGAAAAGTATAACTAATTTTTAATTCCGCAGCGAAACTAGTTTTTCTTTGTATGAATCCTGAAATACCAACACAAGAGGCTAGCGATTTCGTGTTTTATTTTTTGTGTTTCGATTTAGTATTTTGATCTTGTGCTTTTATTGAGGTCTCTGTAGTTAAACCTAGGGTTGTTGTAAGAAGTTTAAATATCTAATTTTTTTGAAAGACTTTGTCTAGGAAGTGGTGGATTATCTCATATCCAAGAAGGCCGAGTGTCTCGCCATGTTTAACCTGGAAGTCAATCCTTGAAATAGATATTTAATCAACTTCTGTAACATGGGATGAACTTGGATTAATAATGTTAAGTATCGTTTGCAATCCAAGTTTTAACTACTGAAGAACACATGAGTTGAACTTGAAGTAAAAATGTTAAGTTCTGATTCCAATTCAAGTTTAACTCATGAGAAACACATAGGTTGTTAGGAAAGTTCTTTACTTGTACAAATTTTTATACAAGGGAAGCAGAACGGAATTCCGAGTAGCACCCAACAGGTCCACATAGTCAAGTTTGGTACTTTCAATAAGACAACTCCCGATTGGCCCTTTAGGGATCCAAACGGGAAAGATGGGGTCCTCACCACAGCTCATCCTTCTCATCAAGGCTCGAGCCAGGTGACACACTCGAACGACCATCCCGAGCTGCACGTAGTCAAACATGGGCGAGACAGAAAACACTAGGTGACAATGATGTCAGAGAATCATAACCTCCTGTCAGGGAATAACTGTCATACGTCAGGGAATATTCTAATAGTCTGTTATCATCTGCGAATAAAACCTTCTTTCAACCAATGAGAGGGCACCACGTGTCCTCCATCACCCGACAGGTTTTGACACCCTACATTCTATGACAGTGATTAGGCTCCAGAGCTACACATTGTCATATAAAAAAGGGAGGTCCTCTCTCTTAGCAGGTACGCGCACATTCACACTCCTCTTCTATATTTCTTTTTCCTTCGTACACTATTCTTCTAGGGAAAAAGGACCTGACTTGAGCGTCGAAGGGTCTGCGCCGGGGATTTTTTTTTGTTTCTGATTTCTGGTCTCTAACGTTCCGTGTGCTTGTTTGAGTGTGCGCAGAGCCTAAGTACCCCCGATTTCATCACCGCTGTCCTTCAGTCCCACGTGGGGTCCACTTTCCTGGGCACATACGCCAGGTGTGTCCCCGTCGCCTCTCCATCAGCACCAACGATATCTCAATCGATTTTCGTCTAATTCAAATTCTGGACAAGATCAATATCTTAAATACTTTTGAGACAACTGAATAACCATCTTATCACCGTCTTAAATAACATTTGAAACAGTACAATTATCTCAATATTTTTTTGAGACGCTCGTATTAGGGATGGTAGCATTACCATCTCATCACGCCTCAACAATATTTTGAGACAATTTATAATTTAAGATATTATTTTTTTGTCTCAAAAAGTATTTTTTCTAATAGTGTATTATTATTATTATTATTAGCTAAAATAGAAATATAACACTCGGTTAAGCAAACTGTCCAAATCAGATGCTTGAGGTTAATTCTGAAAATTTCATTCACATTGATTATCAATCTCGTTAGTCATTATGCCCACATCATTGACAAGAACTTACAAAGTCGATACCACCTTAACTACTTAGCATCTTTGGAGGCGATCCAATTATATGGCAAGCTAGCTAGCGACGGTATTATTTAGCTAGGGAGATGATGATAAATGCTTGCAATGAATAATGTGCAGACACAAATGTGCAGGATGTGCCAGCACAATCAAGAGAGGAATCAGGCAGCTGCTGCAGCCAGCAGGAGAACATGTGAGGTTTGCACTGTAGAGCGAAGCCAAGTCCCACACTCCACTGCTGTGCATGCATGCCTCCATGCATCAGTGGCTGCCTCTCTTCCTCATACCTTTGCCTTTGGATGCCAAGCAACAATTTTTAACAGAAAAATGAACAGTGACTCTTTTGTGCCAATAAAGACAGTTTGGATCTTTCGTTTTCCCCTCTCTCTCTACCTCTCTACCTCTTTTGAAGCAAACAATTACTAAGACCAGACGAAGATTATTAGACAACTTAATTTGGAGAGAAGCTTAACAGCCATGTTGTTAAGTTTTTACCGCAGCACAATGACCAGTAAAAGGGAAGAGAAAACATGTGAGGGGGGAAGCAGGACAATCCTCTGTCAGGTCCTGCATTATCTTGCTTGTCCTTTGATCTTAAGCATTTCTGCTGCTGGAAGTGAAACTTCAACTATTAGTAGCAAACAGTACGAATTCGCTGATTCAAAAATACCAAACAATGAAATATCAGTAACACTGTTCGTGGTACTACTGTTCCCTCAGCGTATTCAAAATGTCTGTAACGCAGCTAGACTAGCTAGGTTCCCTAGCTATGCCTTCGTCAATATATAGTGAAGATGCAGATTTGTTTGATCGAGATGTGTTTTGGGGTCCCATCACCATTTTATCATAGAATTGTAGTTGGCGCAGTGTTATGCCAATGTGTGAGTACCTTTATGTTGAGGTCCATGTTATAGTGTCTCTATATATATAGTTTATTTGAATAGGGTTTGCTGTGTAGGAATCAAAAGTTCATCTCGTCAAAGAGTGAGTGATCGCTCAGTGCAATCATGCTACAAAAGTAAACTTACAGGGTGCCTTTTGCCAAGTCCAAGGTACCCTAAACTTTTGTTGGCACTACAACTGTCAAAACTGATGTTTAGATAAGAGTTTTTTAGATAAGAGACTGGTGATCAGAGAAACCACTCAATATATTATTGCTTAGCCATTTATCTGTAAAGGTAGATACTGCAAACATTCTGATTACATCTAACAACTCTTGCTGTCTTTATTGGGATTGAGGTGATTCCTCACCTACACTTCACTTCAACATCATCAACTTCAACTCAACAACACAGTTTATAAAGGTCATTATGATCAATGAACACTTCAGCTTGGATTAATCATTGTTTCTTAATTAGTTTGCTGATCATGTTCAGGAAACATTTTTATCATCTTTGCTTAAATGTTGGACAGAATCCTTGAGAGATTTCAAATCATGTCATCTTTTATATATAATTAGACAGAATTAGGTGAAAGTTCACTTTATTTCAAACTAGTGAAAATCCTTAAATATTTGTTAGTAGAAGGTGAAAATTATATATCTAAATAAAGATATAAAATAGCAAGTTGAATTAAATAATGATGTCCACTAGTACTAGAAGAGGCATGGTAAATAATGGCATCTAATTAAAGTTTTTTTAAAAAGGACATCTATTAAAACTAAAACTAAATGATGATACGTATAGAAAAAATGACACTTACACTAAAGTACTTTAAAATAGGTGCAACCCTAACATGTCTTTTGTAATTCAATTCATACTCAGCCTTGTGCATTAGTTTTAGAGTAGATTTTTGGGGCATATTTTCTTGCTTTGCTTTCATGTCCATGTTCATGTCACAGTTTGTGCCATGCATTTCTCAAATCTGAAAGAGGACTAATTGCAGTGATTTTATGATCTTTTATTTATTTTTAATTTGCCTCTGTTCTTCAAATTATATACCTTGGTAATGATAGCAACTCAAACCTTTAATGACCAGCTGTGACATGCATGCGCTTTAATAAAAAGAAGAAAAAAAAAGAAGGAAAAAAAAAAAGGAGATCCAACAGGGGGAACATACTGAGTACTAGGGCCATTAATTGTTTCTGAAAGATCACATTGTTACTTGCACCAAATGCCTCATTTCTCCATTTTTGCACCTCTGAGTAGCACTTCAGGCGCACCAGGCCCCTTGCCGCTGTGCATCGTCTTCTCTTTCGAGCTCGACCGGACCAGTTGGCCGGTAGTGGCTAGCTCGGATGCCGGTCGGACGGACCCACAGACCTGAAGGGCAAGAGCTTTACAGCCAAAAGAGGCTAGGGTGACTGACATAGGCTTTAATTGTTGTTCATGTAGCAACATTGGATGGTTGGCAGGTAGCCATACATGCTGCTGAGGAAGCCATCTAGCTAGCTGGTTCATGTCCATCCATTTGGAGTGGCCAGCAATTATGTCGCTGTAACATGCGCTTGTCTCCTCCATTTTGGTGCAGCAAATGGCTAAGATGCAAGCAACAGCACGAGGCCATGATCATTTCTTTGCATTTGCCAGCCAACTGATCACAGAGACACACAAGACATGGTGGTAATAACTACTTCTTAAGAACAAATAAATATACGTGAATTTGCTTCCATTACAGATTAACTGACTTCATTATCCAGTTTAGTAGCCAAATTAATTCCACTCCATTCCATGATTATCATTGCTCGGAATATACTATTGTCTGTGCTATTTAATTAACAATCTTGTACTCACATTCTTGCAATCCAGCAATATTCTTAATGTCAAATAGAAGTAAAGTTGCTTGTCCTGTAAAATTATAATGCTACGTGGTTTAATTAACAATGAAGGAACTGTAATGCTCCTTTAGTTTGCAACAAAAGGCGAGATGAAACAGGAAACAATATTACTGATAACTGCACAAAGGTTTGGCCACTGGTTAAAAGTCAACAAGCCACTGCACTTTGCAGGGCGCGGGTAACCTATTCGTACAAATACATCTGTGCGTTGACTCAGTCTCCGAGCTATCCGATGCTGAAAGCGTTCTGTATTTAGTAATTAGCAGTCGAACAAGGACCACATTTCAGGAAACGTGGCCCGTAGTTATTGGCGCTGCACGAGGTGCATGCAACGGGAGGATTGAATTGTAGGATCCCGAGCAAAGTTTGGCAATTGCGAGGGTAGGGGGCAAGGAAAAAAGAAGGAATGTCCACTGGAGTGATCGGGACCCACATTATACCCTTTATCTTTGTGGTTTTTTTTTAAAATTTTAAAATTGAATATTTTAAATTTATGGTTATAATTATTTTTAAATACGAATGATTAGGTTCACGAGCTGGACCGGCGCATGTGGCACTGGAGTCGAGCGAGTATCGTCTAAATTGTTCTTTCGAAGGAATAGTTGATTGACTCAGCTAGAGAGAGGGAGGATGGAGGCACAATTAGAGTAAAAATTCAAGATAGACGTGTAGGGCCGATTGAGTTGAGCAAACAAAGATTCCATGGGGCAATCCGAAAATTGAAATTTGAAATCAAGCTGAAGGCCACAGCACAAAAGTCTATCGAAAGTTAAATCTCAGAATTCAAAACCAGCTGCTGGAAGATGAAACCCAAAAAGACATCATGTTATATGTTTTGAATTCACACTCATCCTGTTCGAAGATGACAAGCTATGAATTTGGCTTGAAAGTTACCAAGAGGAAGACTCCACATGATCCTACAATATGAAAGATGTTAATGTCGTGTCGGGAAAGGATTTCTAACGTTGGTCCTCCGACGCTCAAGTCACTGATCCCACAAACGTAGAAGAAGAACAGTAAGCATTCGGTAGCAAAAGCGTGTTCAATAGTGAAACATTACGTACCTCCGCTTGTGGATGAGAATCTCTTTTATAATATCACTGTAACATTTGTGCACACATCTCAAAACGTACGTACATTTTCCAAAGCGCCTTAGAAAAAAGATAAGTTAAAAAATGTCCTTGACACCTTTCCTTAAACAAGCATGTAAATTTCTAATGTGATAGGTTGAAAGCTTCTAAAATACGATTTATCTGCTGAGCATGTTCTGTTGTAAGTGGCACAAACTCTAAAAGGGTACGACGAGACATGTAGAGGGCCCCGCTATAGGCCGCTCGACCCTGATGCCCAGTCGGCCAGGTCAGTGGCTCGGGGATTTTGTTGTTGCATTTATCATTCCGTCGTTGGCTTTCATAGATTGGCCGTTTGGACAGTTTCCTCCGTTCGAAGCTATGCTCATCCGCTTGGATTAGGCATACCGTTCATCTATTCTTGCTGCCAGTGGCGGATCCAAACAAAAAAAGAAGAAGGTGCTCAAAGAAAGGAGTTGGAGCTTGTCTTCCTTCTCACTATCCCTTGAACTACAGTATAATGATGAAATTTTCTGGAAATAAAAGGATGCTCAAATACACTACCGCTCCCCCTAAATCCGTCACTACTTGCTGCCCCATTCAACCGACATCACCTAATCTATAGATTTTTTATTTTTTTTTATTTTGACCTGCACCTCAACCATTTTTCGCCCTTTCACACACCTTCACTAAATCTTTTTTATAAATCCTTAAAATCTTGTGCATTATTTCCGAAGTTTGTTAAGTTTGAATTTGCTATATTAATTTTAAAAAAATGGCCATCTCGACCTTGAAGAATTTGTAGGCCCTACCAACCAAATGCATAAAATTAGATGCGGCACTCAGATCTCTCTCTCTCTCTCTCTCTCTCACTCACATTCCCCATGACCTAAAATCCCTATCTATCTCCTTATATGCTCCGAGCTTTCAGTTTCGAGAAGCCCTACCGATTGCAACAGTTCCCTACCAAAAACTAGTTAGCTCCTTCCTCTTAAATCTTCTCTTCATGCATGATCATTTGTGTTTTGTTCCAGATTCTTCTTGACTTGATACCGGCCGGAGTTGGTTGGCTAACTACCAGCTAGTTATACATCGAGTCTCAAGTTTTTTGCTGCTCGATCGCATCAATTCATGTGCTATATCTGTGCATGATCTTGTCTTCGTTAATTAAGTATAGTTGCTGATCGATCGAGCTAGAGCTTGATGGAAGGCGAGGCTGGAGGCGGATCGTCGCGGCGCCCCAATTTTCCTCTCCAGTTGCTGGAGAAGAAGGAAGAAGACTCCTGCTCCACATCCGCCTACCCATCTCTGGCCATCTCCTCCTCCGCCACGTCCACCGCGGCGGAGCAGCAGCTGGCGGAGGCGGGGGCGCGGAAGCCACCGCCCAGGCGGAGCTCCAACAAGGACCGGCACACCAAGGTGGAGGGCCGCGGGCGCCGGATCCGCATGCCGGCCCTCTGCGCCGCTCGCGTCTTCCAGCTCACCCGCGAGCTCGGCCACAAGACCGACGGGGAGACCATCGAGTGGCTGCTCCAGCAGGCGGAGCCGGCCGTAATCGCCGCCACCGGCACCGGCACCATCCCTGCCAACTTCACCTCGCTCAACATCTCCCTCCGCAGCTCCGGAACGTCGCTCTCGGCCCCCTACCACCTCCGCGCAGCCAACTACTTCAACTCCATGGCCGCCGCCTCCCTCCCTGGCCCCTCCCTCCGTATCCATAACGACTGGCCGGAACACGGCGGCGGCTCCTCCTTCCCCTCCGAACGACCCTCCTCTTCCTCCTCCGTGCTACTAAACTTCAACTCATGCAGCATCGGCCTCGTCGACGCCTCGCCGGAGTCAGACACCGGAAGCCTGAGGAAACGCCGGTGGGAGCCCGATCAGATCCAGTTCCAGCAGCAGCAGCAACAGCAACAGCAAATAGCAGGCTACGGCCAGCAATTCTCAAGCCATAGCCAAATCCCACCTGGAACACTTTGGATGGTCACAAACCCTAACACTCAACAAGATCACATCAACCAGCCGCCGCCGCCGCCGCAGTCGCAGCAGCAGCAGTCCATTTGGGCATTCCCTCAAATGGGCAGCAGCAGCTCCATGTTCAGAGGATCCACCGGCCTCCACTTCCTCAACTTCCCGCCCGCCGCCACTTCCATGTCTCTTTTCCCGAACCAACAACTCGGCGTCGGATCCGCCGTCTACCGCTCGCCTTCGACGGCCTCCGAGGCGATGGCCCCGTCCTCCACGTCCGGCCACTACCGGGAAAGCGACGACCGCCACGACGCCATGAGCGATTCCTGATTAATGAATGCGCAGGCGCCATCGATCGTATCATCATATGCACGCATTGATTATCTGAATTCCCCTTCTCTTTCGGATTATTTTCTCTTTCTAATTCTTCAATTAATTTGGTTCTTTTCTTTCGTGTAATCAAAGAAACGAGAGTTCCATCTGCCTAGATATAATTAATCTCCTCGTTCCCTGCTTGTTAATTAATTCGGATCATTTTCCATTTGATGCTTAGCTTCTTCATTTTAGTCGATCTACCGAATGAGATGCGATTTGAGACGAGGGCAATAAAGAAAGAGAGAGAGGAGGACAGAGGAGACCCTGCGTCGAACAGTAGAAAGACAGCATGTGAAAATTCAGAGATGAGGTTGCTGTTCGTTGGAGGATATGGAGCATAAGATCATGGACGTAGCTCATGAGCTCAACAGCATGTCAACTGCAACATCCAACTCAGAGACTGACTCCCTCAATGATTGCAGGAATTAATTACCAATGCCACTGTTACACTTAGCGTGGATATATATATATATATATATATATATATATATATATAGTTACTAATCTTCACAATTGTCTCAGTGTGTGTCAATGCTGCATGACAAGGCTCCAAATGACATAATTCCACGAAATGATCATGCTGTCAAATTTGAAGCTGATGCTGAGTGAGTCTTAATTATCTACTACGTCGAGTTACAGTCGATCGCCATTGCCATCCTTTTCAAAGACAGTGATGACAAGATTTAGTGGAGGGAATGAAACATTGGGAAAATACAGCCGGGAAGTAAGGTCTACAGACTACAGCACACACAAATGATGATATGAGATGTGAGGGCTGAAGGTTGGGGTCGTTTCCTTTTATGAGCTCTTTATATGTGCTAAATTATGATGTCTGACACAGTTGTAGCTGCTTTAGGTTGAAGGTGATGTCCTTAATTGCTACCGCATGCTTGAAAAATTATATTCCTTAGTCACTATCTTTTTTATTGGGAAAAGCCCCGTTCCAGGCTTTCATCATCTGACGCTTTATATTCTCTCCTATATATCATCGCTGCATGCTTACCGCATGTATTAATTATTTTCTTTTGATAGCATTATCATCACCGTGTCCAATCCCATGTATATAAGGGTTTTTTGTTTTGGTGTGTTTAGAACTCAAAATATTAAATAGGTCATTTTCTCAAAGGGTTTCAGAATTTTACAAGGGCATACTGCAATTTTATAATTTTCATGGTGTTCTTGTCAAATATTGTAGATGCGGTTAAATCAGAGATGGAACTCAACAGGTCACTTTGATGCTTGAATTAGGATTTACTTGAGGTGGTATGTTAAGGACGATGATGGAGAAACCAAATAAAATTTGGTGGAGTTGGGAAGAAATCAGACCCTTTGTCACTACTTTTGTAAGTGCTTACATGGATGTCAGCATATCCACATTAGTAGAAATATTATCATTGTAGAGGTCAATGAGGGGACAAGATTAGATGGTTATTAGTTGTCTCTCCATTTATCCCACGCCACATATTAGTGGAGGGGCGTCTAGGGAACTGGACTTGTCTAACCTCATAATTGAGTTTGTTTGATTTAAGTTATCACGTATAATTTTGGTTATATGATGACCTAATAATTATATAATCAGGGTTCAATTTAATTAGATATATAACCTAGCTAGTGTGATATTTTAAGGTATTATCATTAGTTTATTATTATTATTATTATTATTAGTGATATATATACTTAAATAAAATTGGATAACTTTTTTAAAATTATTTTAGAATTTATTAGATAATTTTATTGGACTTTAGATTATATCTATTTAATTTATTCCAACTATAGATAGGAGTTGATTGATTTAATTAATTAAAGTTTTAATCAAATATCTAAGTTCAAAAAAAAAATACCGTCGTCATCTTCCTCCTCCTCCGAGTGTCGCCGCTTGCCGCCCGTCGGCCACCGCAGCCTTGGAGCGGGCTATTGCCTGCCTGTGCTGCCTACAACCATCCATTGTAGCTGCTACCACCTCTGTCGCCCACTGCGTTGTTGCCACCTTTGCCCCCCACGAAACTTCGCAGCGATCTACATTCGCGAAGGAATGCAACGGCACTGCTTGTCGTCACCTCCGCACAACCCAATTGCCGATCCAACACCGCCCGCCACCCACTGTCGCCACCCACTGCTGTCACCCGCCACTGCCATCTCCGGCCACCGCTCCACCACATGCCACATGAAGCTTCGCACCACCCTGTTGTGCTCTGATTCTTTCGAGAGTAATTTAGGAAAAAATTACTTAACATCTGGAATTGAGAAAACCTTGGGTGACCGATGGTTTTCTAATTTTGGGGTCGATGCCGAGATTGATAACATTTGCTAACGTTTCGGAATCGAGAAAAACTTCAAAATCTAAAAAAATCTCAAACCAAACACGATTATTCGGGATTACTGTAGGTGGATAACCTTGGTTATTTGTGTTATCCCTAAACGAAACACACCCGTAGTATTTTCAACGAGCCCATGTAAGACGTAGGCCAGTCTTGAGGATGAAAAAAGATAACATTGATGAAGAGTGGCCCTGGGAATTGACTAACCTCGGATCTAAGATCGAGACTGAGAGATGTAGTTGAGACCTAGGGCTGAGACTGAGAGATAAGACCAAGACTTGAAGTTGAGGTAGGGATGGTATTGGGAGCTGAGATTGAGAGATGTCCTTGAGACTTGGGGTTGAGCTAGGGATGATGTTAAGAGCCAATACTGAGAGATGTCATTGAGACCTAGAATTGAGCTAGAGAGATAATACTAAGACCTGGAGCTGAGCCAAGGATGGTGTCAGGAGCATAGATTGAGAGATGTAACTAAGACTTGAGGTTGAGCCAGAGAGATAATACCAAGATCTATATTTGAGCTAGGGATATAATGCCGAGACTCGGAGCTGAGCTAGGGATGGTATCGATATTCGAGTTGGTATGGTCAAACCTGGATCTCATCGAAACTATATTTGATCATGTTAGATCCTTAGACAAGTTTTTTTTTTGGGGTTGAATGAGATCGCTGCATCACATCGGATTCATATGCACTTGTTTCCTAAAATATTTTTTTATTAAAAATATTATAAAATAAATCTCATGTGACCCATCAGAAGGCACACTATCGAACCACTTGATCACTCGACTTGGCTGCTCGATCAAACAACCAAGGGGCTTGGTTGCTCGACCAAGTCGCCAGGAGGCCGTGCGTGAGACCAGGCCCTATGACCACTAGACCAGGCCCTGCGATTAGGGTTGTAAACAAGCTAAGCCGAGCTGAGCTTCGGGATGTTTAACCTTGTTTGGTAAGGTAATCGAATCAAACTGAGTAGAGCTTAAAATGAACCAAGCTTTTGAAATGATTATTTAAGTTTGACTTGGTTTATTTTTTATGAGCTTGAACTTGTTTGAAGCTTAACTTGAGTTTGGTTCGTTTAGATGTTATCGAGCTCTTAATTCAAGCTTGGCTTGAGCTTAGTTTGAGCTTAGTTTGTTTAGATATTAACGGGCTCTAAATTCAAACTTGCTTTATTGTTTAAAATTTTTAATTGTTTGTTTGGTTATTGAGTTTGATAATTTAAATTTTTTTATTTATTTTATTATTTATTTAGTATATTAAAAATAGTTTTATTAATAAATATGGTTGGTGAACATTGTTCATGAACGTTATTCACGAACATTGTTCATGAACGTTGTTCACAAACGTTAACGAGCTAAACACATATGTGTTCAATCTTGCTTGTTTAAATTAACGAGCTGTTCAAGCTTGTTTATTTAATTAATTTTGTGTATATTGAATGAACATAAACAAACTCTTACCAAACTGAACACCAAGCTTACTTACAAATGCTTGGTTCATTTACAGTCCTACTTGCGATCGTGAGGCCAAGTAGCCACAAGGTAGGCCCCCGCGATTGCGAGGCTAGGCGGCTAGGTCAAGGGGCCAAGGGAAGTTGTGCGACCAAGGTGATTGCGTGGCTAGCTAGGCCGCAAGGCCAGACACCCCAGCCTGAGTAGTCGTGGTAGTGCGCGGGCCACCAAGCAACCGTGTTGCTAGGTCAAGCGGTCACACATCCAGATGGCCAAGCTAAGTGATCACGATCGAGCGAACGATGGAAATAATTTTTTTTTACATTTTATTTTTTTTCAAGGAAAAAATATTTTTTAAAAAATATAAAGTATGGTAAACATTTTAAAAATTTTGCTCTTTTTGGAAAAATACCATACTAAATATTTCAAGTGTTATGAGATGTGGTCTCTGAATCATCAATCTAATTAAAACCCTTTAATAGAAAAGCAAATTGTTATTGTGTTGGTGATAGAAAATAATTAACTCTTATTTATTTTTATTTGATTTTGTTTTTAAAAAATATTTTATATAGTAAATAGGTATTTATAAATTTAATTTATAGAAAACTAAACTAGAAATACCCCCAGAAAACGATTTTGAGCATCTTCTATTTTGAAAGATTAAAATTCTTTTAATAGTATTATTATATAAATTTAAGTATTCATAATCAATAATAAGTTATATGAATTACTTAGAACAACAATAATGATAGAATTAAACAACATACATTTTTTTTCAAGAATAATATATAAATTTAAACATTCATATGGTCATATAAATTTTCAGAAATATCATTACGCTAAGATAATTATTAATTTTAAAAAAATTAATTTTGCATTAAAGTTGTCAAAAGATATTGAATAATGTGTATTTTTCCTCTTATTTTTCAACTTTCACACTCCATTTTCCAAAAATGAAAAGGGGATAATTTTTCACAGTGTATACCCGAAATGTTACCTAGTTTTCGTTCCTTAATTTAATCTTACTATTTTATACACTCGCGCAGCGTTTATTCCATCTTTAATAATGAAATGGCAGGTGTGGCCCACCACAAATGAGTAAGAACAACTGCTTCGTCTCACATCCCCAAACTTTTCTCCTCGTACCGATTCGGTCACTGTACAAGCGCACGGGGTGGACCCCTTTGGGAATCAAAGAGGAGACAAATTCGGGTAACGGAATTCGGTGCGCGTACATCGACTGTTATATAATGCGCATTGATGTCAGCTCTAACGGGGTTTAGCTGCCAGACGTGTTTTTAATTTCCGGAAAGAGGGGAAGAGATTTGCAGAGGCGCACGTTAGCAAATCGCAGGTGAAGCCCCTGCATTTGAATTCTTCGTCGCGTTTCTCTCTCTCGCTCGCTTCCATTCTTTCCTCGTCGGGCGGCGGAGCTCTCGATCCAAGCTTCTTCCTTCCCGTGCGGGCGTAGATCCTGGAGTATATCGCGGTTCGTCCCCGCGGACGTCCCCTGTAAGCGGCGCCGATCAATTGCTCTCGTTTCTCCCTGCCTGGTGACCCAGTTTCGAGCACTGTCGTCGTACGTTAGGGCATTCCCGACTGCTCCTCCCATTGTCTTGGAATCGAGGCCTTGTTCATCTCGCGCTGCCTTTGGGAATTTGGGATTTCATTTTGGGAAATACCAACTTTCTAGGGTTTCCGTCAAGATCTCTGAGTTATTTCTGTTGTGGTTTGTTCCACTAAGATCGCTTGGCTTCTGGGAACTAGGAATTCCTCTCAGGATTGTTCGGCACTTTGCTTTCATTTGCATCGTGGGACGGAAGAGTGCGGCATTGCAATACATTGAAGTTGGAAGACCTTAGCTCGAGCTGACACAAAAGTTCGTGCTGCTACTGATTTGGTCTGCAGCAGAGTGTGTGTTTGGTTTGGATCAATGGACGTGCCATGTTTCTCTGTCATTACTCACGGCCAAATATTGTGAATTATAATGTGTGTGTTTTTTCTCCATAAACGAAAGATCTTGTGAGTTCGTTTATGGGGCCGTGGAAGGTTCTATGCAGATGCAAAATATCTTCTTGCCGCTATGCAGACAAGGCTTGTTCTTTGTGCATATGTTGTTTACCGCTGGTAGTGGTAGGTGAATGGCAGATCCTTTAAGAAATGGTCCCATTGAGAGGGATGTAGAACAGGTAGCATTCTAGTAGTTAATTTTTTTTATTTTTTAAATTCCTGTATTTCTTTGCCTGAACTGTGATTAATTTATTTGTATTGGCTTCTTAGAAAAACAATGCATTGTAATCTATTTTGCTAGAATACCCAATTAAAATTTACATGGAAAGAGTTGATTTCAATGTTGGATTTAAGTAATGTGGATTTCATTGTTAAGAATCCAAGAGATGTAATCAGCATTAGTTTATGATTTGAGGAACTTGAGATCTTTTAGCCTAGGATCTATCTTGATTCTACAAGCTACTAAGGTTTTGAATGGATCTGTGGATCAATGTCCTTGAATATTTGAACTGCAGGATTTCTTTAATGAACTTATCTTGGTGAACATGGTTAATTAGCAGAGACTGGATTTACCTTGTAAGACTTTAACTAATGCTAAGCAAGATAAAGTTTCAAGAAGACGCTTCAATATAAGCAGCAGAAGGGTGATTTTGAATGTCTTAAAAGATTTTTTCTAGTTAGAATAGGAGTAGTATGCCATCATGGATATGCTTTATATATTTCAGTTGCTCTTTTAGTTTGCCTTTAAGGTTATTCAAATATTCTTGAGGTCTCATGGCATGTCCAGAATATCTTGCAAGCTATTTTACTAGTGTTGTAGATCATAAAATGCTTAAAAAACATATTTCTGGTAATACATCATTTCTTCAAAACCTTTGTTAACTATGTTATTGTAGGAATCTCTTTTTTCTCTCTTATTTTTATCCAGATGACTGTCTCCTTGAATGCCAAAAGGACCCTCAATATTATACCTCCCAATTGCCATAACACCATCATCCCGACATATGTAACGAACTTCTGTTTCATTTGAAGAAAATTTCTATGATCTACAATTTTCACATCATCTTCAGTATAGATGGCCGCACTTTGACCAGACAATTTCCATTTCATCTCCAATATTGATGACTATTGCACTCCAACCCTGTAATAGATCTTACTTGGTTTAGAAGTTGTCTTGGACATTGATTGATCTGAGAGTTCTTGTTGGGATCTCCAATTTTAGCAACTTCAACATTAGTTAGTGTTGATGTTCTAGCAGTTTTATATTTGCAAGTAATAATTAAATGGAAAATCATATTTAGGGTTGTGACATTTTCACATTTGATAAATAATTAGCGCATAATTTGTCTCAATTATAGTCTAGTGTATTTCTTGATTTAGATTATTTATTTCTTCATTTGCCTTTCAGAGTACTTGTAATTGTCTTCTAGCAATCAATAATAATTTTTACTTTCCAATATTGGTGCTTGAGTTTTCCTCATAGTGAGGTAATTATCTTCTTTGCCTCATCAATCTGGTCCAAGCTCATGTACGGTTTGACGCTTCAATTTTGATGTTGTGTCAATTGGCTTCAAAGTTGAAGCCTCTTGGTTGGAGCTCAGTGTTAGTTATTCCTCAAACCTCAAGCTACCTTACCATTCTCACCCATGACTTTTCCCATGACAATTCTCCTTTGATCATATTCTAATTGAGCTCCCGTGTCCTCTCCTTGTCTTTGTGCGCCCCCGACCTCCTTGCTATCCAACAAAGTGATTTAAATCACACATGTAGTCATCAATGGTTGTCTGATTGACACCACAAACCATTCTCATCTATGTGTTTAGATCGCAAAAGTTCCCCATGACATTGGCTATTATTCCCCATGACCTCTTTTATTTTAGCATAAATTTCATCTTACGTTTAGTGTACACCAAGTTGAACTATGGTAATATTTTAGTAGTGGTAGACTTATTTTAGAAAATGACACATTTTATTATATGCAAGAAGACCAACGATGTATCTTAGATAGCTAAGTTATTTTTTAAGGGAATTATTCAATTGCAAGACCCCTTTGATTTGAATTATTTATTTTCTTATTTGCTTTAAAGTCGTGTTTATGAAAAATGTCTAAAGTCCGTGTAATCATTGTTGTTTTGCAATCAATAATAATTATGATTTTTTAATCTTTGTGTGAGAGTGTTTCTCGGTGTTAGATAATTGTCTTCTTCCCTCCATCGATTTTGTCTTCATCAATTTCATCCAAGTTTTTGGTGTTCAATGGGTTGATTTTGGTGTTGCTTCACTCTTCCACCCATTTGAGTGGAATGAAATGGAGAGCAAAAATGACACTATGCTCTAGTCCTGTTTTCCACTCAATGTAAATAACCTATTTATGCTTTACCTCCCCTAGCTAAGATCTTATCTGACTAATACAAGAACAACAACAAAGTCTTATCCTACTAGGTGGAGTCGGCTATATGGATCCTTCTATGTCATTGTATTCTATCCCTTATTATATCATCATTTATATTTAATTTTTTTTAATATATTTAATTGTTGCTAACCTAAGTCTTCTTAGGTCTTCCTTGTTTAATCTGTGTATTTATTATAGTTTCACATAGCCTAATTGGAGTATTTATTGGTCATCCAAGTAGATGTTAGTACCTCTTAAACGTGTCTTTCGAAGTTTTCCCTTAATAGACGCAATCTGTACTTTCTCTTCAATGTATACATTTCATATTTGTCTATCTTCATATGTCTGTACATCTACCTTAACATCCTCATCTTTACGTCTTTCATCATTTGCTCGTGTGCCCGAGTCATCGCTCAACATTCAGCTCCGTATAACATAATAGGTCTAACCGCCGTTTTGTTGAACTTCCCTTTAAGGTTTAAATGTATTTTATAATTACAAAGAACATCCCTCATTCTTCTCCATTTCAACCAACCTGCTTGTATCCTATCTGGCTAATATTTAGAGAAAAAATATTTTTTAATTGAATAATCATGACCTAGATCTATGCAAGTAACCCAACTTTTGAAATATTAAAACATGTGAATACTGTTTATCCATATATGTCATATATGCATGCTAGATATACAACATATTAGTAAAAAGACTAGGTGTATGGTAGGTTGAAAGGGAAGAGAAAAATAATTAAATACACACAGAGATACTATCTATTAGAAATTCATTTTTGTAACTAATTGATCAAATGAGGATATGGATAACTAGTTTGTGAGTAGACCGCCGTAAATCAGTTTGTCGGGTGAATGAGAAATTAATATCCAAAACTGTTTGAGTTATGGAGAAAATCGTGATATTATTTGGCTTGATTAGAGGAACACATAAGCTCATACACAAACATGGTCCATGTACGTGGACACATGAATACTAATTTGAGTATGTGTGAACATTAGTTTGTGTGAGATTAAAATCAAGGGAATCCTAAGATGTGCATTAATTGTGCATGAAAGAATGACCGTACCAATTGACACTCACTTGCGAGCCAAATGACATGTGGGATCGAATGAGTACCCTTGGTTGAGAAGAGAGAATAGAAGAGAGATTTATCTTCTTTCCCATTAATGGAAATATTCCATTCATATTGCTCTTCACACTTGTTGACACTACCTCTCCATCACTATATAAAGGTCACAAGACTCCACTCTCAAATTGCCGAATACTCAAGTTGTGAGTTCTCCTATTGAATTCTTCTCCCTCTCCTCTCTAAAGAGTTTCAAGGCTTTGAAAGTTTGCCAAGACTCGAAATTTGGGGTGCTCTTACTTTGAGTCATAGATTGTTGTATCTTGAGATGCGATTGCCGATCAACCATTAGTACTAAGCAGGGCAATGTCGTCTTAAGGAGAGAAGGCTTGCCTTCGCCTTGATGTTAAAACTCTTATCCAAAAGCATAAGCTTACTTGAAGGGCGTGTCGACATCCAAAGAGGCGATTCGATGACGGATGATATAAGGTCAACGATCAACAAAACTAAGTCAGTGATGATGTTACCACGAAAGGTATGCCTATCACCCAAAGGGGTATCTCAATATCAAAAGGGTGTGTCGAGAACCTTCTGGGGCTAGATCCTTGTTTCCATACTAATGCCTCAGTGGTTTGTGCCATCAATTGCTCAACGAGGTGACTGACCAGCCCCTATGTCGTTGTATCAAGATCAACAACTATCCAACAACATCATCAATCCTAAAGAAATTACATATTTCCTATATTAACTCCTCACCTAATTGATTTCTGGATAAAGAACTAACAAATAGATGATCAATATTTTTTTTGACTTTCAATAATATTAAGCAGTGAAATTTGGAGTATTTTTTCTTGCTATAGTCTTAGTTGAAGACATTTTGATCATTAGCATATTCCGTTCATGGTGATATCTGTTTGAATCTTATAAAAATCTACTACTATTTTTAATTGTAGGGATAGTAAGAGAAAAAAATGTCTATTTGAATCATATAAGAATTTAATATTATTTTTAATTGTAGGGATAGTAAGAGAAAAAAAAATAGAATAAGAAACATCAATTATGAACAACAGTGACAACTTGAAATCATGTCAATCACAGCTAGGTAAATTGTTGGTACTCATACAATTCTAATTGTTACAACTTGGGACCTTCTACAGAAAATATTGATGCTTATAAAAATACATGTTTAATTTAGTTCAATTAGTAATCTGTGCCACATAATTCTCAATTTTGCTGTGCAGATCCATATTGATGACATCATGTAAGAAAGCACAATTTAATCTGATTTTTCGCAAATTAAATTTCTTGGTGCAAATTGTTAAACATTGATCTTTTGCTCAATTTATTGTCATTGTAAACCCAGTTTCTTTCATTTCATTTTACGTGCAAAGCACAAGTGCAATTTCATATAATAGGACCCACCCCTTTCTGATTGCTATTATTATATTATTGATGCTAATTCTTCACACTGCCCAGGCAATCACAGCCTTGAAGAAAGGAGCATATCTATTGAAGTATGGTCGAAGAGGGAAGCCAAAATTCTGTCCTTTTCATCTTTCTAATGTAAGTTGTTTCAGTATGATTCATGGGTTGAACAAGTAATTATAGGATACTCTGGTGTAATTCACTTATCTGATTATTTTGTCTTGTTCATTTTTCAGGATGAAGCAACACTTATTTGGTATTCTGGAAGCGATGAGAAGCAAATTAGACTTAGCCAAGTTTCAAAAATTATACCTGGGCAACGTACTGTGAGTTTATTTCATATAGCTTTATGCAATTTGTATGACTATCATGTTTTTCCTATATCATCGATCAAGAGACTGCATCGTACATTATTCGTACTGTTAGTTTTTATATGATAGATAAATATACATCAGCTTCCCTTTTTCTTGTTTCTTCCTCCCATGGAATTGTAGACACATAATTGTAGTCACCAGTCATACTTGACGATTCATTGACTGTTGAGCAACAAAAGACAGCACATGAAAAGTTATAGTGAAGTTATGCGTATGTTTTTTCATTCAGGAGTAAGTTGTACTCTTGATAGACAATAATATGTGAGAACAAAAGCTAAGAAGATATAAATATGGTCATAGATGACTGGCATTTCGTGTTTAGACAAGTTGAATAAGTTAAGAGTTAAATGTATGAGAATAGGGTAATAATAGACTGAAGAATATTAGCATAAATAAAAGCGACTTAAAACACTTGGATATTACTTATTTTGAAACGATTGCAGCAGAAAATCCATTTAGTCAGTTCCAAATAGTTGGACATGACATGTTAGGTTTTTGAGCAATGAATGACTTTATAAGGTTCTTTTTTATTTGATTAAACAACGACGCTATTGAATTTCTGTGATATCATGAGAACAATTGTAGATTTCAACTTTTTTCAGGCAATATTTCAGCGGTATCCACAACCTGATAAAGAATACCAGTCATTTTCACTCATATACAATGACAGATCACTTGATTTGGTATGCATTTCTTTATTATTTCTCACTTTTACCTCCTGGTTGGACTAATTTGTTGTTATTATATTCTAGAAGTAACAGTCTGTACTTTCCCCTCTGGCAGCTAGTATGTATTTAAACCTGTGTTTGTTTTGAAAAAGAAATACCACTTTTTTCCCATTCCCATTCTTGTTGAAGAGAAAAACCATTTATGAAATATGCTTCATAGCAATTTTACTACAAAATAGGTATGACTAAAAGAAAAGCTGTATCGTTTATTAAGTTCTACAGGAGATCAATTGTCCTATGCATAAAAATATTTCATTTCAATTATACTTATTCTTGTCGAAGTGCTATTGTGCTTATTTTTTCTTTTCTTTGGAAAGGAAAATGAAAATTGAAAAATAATTTCCAAAATATAAGCACACCTTAAGATACCTAAAGAAACTACAAGTACATGCTTTGAGCACACAACAATATGCTGCGCAACATGTAATTAAGATTATGCACTTTCTGAAGTGTGTTCTCATAATAAACTCTCCACATTTATTTGCGCTTTCAGATCTGCAAAGATAAGGATGAAGCAGAAGTCTGGTTTGTTGGTTTGAGGGCTTTGATCTCAAATGGAAATTACCGAAAGTTGAGATTTGAATCAAAAGGTGATAGGAGTTCCTCTGATAGTCCTCATGCTTATATTTGGAAATTTTCTCCATTTATATCACCCATCAGTGATACCAATATTTTCCATAAGGTTTGACAAGTTTATTCTTGGTAAACTTTTGGAATTTCATAAATTTGCTGCTTACTGAATATCTCTTTTTTACTTTCTGAGGATTCCATTGATGACCAACAAGTTAATATTCAATATGAGAGCCAGCCAACCAATGGTTTAGGAAAGGTGTTGTCCAATGTGATATTATGTACTGCACCAGCTGAGGATTTGTTTCATTCAGATTCTCTAAGTAAACCTACTTACTCATGCTCATCAGGGGCTACTGATGTTTCATATGGCCACGGTTCTGCGACTGATACTGTTCGAGTGAGTTTATCTAGCGCTGTTAGCTCTTCTAGCCATGGAAGTTTTGATGCATTAGGTGATGTTTTCATTTGGGGTGAAGGCATTGGTGATGGGTTGCTTGGGGGTGGATTGCAGAAGATTGGAAGTTCATCTACCACTAATATGGATGCACTTTTGCCTAGAGCCTTGGAATCAAATGTAGTTCTCAATGTCCATAATATAGCCTGTGGAAGGGGCCATGCAGTTTTAATAACCAGACAAGGAGAGGTTTTTAGTTGGGGAGAGGAATCTGGAGGAAGGCTTGGGCATGGAAACAATGCTGATGTTTCCCAGCCAAAGCTTATTGATGCTTTAGGTGGACTGAATGTTGAACTTGTGGCTTGCGGAGAATATCATACATGTGCTGTGACTTTGTCTGGGGATTTATACTCGTGGGGTGATGGTACTCACAGTTCAGGATTCCTGGGGCATGGGAGTGATGCAAGTCACTGGATTCCCAAAAGAGTGGGTGGTGCAGTGGAATGTCTGCATGTGTCATCAGTGTCCTGTGGGGCATGGCATACAGCTATTGTGACATCTTCTGGCCAGCTATTTACATTTGGTGATGGAATGTTTGGCGCTCTAGGTCATGGAGATCGTAGTAGCACAAACATACCAAGAGAAGTTGAAGCTTTGAGAGGAATGCGAACTGTTTGTACAGCATGTGGTGTTTGGCACACAGCTGCAATTGTTGAAATTTTAGACGCATCATCTGATTCTGGTTGCTCTTCAGTAGGGAAATTATTCACTTGGGGAGATGGTGATAAAGGCCGACTCGGACATGGTGATAGAGAACCTCAATTTGTTCCAGCATGTGTACTTTCTCTTTCTGATAGCTTGTGTAAGGTGGCTTGTGGGAACGACATAACTATTGCTTTAACAACTTCTGGATGTGTTTATGCAATGGGAAGTAATGTCTATGGGCAACTTGGTAATCCTGAATCAGATGGTAAACTTCCTTGCCGTGTTGGGGGTAAGATTTCCAATAGTTTTGTCGATGAGATATCATGTGGCTCTTATCATGTTGCCGTATTAACTTCGAAAACTGAGGTTTACACCTGGGGAAAGGGAGCAAATGGTCGTTTAGGCCATGGCGACAATATTGACTGCAGTACTCCAACTCTTGTTGAAGCTTTGAAGGATAAACAAGTGAAGAGTGTTGTGTGTGGTGTAAGTTTTACTGCTGTCATATGTCTTCATAAGTGGGTATGCAGTGTGGATCAGTCCACTTGTGCCGGTTGTCATCTCCCTTTTGGTTTCAGAAGAAAGCGTCATAATTGTTATAATTGTGGGCTGGTTTTTTGCAAAGCATGTAGCAGTAGAAAATCTACCAGAGCTTCTTTGGCACCAAATATTAACAAGCCGTACCGAGTATGTGATGAATGCTATGCAAAGCATAAGAAAATGATAGGGGATGGCGTGATACCAAGAGGACCAAGATATCAAATTGGAAACCTGATTCCTGATGAACTGGTTGACAAAGATTCAAATGGTTCTAAAGTGCAAGGGCAGTCTAGGTTCTCCTCAGTTGAATCTTTTAAAGGTGAAAGTGGAGATTTCAAAGAATCAACTAATGTCCGCCGTCCAATCCTGCATCAATTGGGAAATCTATACTCATCAACCTCTTCAAAATTCCTTCAACCATCTTCAAGGAAGATATTTTCTGCTTCTGTTCCTGGTTCGAGAGTTTCTTCTCGTTCATCATCTCCTACATCATGCAAGCCTAGTCCGCCCCACTTGGTACATAAAATGACTGCAACTGATCATAAATGCTTGGAGATATTTGCTGACCCGAAGCCAATGACTGAGGATCTAGAACGAGAAGTAGCTAAGTTGCAGGCACAGGTATTTACATATTATAAGCTCAAATTATGTATGCATCAAGTTGGATCACCAAAATAGCCTGCAGATTATCTTTTGAAACATTGAAATATGGATGCCAGTGTTACTTGCCTCATTAACAATTAATTTCTTCTAGTATTTGCATTTCTTCTTCTTGATTATGAAAGGATCAATTGCAAACATTTTCCATCCTTGATTATATTTATATTTATGAAGATTTTCTATTTGAAGTCTATATCATTGTGCAATGTATGGATGATTGATGTGTTATATACCACCAACTGTTGCTTTTTCTTCTGTAGGTAGATGAGCTAATGTCTAAATCACAAATTCTAGAAGTAGAACTGCAGAAAGCAACAAAAGAGTTGATAGATGCAAAGGTAATAGCAAATGAAGAAACTGCAAAATGCAAAGCTGCAAAGGAAGTTATCAAGTCTCTTACCTCACAGGTACAGCTTGCTTTTCATAATACTCTTCTTATTTGGACCTCAGGGCTCCCAATGGTGAAGAGCAGCTAGTGTTATTCATTTAATAAATTATTGCAGACTAAAAATTCCTTGTATGCTTCAGGGCTTCTTGGTTTGATATGCTTGCTTAATCCCCACCTTGATCTCATCCATATTGGTTATCATTTCCAATCATATTCCTATATAAGAAAAAGAAATGGTTGAAGCATCTAATTCATGGACCACTTTCACGAGAAGCCATGCACTATATTTCTCAAAAGAACTCCTTTCTTACATCTAGAAGACACGACTGCCAGTAGAATTAGCATGGTGATATCAAATCAGTATATATTTCTGCTCTTGTCATTTTCTCTCCTATTCATCCACCCAAATAAGTTAGATGGACTTTATTATAGGACAAAGTTCTTGTTATTGGGAGAAAATTTACAAGGTGATCAACCTATGGAACTGACGGCATGTGTTGTTACTAACTAGTAGCTGATGGATCTTTTTTTGTGTTTATCAAGGATGTTTTTTGAACTTAATAGATTTATTCTTCTCATATATGCATTGTGCGCCTTGATGATGATTTTCATACCCTTAAAGTAAGACAATAAGAAGTGGCATCTGTATAGTCATCATTGATCACTGATAATACACAGTTCCAATAAGTCATGCATGTTAAGTTCCCAACACAACTCATTTACCAGCTTTTAGGTTCTTTAGGTACTGCTATTTTGCTCATTGTCTCATGAACTCTGATGGCAAATTCAGCAAAGGCCTGTTTTAGCTGCATTATTCAACAGACTGGATTTTGGACTAAAATTTGTTTTGGTCCTTGGCAGCTGAAAGCCATTGCTGAGAGAGCATCGGAGGGATTTCTGGTATCCAATGATGAATATGCCTGTCCAGATTCATCTAAACTTTCTTCCCGTGACAACATGTCAACTAACTTGCTTGCTGCCCATGTGTTCGAGTCAAATGGTTGCACTAGTAATCCAGTGTTGTACAATGGTAATGACAAAATGCCTGAGGCTGCAGAATGGGTTGAACAAGCTGAACCAGGCATTTACTTAACCATAACTTCTCTGGATGGAGGCCGTAAATCACTCAAGCGTGTGCGCTTTAGGTATGCAAAATGTTCCAACCATTTCATATTTCATACGACTTCTGTTGTCATTTTGAGAATGCACATATTTGGTTTGTTCTCTCCCCTATCTCCTTGCACTTTATATTCTTCATAGGTATACTCTGTTTCATTTACCTGCATCTCCTGGATCTCCTGGATGTTTTTTTTATATTAGTTGGACTGAACCAGTTTTGCTTCTGGTTCCTGAACTGTTCGGTCTGGTTAGATTTTCAAATTCACTTGGTCCAGCTGCATGTGCTCTTTCCCGTACCCTTCAGATTGCAATGTTTGAAATATTTTCTTATGCATTGTAAACAAAACTCAGCCCATTTTTCATATGCAGCCGGACAAAATTCAGTGAACAACAAGCAGAGAAGTGGTGGGCAGAAAATCAGTCTAGGCTTCAGGAGACGTACACTATTCTTGCAGGTGAAAATTATGCCTCCGCTTCAGCATCTAGAGAAAGAACAGGTTGACTGACATAGAACCGATATCCATGGATTCTCCCTCACCCTTTCCCCCCGGTAAATGTAAATAACCCTACAGCCGGTGGGTGTTGCACATAACTCGTTGGTGGTTGCTTCAGAATACTACAGCCTGAACAAGAACAATCACATGCTAATCATCTCTACGGCCTCGAATAAGCTTGTGCAGTTGGTTTTTCTATTTTGCTTCTCTTTTGTTTACTCCATCGACAAAATAACATGCCAACTTTTTCCTCTTTCTCTGAGTCTGGCATGCGTGTTTATCTTCCATCCACTCGCTCGAAGACAACAACATTTTTTTTTTCTAATTTAAGGTTTTATCTTTTTCTCATTTTTTTTTATTGTTACTGGATTGCCGGTAGATGAACTATGGAACATTTAGAAGGTAAGTTGTCTCCACAGGCAACCATGTTTCATCATTCTCGTCGATACTGAATATTTTAGGCAACACGTGGTCAACATTTAAAACAATGGAATGTTATTTGCCTATTTCTCTATAATCATTTCACGTTTGACTGTGCCCAGATTGTAATTTGTATCGCAGGTTAAAAAAACCCTGTCATTTTTACCCTACAAAATTTCGTTATGCTAGTTGAGTTTGAGGTGCCATAACTGGTTCTAAAACTACTACCATGCCCATCATAGAGGGGCAAGAGATGAGTTGTGGGTTGATTGTTGCCTTCGGTCCGTGAGAGCCTTTCCTTTCTCTTGATTGTGAGTCCTATTTAAAAAATTAATTTATATATTATAAATATATTACGTTATAAATATATTACGTTATAAATATAAATATAAATATATCGTAATTAGGAATCGTAATTAGGAATCAAACTGTCTAGATGATAACCGGACATTTTACTACTTCACTGTGTCCAAGGGACAAAGAGGTACTTATACAAAGGGACATGGAGGAGCAAAAGTGTCATCAAAATGGCCCTTGTTATCTAGGACATCGTAACGACTTATTAGTTTATGCTTACATTTAGTATTGCTACATGCTCTGTATATCGGTGGGCCAGGCCAGCGTTATAATGAAAAATGCCAATCACTAAATAAATTCAAATTTTGACGTGAGACGCAAACTTTCAAGATGACCATTATTTCGGGGCATATAACGATTTGTTTGCTTGTGATTCACACTAGTATTGCCGCTTTTTGTGTAGAGGTGGTCCAAGAAGTCGAAATAAAAGGAAAGATATTTTTTTTTAGTAATTCATATATTTAATTGATTTAATCTATTAATTCTAGAGATAATTGAACAGTCTCAAGTCATTATGTGGCATTCAAAATTTTGATTCATTCTTCCTTTTTTTTTTTTTTTTTTTCTCTTCTTCTAAAATCCGATATGGCATTGTTGCCTGGAATAATGGGCTGTGTTGCTATTATAAGCCATATTAATGGATCGGTAACCCAGAGGACACATCGCCAATACCAAAAAACGAAGAATACTGAAAAGCTCAGTGTCTTTTTCTTCACAAGTAAACACAAGTACAAGCCCAATCCAAGTGGAGGCTCAACTGCAGTGCACCCAAACAGTCCTTGCCGAATCCCCACTGTTCTCCCATGATACACAGCCATGCTTATATGACTGCGAGATCCGAGCGAGACGACCATGACAGACAGGACTTCAACTCCATGAAGATGGCTAGCTGATGACGACGTCGCCCCGTACTACAAATACACCAATCCGTTGCACTCTGCATCGCCTTAGCTGTAACTTAGACTCCACATCTTGTCCTTTTTAGCAGCTAGCTAGCACTGCACACATTGTTATCTCCCACCACTTCCTCCACAAATCCATGCGAGTGTTTCTCCTTCAATCGAGCCTAATCGATCGATCAGTGACCACCGACCACCCCAATTGGCCGGCTTCTCGATGACTTACAATGGAATTCCTGCGACGTTCTTCCCCGCAAACCTGCTGCTGCAGAATGTTCCTGACGAGGAGAGGCGGCAGCACTCCGTCATCGGCTCGCAGCACATCGGACTGAGGCTCTTGCCCAATGACTGCGCGGGCGCGCGAGCCGAGAAGAGAAGCTGCAGAAACATGGAGGAGGAAGAGGTCTCGGACGGCGACGGCTCGAGGGAGAAGAAGCGGAGGCTGAGCCTGGAGCAGGTGAGGACGCTGGAGAGGAGCTTCGAGTTGGGGAAGAAGCTGGAGCCGGAGAGGAAGATGGAGCTGGCGGCTGCTCTGGGGCTGCAGCCCAGGCAGGTGGCCATCTGGTTCCAGAACAGGAGGGCCAGGTGGAAGACCAAGAAGCTGGAGAAGGACCACGAGGAGCTCCAGAGGCAGCTCGATGCCATTAAAGCAGAGAACGAGTCCCTCAAAGCCCACAACAAGAAGCTTCTCTGCGAGGTAATGTTTCACACTGTAGCATTTCTCGAGAATAATGTTGTTGTTCGTTACACACATCATGAATTCATGATTGATGATGAGAAGGTACTTCACTTTCCGTTGCGTTAATTGGTTAATAATTGATGATGAGTTGCAGTTGTTGGCACTCAAAGGGAAGGAGACCTATGAGCCAATCAATCTGAACAAGGAAACAGAGGGATCATGCAGCATGAAGAGCGAGAACAGCTCCGACATCAACTTGGTGATCTCCAGAGCACCGATCAGCGAGAGCCCTTCGGATCTCAACCAGGGAAGGAATTTCTTTCCTTCCTACAGGCCGCCGAGTGCTAATTCCTTCAAGCCAGAGGCGGCCAAGATTGGCGGCGGCGGCGGCGGCAGCATCCAGGAAGAGAACCTGTGCCACATGTTCTGCAGCACAGACGATCAGTCGCCCTTCTGGCCGTGGTCAGATCAACATAACTAATCCTTGACGATCACAGTCGATCGTCCGGAGTCCGGACAAGGGAGGGAGGGAGAGAGAAAAAAAAAATTCAACAAGTGTCCCATTTTTCTTTTGATCTTATCCTCAGGCAGGCAGCCTAGCACATGCAAAAGGACACTGACGCTTGAAAAGGAAAGCTGCTGCTCTTTTGAATCCAAAAACAGGAGGGAGGGAGTGAGGGAGGGAGAAGAAGTTAAGAAAATGAACAATTCTTGACGGTGAAGTATCACGTCCCGGTCAATCATGAATGCTGTCAATTCTCTCACTCACAAGGCTTGGTGTGCGCATTGCTTGTATAAAACAGAGTTGGATTGATCATAGGTTTTTGTAGTGTGTTTAATCATTGTTTTTGTTATGACTATCTTATCGTAAATTTATTTACCAGTTCCCTTTGGCTACTTCGATGATCAAACGAACTCGCTTTAACTGTGCCAAAAAATTATTGCACAGCCTTTACTGTTTGGGAAATCTCAATATGGAATTGGTGGTAAAGGTTGTTCTGACAAGGAAGAGGAAAACTCGACTTGGCGTCACAGCCTTGCATTCAAGGTACAAACTGGGAGCATATGACACACTGTAATCCACTATCTAAGAAATATTGGCACACATGGGACCAGCCAAGGTTATGGAGTCCCATCTTTGCAGGGCATGCCTACTTATCTGATGAACATGGACCCAGGACTTTGACGGCTTGTGTAATAGAAATTTAGGGTTAGAAGGAACCTCAAAAATACATTATCAGCCAACAAATTAACATAAAATTGTTGCAAATAGTTGATAGAATTAGATCATCAAGTTGAAGAACTTGGAGTTAACTTTAGGATCTATTGTCAAAACTAAACCAAGCTTGAGGTATTTGATTCGGTTGGACCACTACTCGACCTTGGGTCATAGCTGGTCGGAGAGAGACCGAAAGCCTTTTTTACCTAGTTATTTGGGGTCGATGGGAATAATGGTAGTGAGTAGAATAGAAGAGAGCGTGCCCTCTTGAGAGAAGTTGTTTTTAAGGTGTAGAATTATAGAATAGAATTAAATGATAATTAGAGTGATTCAGCCTAATATATTAATAAAATAGTTGTTAGAGTGTATACTAAAAAGTTTAACTTTTGTAAATATTTATTTTTAAAATAAAAGAATCACATCGGTCAATATCTACATTTATTTGTTAAATGTAATTATTCAATTAATTTGTATAATAGACAACATGGTGTGTGGTGTCACACACAGAAGATCATGTTGTCAGTTCTTTATAAATTATAAACAGTTGCTCACGACTAAGATGGAAAGGAACAAATCATCGGAATAGTCGTAGTGTAATTAAATATTATTTTATCTTCATTAATAAATTACACTGGTACACTCTAAGTGTATTGAGTAGGACCATTTTAGGTAAGTTCTTTTTGTACTGACTTAATAAAAGAACTAAACCTGAGTTATTATGGAAGTGAGTGTTCTTAATCTTAATATAATAACAAGCACATATATTTAATATTTATTTCTTTGACTTACCAAAGGGTGAGGTTTAGCTTGATAAATCAATATGCCCGATAAGTTGAGAAATGATATTACTTATAGTGTGTGTTGTTGATTATAGAAGGAATCTGTGCCCTAGTTATCTAGGTTGAGAATGTCCCCAAGAGGAGCTCATAAGGATTGTCATGTTAAACCCTGCAGATGAACTTAGCCCGACAAGACAATGAAGTTGAGTGGTACTACTCTTGGAGCTAGATATTAATTAAGTGAGTTGTCAGTAACTTAGTTAATTAGTGGGGATTCATTATCTTAAACACAGGGAGACTAGCATACCCATGATAAGAAGGAGGTCATAATGTAATTTGAAATTGGTGCGGTAGTGCGATAATAACTCTCTAGTGGAATGAGTTATTATCGATGAACTTGAGTTGTGTGTTCGGGGCGAACACGGGATACTTAAGCTCATCGGAAGGCCAAAACCAATTTCTCCTCTAGGTTTCTGTCGTAGCCTCATTAAAGCCTCAAGTCCATCCAAATATAAGCTCATCTTGGTGTCCAAGAAGGGGGTCGGTCCAATGCTTGGTGACCAAGCAAGGGTCGACCACATCCTCTTCTATGGGGGCCGACCCTATTGTTTGGTGACCAAACAAGGAGGGGCCGGCCACATTAATCAAACAAGGAGGGTTGTTTTGAATTTTTAAAATCTTCTCTTTGTAGAAAAACTATAAGTTTTAAAAGAGAGATTTTAATTTTAAACACTTTCCTTATTTGAATTAGGCCACATGGTTTAATAGAGAGTTTTAAAAGTTTTAAAACTTTTCTTTTTTAACCATCCTCTTGGTTTTAGAAAAAAGAAAGAGAAGTTTTAAAAATGTTAATTTTTTTATTCATGTTAAAAAAGGAAACTTTTGAAGAGAAGTTTTAAATTTTAAAACATGGTTTTAAATTTTTAAACTTTCCTTTTTTAACATCCACTTTAGGAAAGAGAGTTTGTAAAATTTTATAAGAGGATTTATTCTTGTAAAATTTTATAAAAAAATTTTTTATTTCTTCCTATAAGTGGCCGGCTACCTTTGCTTGGTGCCCAAGCAAGTGGCTGGCCAAGATTAAGTCAATCCAACCATTGATTTGGTGATTGATTCAATCAAGAGGAAAGAAAAGGAAAAATAAAAGGGAAAAGGAAAAACTAGAGGAAGATTTTAATTTTTGTAAAAATTCTTCCCTTATTTGCCTTGGGCAAGTAATATAAAAGAAGGGGTGAGGAGGCTTCATGAGACACAACTCTTATTCTCTCGCTTGGAGATTTTCTTGGTGTGGCCGACCCTCTCTCTTCTTTCTTTCCTTTTGCTCTCTTCTCCTTGGTGGTGGTGGTGGTGGCCGGATTTTAGAGGAAGAGGAAGAAAGCTTTTGGGTGGTGTTCATCTTGGAGGATCGTCGCCTACACGACGTTCAAGATGAGACGAGGAATACGGCAGAAGATCTCGAAGTCATTAGCATACAAAGAGAAGGTATAATTAGCAATTGTTTTCCGCATCATGCTAGTTATTTCTCTTTGTAAGAATTCCAAACACAAGAGGCATTAGATCTAGTTTTTCGAATTAGTTTTTTGAGTTTGTGTTTTCTTTGTTTTCGAATTTGTGATTCGATTGTTATTTTTGGTTAACCTAGAGTTATTTAAGGAAATTAAATATTAGCTTTCCTTAAAAGGCTTTGTCTAGGCGGTGGTGGTTGCTCCCATATCCAAGAAGGTCATGTGCCTCGCCATGCAGTCCTGGAAGCTAATTTTGGAAATTAATATTTAATGGAATTAATAACATAGGTGGATTTGAATCAATAGTGTTAGGTTCCGCTTGCGATTCAAATCTAAACCATTAAGAACAGATAAGTTAAATTTGGAATCAATGATGTTAAGTTCCGTTTGCGATTCCTAATTTAACTTCTAAAGAACACAATAGGTTATTTAAGGAAAGATTCGACACTTGTATAAAATTTTTGTACAGTGGAACCGGTACGATTTTCCTAGGACTAACCAATAATAGTATGACAATTAGAATGATTTATAATCGCCTTTGTAATGCATAGTAATTATATGGGAGAGTGTTGGTGCAATCAACCTAAGTTTAATCGCTACGATCATGATTTTGATGTATGTGTCGAAGAGTTTAAGTTAGGCTATCATATTGGTTTGATATGTGTGTTTGAGTCATGCCGGATTTGGTGAAACACACATGAGGAGCTTGGTGCGGCTAAGCTTGGAAAACTTATCCTAGGGCTCGGGTCCTTGAGACGGTGAAGGATGATGTGGAAGGTATCTGAGGGACCGTCGGATGAGGAGCAATGGAGTGAAGCCGAAGGAAGCGGACTTGAAGACAATGTGAAGGATGTCACGGAGAGGAGCCGTGGGCTCAAGTGCATCTGAGGGACGAAGGCCGAGGAAGAGGGCTTCAAGGGACAACTCCGGAAAGGATGAGTGTGAGTATGTAACCGGGACCAGTCAACTAATGAAAGTTGCAGTCAACTGGGAGCAAACAAAAGCATTTTGTTCGCTTAGCCAGCAGTGACCAATCGACTGGTACTTTCACCAGTCGACTAGTAAGTGACAGTTGGCGACCGTCGGCAGAAACTTTGATTCTACCAAGTAGCCGTTGGCTGTGTCCAACGGTTGCACCAGTCGACTGATGGAAGTGTCAGTCGACTGGTATGCAGGGAATGAGTTGTCCGGTGATCAACTCTTTTATCTCTATATATTGGAAGCTTGGGACATTGAAGGAGGTTACTTTCACCAGTCGACTGGTAAGTGACCTGATCCGGCAGTAAGAATGGGGGACCCACTTCCTGAAGGGTCTTAGATTGAGAACCGATGAAGGGCTGACTAAGCGGTTAATGGCCGAGCCGATCAGCCGGGTTGGTCTGAGCGGAGTTAGAGATAACCCATCCATGGGGTTGGGTGTCCGACGCCAAGGCAGGAGGATCGAAGGGCCGACCGGGAGCCCGAACGGCAGGGGCCAAAGAGCCGAGCGGGCAACCCGCCCGGACAAAATAAGGGCGAGGGGACAAAAAGGTGGCCGAGCGGCCTATGCGCTCGGCTCGGGATATGGGATATCGGTAGAAGCATGTCTGATGATTAGGCCGTACACAAGATCGCACGATGGAGGATCTTGCCGTCACATCATGGAAAGGTTGATACAGTAGCAGTATGGCCTCAGGGACGCCTTTTCTGACGGATCCATATCTGGGCATGGCCCTTCGGACATGCCCGGGCATGGTCAAATGCAGGTGATTGCTTTGATTGGCGCGCCCAGGCTTCTTCGAGGGGTCTATATAAGGCCTCAATTTCTTCACCGGAGGTATGCACGTCTTCATCTTGAGGCCACCTTGTTGTCATTCCTCGCCTGACTTGAGCGTCGGAGGACCGTCGCCGGGATACCCCTCCCGGCTCGGTTTTGTTGCAGGTTCGCCGGAGCACTCGAGGATCCAGCAGAGAGCGCCACGTGCCTAGCGTCCACTGACTCTTGGTTCGGACAGGATCAAATTGGCGCCGTCTGTGGGAACGCTCCTGCATCCGATCGGAGACAATGGACGAGGCTGGACGACAACACACGGTGACACTTTCAACAGAAGAACTCGAGGCTCTGGTCGAGATGAGGGCCACCAAACTCATGGAGCAAAAACAAAAAGAATCCTGAGCAACAAGCAACATCTGCGTCTGGTGGCCGGGCGGAAGCACCTCAAGCCACCGTCGCATTCCATCGGGCCTTATTTCACACCCCGGAAGCCGTACCAGCCCGAAGAGATAGAGGATCTTCTTCAGACGAAATGCCAAGGCGGGATGACAGGAAGGGGAAAGCTCCCCGAGCGGACTCCTCCCCCGAGCGGATCAATCGCCAATTTTTGGAGGCTATCCTACGAGACCCTCTGCCCAAGCACTACGTGCCTCCGACGATCGGCGAGTACAATGGAACAACGGACCCGGATGATCATCTGGGTAAGTTTGATAACACAGCTACGCTCCATCAGTATACAGATGGAGTAAAGTGTCGAGTCTTTCTTACCACCCTCTCGGGATCGGCTCAACGGTGGTTTCGGAGGTTGCCGGACGGATCCATCACCAGCTTCAAGGACTTCCGAACGGCCTTCCTCCACCACTTCGCCAGCAGTCGGCGTTATCAGAAGACAAGTGTCAGCTTGTTCGCCATCAAGCAAGAGCCAAGAGAAGCGCTTCGAGCTTACATCCAGCGATTCAACCAAGTGGCGATGGATATCCCAACGGCCACCTCGGAGACGATGATGAATGCCTTCACGCAAGGCCTTGTGGATGGGGACTTCTTCCGGTCGCTCATCCGAAAGCCGCCCCGAGATTATGATCACATGCTGCATCGGGCCAACGAATACATAAACGTGGAAGAAGCGCAAGCCGCTCGGAAAAAGGAAACTCGGTAGAAGCTGCTCATGCCGAGGCGACACCGCTCGGCCCACCCGAGGACCGAGGGTCAAGCAATTCGATCCTCACGTCGGATCGCATGTACAAGAAGTGGCTGCCCAAGCCAAAGAAGAGGTGGACCCTATGTTCCGCAAATTCCACCAGACGGATACTCACAACACGAGGGATTGCGAAGCCTTCCCTTTGTGTCCAATCTGTTCCGGAAAGCCGAACGGTCGCCTCCCATCGACGGAGACGTAGGACTCATGAAGTTGACCGGACCCGCACCGAGGGCGACACCACCAGACACCCGATCGGCACCGATCCCGGGAGAATCGCCGGGCGTCCAGAGAACGGTCACGACCGTCCGCTCGGGAGGAGGAAAATAGGAGCAATACTTTGGGGCGAGATCAGCGTTATTGCTAGTGGGCCGACCGGAGGAGATTCCAACCGAGCCAGAAAGGCGGAGATCCATGCAGTCGGGTGCAGCCAAGAGCGGGCAAGTGGGTGGAAATCACTTTCGGACCGGGGACTTAGAAGGAGTTGAAGTGCCCCACGACGCTGCTCATTAAAGCGGTAATAGCAAATTACACCATTCACCGCATATTTGTTGACACAGGGGGCTCGGTCAACATCATATTCAAGAAGGCGTTCGATCAGCTGCAAATTGATCGAGCCGAGCTGTTGCCCATTACGGGTTTACGGGCAACGAAGTTCAGCCGGTCGGACAAATCCGGCTGGCCACCTCGCTTGGAGAAGAGCCGCTCAGGAGGACCAGGACAATAAACTTCGTGGTGGTCGACTCTCCCTCATCCTACAACGTTATTTTGGGACGACCGGCGCTCGGCGAATTCCGAGCGGTTGTCTCAACCTTCCACCAGAAGATAAAGTTCCCCGTGGAGGACAAAGTAGGAGAAGTGCGGGGAGATCAGCTAGCAGCTCGGCGGTGCTATATAGAGATGATCCGAGCAGAAGCTTGTTCCGCTCGGAAGGCGCCCCGAATTGAGGTACACGACATAACCGAGAAACCTCCTGCTTTAATTTATGATGAAAAGGAGGAAGTCCAGATCCATCCGACCCGACCGGAGGCCACGACTTTTATCGCCTCTGATCTGGGGAAAGAACAGAAGGAGAAGCTGATTCAATGCCTCCAACGAAATCATGATGTCTTCGTTTGGTCGACACATGAGTTACCTGGAATTTCGCCGCCTAGCGCAGCATGAATTGCATGTCCGGCCGGACGCTAGACCGATGAAGCGGAGAAAAAGGGACTTGGTAGGCGAATGCCATTATCCGGCGGTGGAAAAACTTCAAGGCCGGCCACATCGCGAGTGCGATGCAGGCGTAGTCTTGGTCTCGGTAGGCCGGCAAGTGGAGGTGCATCGACTTTCGAGATTTAAACAAGGCATGCCCCAAGGATTTTTATCCTCTGCCCCGGATAGATCAGTTGGTGGACTCCACGGCCGGCTGTGAACTAATTTGCATGCTTGATGCTTACCAAGGATATCATCAAGTACCGCTCGCCCGAGAAGACCAAGAAAAAGTAAGCTTCGTAACGGCTGACGGCACATATTGTTACAATGTGATGCCGTTCGGATTGAAGAATGCCGGAGCCACCTATCAACGCTTTATGAACAAGGTTTTCAAGGAGTAGATCGGGCGGAATCTGGAAGTTTATGTGGATGACATTCTTATCAAATCCGTTCGAGCGGCCGATCTTTTCAAGGATATGGAAGAAACCTTCCGAACGCTGCGCAAATATGGAGTCAAACTAAACCTCCAAAAGTGTCTGTTCGGAGCCAAAGGAGGGCGTTTTCTGGGGTATATAGTGACCGAGCGGGGAATTGAAGCAAATCCCAGCAAGATTAAAGCACTGCAAGACATGCCGCCCCCAAGAAATACAAGAGAAGTGCAAAGGTTGACCGGTCGGATAACCGCTCTATCGAGATTCATCTCTAGAACCGCCGACCGGAGCCTGCCATTCTTCAAGATCCTGCGCAAGGCTACTAAATTCCAGTGGGATGAAGAATGTGACCGAGCATTTGAAGAGTTGAAGACATATCTTAATTCTCTACCAGTGTTAGCCAAGCCGGTCGGGGGTGAGTCACTTTATATGTATCTGTCGTCAACTGAACATGCTGTAGGCTCAGCACTTGTGAGGGCGAACGGCGAAGAACAGCCGGTGTACTTTCTAAGCCACATTTTAAAAGATGCTGAATCTCGTTACTCGAGAAGTTGGCCTTTGCTTTAGTTCTAGCCGCTCGGCGCCTGCGACCGTATTTCTTGGCTCATACCATTATTGTCCGGACGAACAGTCCACTTGGAAGAGTGCTGTTGAATCCAGAAGCGTCTGGACGGCTTATCAAGTGGACGACAGAATTAAGTGAATTTGACATCCAATATCAGCCCCGCTCGGCGATTAAAGCCCAATCCTTGGCTGATTTTGTGACCGAAGTGCAAAGGCCAGAGCCGGAAGCTATGTGGAGAATATATGTGGATGGATCCTCCACTCGGCTTGGAAGTGGGATCGGAATATTACTACTCTCACCTCATGAAGAAAAGATGCACCTATCCGTCCGGCTAGATTACAAAGCTACTAACAATGAAGCAGAGTATGAGGCCCTCATAGCCGGATTGCAGGCAGCACGGCATGTGGGAGCAGCTCGGGTGACACTCTATTCTGATTCACAGTTGGCCGCTCAGCAACTTTCCGGCACCTTTGAAATCAACTGTGTTCGGCTCAAACTCTACGCTGAGGCCTTTGAAAAACTCAAAGCTACTTTCCGAGAGGTGCTTATTCAGAAGATCCCCCGAACGGAGAACCAGGCTGCCGATGAGTTAGCCAAACTAGCGAGCTCAATAACGCCGGTCGCCGTTCAGCAACGCTGCTGGTGGCGCATGTCGACCGGATGCAAGGCCTCGCATTTCCAAGTGACTGGAGGACACCTATTATAGAATTCCTCCGTTCGGGCACCACACCATCCGATGAATATGCAGCCCGGCTCCTCAGAAGAAGAGCCGGTCGGTTTACACTCATCGGAGATCAGCTTTACAAGAAAGCTTTCTCGCGCCCTTTGCTAAAATGTGTAAGCTCGGAGGACTCGGCCTACATCCTCCAGGAAGTGCATCAAGGATCATGCGGGGGTCATCCGGGCGGACGCTCATTGGCCAAGAAGATCCTCTTGGCCGGATACTTTTGGCCAACTTTACAAACAGATGTCGCTCGGACAGTGCCTTTCATGCCAGAAGTATCACAACTTCTCCCACCGACCGGCAGAGGAGATGAAGGCATCAACCATCTCATGTCCGTTCGATCAATGGGGAATGGATATTGTGGGTCCATTTCCGATGGCGACCGGGCAGAGGAAATTTTTACTAGTGGCGGTAGACTATTTCTCCAAGTGGGTAGAGGCCGAGCCGCTGGCAAAGATCACTGAACAGATGGTTAAAAAATTCATCTGGCAACACATCATTTGTCGGTTCGGCATCCCTCGCCGACTAGTGTCCGACAACGGGCGGCAGTTCACAGGGAAGATGTTAGAGGATTGGTGCAAAAGCTACGGCATTGAGCAACATTTCACGTCCGTGGCCTATCCTCAGAGCAACGGTCAAGCCGAAGTCGCCAACCGGGAAATTCTTCGTATTCTGCGCTCTCGGCTCGACCATTTGGGAGGGAGTTGGGCTATCCGAACGACGCCAAAAGAAGGGACGGGAGTCACACCGTTCCATTTGGTATATGGCGGTGAGGCTGTCATACCGGTCGAAGTCGGCGTTGAGTCAGCCAGGATCCAGAGCTATGATGATGACAACGCCGAACGAAGAAACATGGAGCTGGACTTGGTAGAAGAGGAGAGGGCAAAGGCGTCCGTTCGGCTGATGGCATACCGTCAGCGGATGAAGCAAAACTACAACCGGCGCGTAATTCCCAGATCGTTCCAAGTCAGCGATCTTATCTGGAAGAAAGTCAAGCCGGTCGGCGACGTCAGCAAGCTTGAAGCTCCATGGGCAGGCCCTTTCAAAATCATCGAAAAGCTCCGCTCGGGCGCGTATTATCTGGAGGATGAGGACGGACGGCAGCTAGATAGGCCGTGGAGCGTGAACCACCTCCAGCCTTACCGGGCGGGGTGAAAGGTGTATCACTGTAAATCACCCTGTGTATTTCATTTTTCGACTAAATACTTGAAATGCAGAGATGAAAAAAGATCGAATATAAGGCATTATCATCGTAACCCGAAGACCCCAGGCCGTTCGGCCGGGCTGCGTATAGAATAAAAGCAGCATTCGAAATCGAAGACCCCGAGCAGTTCGGCCGGGCTGCATACTAGTGTGGCAGGAAGGAAACCAAAGCCCTGCGCTGCTCAGGATGATAGAGGGAGGTTAGTGCTTGGAGCGAAGGCCGGAGCCGGTCGGCCAGGAGTACGTTCTTGGGTAAAAGGGGCATAGGGATTATCCGAGCCAAGCACCCGAATAGTGAAAGCCTCCCTGCCGATCAGGTTCGCAAGCGAATGACCCGTGCTGTTCGGCCGGGCATAAATATTGTTCAAGCGCGGGATATGAAGGCCAAGGTCGCTTGACCTGGTAAGGAGTCAACCTCGAAGGCCGTCTAGCCCAGACGTTAAACCGTAGAGACGAGCCGGCGTCTATAAACCCTCCGAGCGGAAGACCGACGAGCACCGTCGTTAAAAATCGAGAGCCGCGCCGATCGGCTATAAACATCCGTGCCGACGAGCACCGTCGTTAAAAATCGAGAGCCGCGCCGATCGGCTATAAACATCCGTGCCGACGAGCACCGTCGTTAAAAATCGAGAGCCGCGCCGATCGGCTATAAACATCCGCGCCGACGAGCACCGTCGTTAAAAATCGAGAGCCGCGCCGATCGGCTATAAACATCCGCGCCGACGAGCACCGTCGTTAAAAATCGAGAGCCGCGCCGATCGGCTATAAACATCCGCGCCGACGAGCACCGTCGTTAAAAATCGAGAGCCGCGCCGAACGGCTATAAAAATTCAGGCCCGATTGGGAGTTGGTCCTTCGATACTCGGCTTTGTGGACTTCACGCAGGCAGGATACGTGCAAAGTGAGTAGGCTACCTCGCTCGGACCCTATGCAATGTGCCAAGCCGATCGGACGCGTGAAGGAGAACCCTTAAGAGCGGGACTGACTCTAAGTATCAACGTTAAGCAAACAGAAGAATATTATGGACAATGAGTAGGAAAACAAACAAAGGAGCAGCGTTTCTTTAGAAGAAGAATTATGCCGAACGGCACGTACAAAAATTTTACATCCACCGAGCGGATGAAATACAGAAGGTACTCGAAATAACCCGCCTCACTCAGGGTCTTCAAAGCTGAAGAAGGCGTCAGGAATATCATCAATCATGGCCGCCAGGTCGGAAGCGGGAATATGCATTCCCTCGGGAAGGTGGCCCCCTTTCTTCAAGTATGTCACGGTGACCTTGACCGCTTCGGCGAAAGTGGAAGAGACGTTGCCACCGAATTTTAGGCCGAACCTCTCCGAGTGGAGGTATTCCTGGCGCGCGGCTGCTAGGCGACTCGGCTCACCCTCTTTATATTTTCTGAGTGCCGCTCGGGAAGCGGTTAAGGTGTCTTGAACAGCCTTCAAGTCCACCTCGGCCTTTGTGCGCTCTGCCGAACGGATCTCTCGCTCGGCATTCAGCTCGGCCTCTAGCTTCTTAGACTGCTGATCTAGGGCCGGGACTTCGACTTTCATTTTATCCAGATCAGCAATCGCTCGCCTCTTCCGGCCACTGGCTCGCTTCACGTCCCCGCCCCGCTTCTTCACCAAGTCTTCGAGTCGGGCCACCTCCGCAGCCAGATCGGCAGCCTTCTTCTGTTCGGCCTCAAGGGTTTGTTTCTCCCGCTCGGCCGACGGACCCCCCGACAATTGAAGTTTTTCGGCTAGCCGGCTAGTGGCGATTGCTCGACCAGTAAAAAATAATGAAATCAGGAATCAAATAGTGGCATGGAACAGGAAGAAAAATGAATACCTGAGTGGCCTGCTGCATGTTGTTGTCGCCAAGCTGCTTGGGCGTCATGAGGGCCGCTTGAATCTGCGCGTCCTCAAAAAGCTTGGCAAGCGGGCCCGTCAAGGTTATTTCGTGAACAGGGCTTGAGGGCCGATCGGCGGACAGTAAATATTCCTCCGATGGGAATCGGAGGGTGGTCTTGATGGTTGGGTGGCCGGTCGGCGCTTCTTCAGCTGCAGTCGCCCTATGGTGGAAGTTTCGCCCAACCGACGCAAGCGGCGACGAGTCCGGGAGGAGAGTCGGTGGGGCTGCGAGGAGGCGATGTCACGAGTCCCGTCTGCGGCGCGTGCGATCGGGCGGTTACGCCGATCGGCTCATGTGGTTCCCCTCTTGGGGTGGCGGAGGACGAGTCTCTTGACGTTTCGCAAGTTCTAGCGGTGGATCCCGGACGGAGATTCCAGCTCGGCGGGAGCCAGGAAGCGAGATCCGCCTCAACCTCCGTTGAGCGGATGGGGCAACATCTGTTTCAGGGGCGGCCCCTCTCCGTCTATTTGGGCGGTGGGATGAGACCCGCTCGGCGAGCTCCTTTTGGTGGCCGCCTCGATTTCCACGGCCTTGAGTTAGATTAGCTTGTAACTAGTTCAGAATAATAGAAGAAATTAAAATCAGTTAGATAAAAAGGTGAAGGGAGTAAAGAGTCTCTTACCCATACGGTAGGGAAGATTGGCCAACGGGAGATAACCCAAAAATATATAACACCCTTGAGCAAGAATCGATCTTGTATCGTGACCGGACAACCGTTATTGCATGAAGATAGGATTGCTTACGAACTTGAGCTCCTGAGTTGTACAATGATGCCACCTAGTTGAATGCTGGCCGCTCAGGAAGTCGGATATAAAAGAAAAACTCCTTCCAGTGTTTGTTGGAGGTCGGCATGTTATCAAAAAATTTAAAGCCTATTCTACTTTGGAAAATGAAAGTGCCCGGCTCGGATTGTTTGGGGTAGAAGAAGAAGTGGAATATTTTGGGGTCAAGAGGGATACTGTGCAGCTTGAAGAGGACGACCACCCCGCTCAGCAGCCTAAAGGAATTCGGCACAAGTTGGCCGAGCGGGATGCGAAAATAGTTACAAACCTCTACAATAAAGGGATGGGTAGGAAATCTAAGGCCACCTTGGAATTGGTCTAAAAAGAAACAGATTGTGCCGATCGGCGGATCATGCGGTCGGTCAGTCGGGTCGGCTATAATTATTTCATAGTTGTTGGGAATCCCATACGTCCGAACAAGGCGCCGAGCACCCTCCTCATCAAGCCGACTCTCCATGGTCATATACCAGGGACCGTGAACGTTGGTGGCGGGTTCAGAGGAACTTGCCATCTCGGAGGGGCAAGAGGATAGCAAGAAATCGAAAGAAGGGGAGCGAAAGAGGCGAAATGGGCAGGGAAAACCTAGTAAGTGAAGGAAGAAGACTCACTGAGAAGGAAACGGGCGGAAAAGATCACCGGGGAAAAGGTAGCAGCCGGAAACTGGGACTGGATCGTCGGAGGCTACAGCGGCAGGGGAGGCAGACGGAGGAAGCACGAGCAAGCATGCGGCGAAGGGAGAAGACGGAAGCTTTATATTGCCGAGGTTGGTTGGCCTCCGCCGTCGGATGCAGGTCACGAAAGACGAGGCCCCCATCCGACCATCTATTTCAAAGCAATCGCGTCCCATCGTACTAAGCATCGCCGCCACGTGAGAAGAGCCACGTGGCGCCTTGCCACTAGGCGCAATTAATGCGCGTCATACCGCGCATGCTGTGACTTAATGGGAAGGATTTACGCGATTTTCGAGAAGATTTAAGCAAGCAAACGTCCACGTTGAACAAGGCATCCGAAACGAAGAGCCGAGCGGCTGAATCCGGCATAAGGGCCGAACGGCTAAAAGGAAGAATATAAGCTACGGAAAGGCGGCGACCGCCCGCTCGGACACATATAGTCCAGTCAGTCGGACTCACTGCCTCCTTCGACTAGACTTGAAGGGAAGGCAAGTGATCCGGCAGTAAGAATGGGGGACCCACTTCCTGAAGGGTCTTAGCTTGAGAACCGATGAAGGGCTGACTAAGCGGTTAATGGCCGAGCCGATCAGCCGGGTTGGTCCGAGCGGAGTTAGAGATAACCCATCCATGGGGTTGGGTGTCCGACGCCAAGGCAGGAGGATCGAAGGGCCGACCGGGAGCCCGAACGGCAGGGGCCAAAGAGCCGAGCGGGCAACCCGCCCGGACAAAATAAGGGCGAGGGGACAAAAAGGTGGCCGAGCGGCCTATGCGCTCGGCTCGGGATATGGGATATCGGTAGAAGCATGTCTGATGATTAGGCCGTACACAAGATCGCACGATGGAGGATCTTGCCGTCACATCATGGAAAGGTTGATACAGTAGCAGTATGGCCTCAGGGACGCCTTTTCTGACGGATCCATATCTGGGCATGGCCCTTCTGACAGACCCATGCCTGGGCATGGTCAAATGCAGGTGATTGCTTTGATTGGCGCGCCCAGGCTTCTTCGAGGGGTCTATATAAGGCCTCAATTTCTTCACCGGAGGTATGCACGTCTTCATCTTGAGGCCACCTTGTTGTCATTCCTCGCCTGACTTGAGCGTCGGAGGACCGTCGCCGGGATACCCCTCCCGGCTCGGTTTTGTTGCAGGTTCGCCGGAGCACTCGAGGATCCAGCAGAGAGCGCCACGTGCCTAGCGTCCACTGACTCTTGGTTCGGACAGGATCATGACCGTTGACGACTGTTGACAGAAACCTTGATTCTGCCAAGTAGTCGTTGGTTGTGTCCAACGGTTGCACCAGTCGACTGGCGTGTAGGGAATGAGTTGTCTTGTGAACAACTCTTCCCTCTCTATATATTGGAAGCTTGGGACATTGAAGGAGGTTACTTTTACCAGTCGACTGTTAAGTGACCGTTGGCGACTGTTGGCAGAAACCTTGATTCTGCCAAGTAGACATTGGCTTTGTCCAACGGTTGCACCAGTCAACTGATGGAAGTGTAGTCGACTGGTGTGCAGGGAATGAGTTGTCTTGTAATCAACTCTTTCCACTCTATATATTGGAAGCTTAGGGCATTGAAGGAGGTTACTGATCTTGTTGATACACTCCTAGTCTTGGCCTCCAAGCTTTCAAAGCCTAACACTCTTCTTCTAATTCTTATTCTCAATCTTGTAAAGAAGAAGAGTGTCTTATGAGAGGTTTGCTCCACCGAGAAGGAGAAAGGTTTAGACGGAGATTGACAGGGACTAATCCACCGACGGATTGAGGGATTGTCCACCTCAAGGACAAGTCGTGGAGTAGGAGGAAGCAATCTTCGAACCACGTTACATCGGTCGTGTTAGAGTTTGTGTTCTATTCTTATTGTTTTCTTTAGTTAGTAGTAATTCCGCTTGCGCACTAACCTTATAGAGAAGAAATCAAGTTGGCGGCCGGGTTACCTAGTCTATTCAATCCCCATTCTAGCCAGTCACGAGATCCCAACAAAGAGAACGTCAAAAAATAAGAAAAACTCATCGGATTTACTAGAAAAAAAAACTTTGTTAATAAAAAAAGGATTAATTCTCATATAGTTATACATATGTCTTTAGACTTTATAATCAAGAAAGGAAAGAAATTCTAATATATGGACTTCAATTCTAATATTGTAGAAAAAATAAAAAAGATCTTTTTAGAAAAAGAAATCTTGAATAGGATACTAATATAGATAAACTATGACCCATAAATATCAGAAATATCGAAATTATCCTAATTCCATAAAAATAGAAATTACTAAAAATAATAATAAAATTTTCAGAGGCTCGATTGAGGATCTAAACTGTGGAATTTGGGTTCAATATTTAGCGATTACGGGTACCCGATAACAAATGTAAATTTTAAAATTCCTTACGTGTGACCGCTAACATTCTAATTCCTAGTTCCAAGTTAAAAGTTATAACATTTATAATTTAGATTAATCCTTTATCACTTTGTGTAGTCACCCTTGCACATTTGATCTTTCATTATTTCTCTCATGTTACTTAATTACTCACTCAGTTTGGCACTTTGGCTAGTCGATTCAGCTTGGCTAGCTCGGTTTGCCTAATTCATTAGACACATTTGACTCCCTTTCCTCATCTAGTTTACTTAAATCATCTACTAGGCAGTCCCTTCTTTCTCTATTGGTAGACCATTTTCCTTCCATTTCATCTTACCAAACCCAGTGTAACCATAAGAAATGTTGGAATCTAATTGCCATCATCAATGGCAAATGCTATCACAATCTCTTACAAAGGAAAAGTTTTTTCTCATTACATTTTGTTACACACGATTCCATGGTTCCTGAATTACATTTCTCTGCCTTTAACTAGTTCATAAAACGAGGAACAAGCCATGCGGGGACCAAATTAAAGTTAATTCACAGACATAGATATAAAGAACAGGGAGGAAGATGGTGGCGCTGTTGCATTGCTTCCTGACATAACCATGGAGGTACAGATCCATGTGGAGGAACAGTGATCCAGGTGTTATTTTACAGACATGTCTCTTTCAGACAACGATATGGCTTTGTGAGATTCATGCAACTGGTGGTGCCTCTGCCAAATCTAGCAACTTTAGATCGATAAACCATCCATGTATCGTACACTTCATCATGGTGAAGTAGGTGCTGTGAGGGCCGGAGAAGTCTGTGGCCTTCGGTTGCTGGAATCATTAGTTAGGATGTCATCCTCACACCAAGATACAAGTTGTAAGGTTTAAAAGGAAAGGGGAAAAAAAATATACAATCTTACACTTTAGGTTGCCTCTTCTCTACATCAATTTCCCACAAATTACATAAGAAAACTCTGATCCACAAGTTTCGGGATATTCAAGTAAATTTCGAAACATTAATGAAGTTGGGAATCTCAGAATTCCTAGATGAACATGTAGTGTGTGAGCCAGTGGCAATGACTGAACAATTGAGCTGAATAAAGAGACTGAAACAAGCAGAAATGAAGAATCAAACGTCCTACTGTTTTATTATTATTTTTTTTTTGAGAGAGAGAATTGAACTGCATAGATTCTCAACAACTGGTATATTTTTATGCATACCACTGAAATCTGTCTTTGAACATGTCAAGTAATCTTTTTTAGTATCCTTGCCTCGAATCCACCTTCTTGGCGGTGCATCAAGCTGAAAGGCATGTAGGTGCCCAGCATTCTGTCCCATACCGAGAAGAACGGCTGGGAGTAGTTGTACTTTGTGCCCTGGAGTTGATGATGGATGTCATGGTAGGCAGTGTTGTTCTGAAAGAGGATATGGAAAATGTTTCCAGGTAGCCAAAGGCCACAATGATCATCCACCGTCTTCATTACAGCAAAGCAGAAGAAGAAGACCGATGTTCGTGCAGTCATCCCTGAGATCAGGAATGAGATGGCCCCACCAAAGGTATCGAGAAGAAGTCCCTCCAGTGGGTGATTGTAAAGGGCACCAATAGCATAAGGAACAATAAGTCTATGATGCTGTGAATGGACATGCTGGTACAGGAACTTGTTCTGGTGCATGTATCGATGAATGAAGTATTGCCATGTGTCCATTATGAACATTGCTACCGCGATTTGGATCAATTGGACGAGTAACGGTGGCTGAGCTAAGCTACTTGAACTTGGCTTGGCAGTCACCTGCAAAATCAAGAATCAGACCATAGTTTTCTGTTTTTTATATATGTTACGACGAAGGAACCTAGTCTTATCATTTTCATCCACAATACCACAACATGTGTGTGTACAACCACAGTCACAGAGTATGAACATATATAATACGACTACATTAATTGATTTGTTTATTGAAGGAGTAGATTCGTGAGTTTCCTAAATCTTCTCAATGGTGGTGTCATAAGAATGAACAGTAGCATATGGCCTAGAATTAAGTGATTACTTTTATTAGACAGGCAAACAAATGGGTGTCCAGCTCATGATATGGAAGTGTCATACCAGGAAAAAGAGAGACATGAAAAGACATTGAATGAAATAAAAAAAAAATAGATTTCTCTTATTTACTTGGAAAGAAAAAGAGAAGAGAAAGGAGTGCAATATCATCAACTTGCACATCACATGAATACAAATAATTGAGAATGTCATCTCTTTTCTAATATTGATTCACTTAAAATGAAATTTGAACTATTCCATTTCCTTCCCTCCAAATGACTGGAAAAAGTAAAGCAGCCATGATTACTTAATCACCATATACCCCTAGTCTTCAACTGTAAACTACAAAGTTGAGATAATGAATTACAAACTAGATACCACCTTTTCAGTATGAACGATAGATAGACTACCCAAGTTTGGAAGATCTATATGCATCTTGTGCGTACTAATGCACAATATGTATGCCTGAATTTGGGATATCTACAATTCTACATACATCTTGCGTGTACTAATACACAATGCATACACCTGAGTTTGGCATATCTAAACACATATTGAGTGTACTAATACACAACCTAGTACAAAAAAAGCAAACTTCAGAAATTGGGATTCATCTCCAACTTATAATCATTTTAACTATTACGAGCAGGTTTGGGCTTTTTACAAGGACCCCACATCATCATCCAATCATCAGCCTCACTTTATCAAATTTAATCTCTTTCACGGTCTATTTAAATTTTCTGCAAATTTAACCATCACACCATTGGTTGTGAAATCCAGTGAATATTTCAATGGGAAAATATGCTAGCTCTTTATATGCATAGCTCATTAGTGCCCTTTTATTCTGACACATTTTGATAGTCATTGCCGCACAACTCAATTCTTGTTAAGATACTCTAACTAACAAGTAAATTTATTGTGACTTTATTTCATCATCTTTGCCTAGCAGGATGATTCAGAACGACGGTGCAGGTTCAAAATGTCCAAACATGTTAATGGATAAAGAAGCAATATGGGTCTTGTCTCACTTTACCCAAATTTTATCTGTACTTAAACACATATCAATTGTTTGATATATTGGCCTTCAAATTATAAACATGAACAGCAATACCTCCAAACTTCCATATTGCATGTGTTTAACAAAGGTTCTCATATAACCAAATTGAGGATCCTGAATGTCAAAAAATTCCTATTGAACCCTGAATGTGATCTAACTCCTTCCTCACAAATAAATGAGATCAGGCTTTGGCCGTGACCAAAATTATAAGAAAGCAGGAAATGGTTCAAAAGAGTAGGTATTAGAGATGGCAAGCATAATCACACAGCAGGAGAATTAAAAAATAACACAGAGAAATAGAAGAATATAGAGAGAGGTTGAAGTCATGATTTATGCTCTAATACCATGTTAGTCAATTGTTTATAATACTCCCAAAAGCTAAATCTAAGTAAATATTCTTATCTATAATGTTTTATTTGAAAATCCATGATCTGTGATCTAAAACCTTCAATTAAAATCACAGTAATATGCACGGTTAGTGGAAGAGACAGCAAAAGGATTGGGAGAAAGAGGGGATCGAGAGAGAAATTAGAAGAGGGGAAGAGGGCAGGTGTGTGAAAGACAGTGATAGCTATGCGGGATTGGTAAGACTAGGCAGCAAGATGAGGATTCTTTAGCGTTAAAATATTGAGATTTCTTTAAAATCACATAAGATATTCGTACTAGGGAATTAGAGGTTTGAATTGGCTCCAAAAAGTTTGTACATATTCAGCTGCTTCACATTGCTATTCAAAAATCCGTTGGGGTAATTTGTTCCAAATTTTAGGCACATTTAATATATTAAAATGATCAAGCCAAGGGTCCAGATCCAAGCTTTTGGTACTGATTTCATAATTACGCTTCAGAGTTCAACTGTAACAGAAAGAAATGTTCTAGCCAATCCTAACCAAGATCTGATCACGTATAATAAAACATCCTAGCTAGTCGTTGCCCAAATCCATCTTATCCCAAGGCATACACAGGGTTGTATCAGATTGGTGTCTGGTCATTTGCAACAACTTAGAACTGACTTAACAATGAGGACAAAATAAAGTTATCACTTGACTTGCTAGGAACTAAAATATCAAAGATCATTACTAGCATATACATAGTGGGAAAGAACAGTCACCCACACTTCTTCCAACTGTCAATATTCTCCCTAAAGTCTGTGATCTATTAACTCTGTAGTTAAATAACAACACTGTAATAGACTTTTGCTGAATGCCAATATAAGATGCAAGTAAAATGATTGCCTAAAAAGCAACCAATGCACATTCACTGCAGTGATAGTGATGACATTGTAATGCTAGCATCAACTTATATTGTAAGGAACTAAAGATAAGAAGTCCTACAAGTTAAGCATGCAGTTATGGGTATCAAGAAGGAAAAATAGTGTCAACAGGCTTCATTGATTCAGGACTTAGACAAGTTTTCTGAATGGTTAGTACGCAGTTTTCAAAGATAGGAAATATAATCCAGAAAATCTCCAATATTCTACTACTCTGCTAAGGATTCAACAATAGAAATATACCTAAATCTCAGTTTAAAGTGGATAAATTTAGTACGAGAAGAAATCCAACTATGAACAGGCCTCATATTTCCCTCATCATTTAAGATGGCCTCATATTTCCCTTTCAAAATTAACCATGAAATTATTTTCCTTGTCTATTATTACCTCTTAGCAACTTAACCTTAGAAATATGATTTTTTTTTTTTTAACTATAATCCTTACAAAATTGAACATTCCTAGAATGCTAAAGACACAATTGCATGACTTTATTATTTCTTTTTTACTGATCGTCCAAATTAACAAGGAACCATACTGAAGTAACATTTTTAAATACTCTTCAATCCCTGATACAAAAAGATATAAACCTAAGGCTAACCTGATAACCTCAGCAAGCAAAACAGATCTTATTAAAGTTTATGCACTGAGATGATTGGATGTTTTTTAACAATCAAACATATTTCTACTCAAATCTTCCAAGATCAGATCACACATGGAAACGATAAAACAACTGCCTTGCTTAATGAACCATGCCAAATTAGCAACACAAACATCAACAAGATGTATTCACACTAATGACGATATAGCCAAAACATGTATCTAGTTATTGAGCTATATTTGGGGAAGATCATTAGTCAGAACTGTTTTAGTGTTTCTAGTAATGTTTCTCAAATCCATGTACCAGTAAATCTACTTGTAGTCAACTCATTTCAGTTAACAAGATCATATGATTTAGAAAGTTTACATGAACCCTTGATTGGTACTCAGTTTATCCTTGAACTCATATCTAGATTCTCATTAACTGCAATAGCCTGCATAACATATAAATGGCTAGTGCAGAGACAGCTTTATATATGAAAATTTCCACAAATTCTAGTGTGCAAATAACAAGCGTCCAATGTCATTTATAGACTACCAAACCCTAAAAGGGATAATCTTGCACAGCATGGTATTTTTCATTTTTGTGTGTAATGTGAAAAGCTAATTTAAAAATATTTCTCTAAAAAAAGAGAAAATGAGATGATTAGAATATCTCTCTATGACAAATAAAACAAGAATGCACGAAAAGTAGACTCATAAAATTAGAGCAGAGGTGACAACAAAGAAACCGAAAAACCCCAGAACTACATTTAGTGATCCAAACATTAATGTTATTTTAACTACCTTCCTAAATTCAATATCAATGAAGAACTAGAGAGAACAAATATTGATCCTAAGGAATATAGACTTGCCATTGACACCTTAAGTATATTAATGAACTATTGGATCCCATATTACCAATTATTCTATTCAATAGTGTACAAATATTTTAAGTAAACAAGAGCTGGAAAAAATGTAGAGTTCTCTATTCTTTAATAGTTTGTATACTTTTCTATACCTTGAGTTAGGATCAAGGACAATAATTACAAAAGAGATTTAAAAAAAATAATTCATTCACATCATATTTCCTATTAGCGTACAAGTAAGATTGTACTTGTATGTAGATCATGGAATATGTGGGATTCATACACAATGTGGAGGTTTGAAATTCATGTTCCCAGGTAAGCTTGCTGATTGTGCAAGAGCAGCACACCATTACTAGGATTCAATGGGATCACCAACCAGACTTCATACTAGAACCCTACCAAGTGTTAAGCTGACCCAAATCGATTGATAGCCAATTGTGTATCAAATGATCAATAGACTTGATACCATGCCAAATGTACTAGGTGTTCTACTAATCTGACCTGGTGTTCCCTAATTAGTCTTCAGAAGTTGTAACCCCCCTTATATATGGCATGGGATAATTACAGGATGCAGTATGTTTGTTAATCCTAGACTCCTTGTCGGATAAAAGAATGAGTAAAACCGTCAGTGGGATTATATTGTAGCAGCAGTGTTAGTGATTTATGACAGTGGCATAATAGTCATGGACGTAGGCAAAGGCAAGCTTGCTGAGCCATGTAAAATTTGTTGATTTATTTATTTATTTTTGTTTTTCTACACCCATGCTCCTTCGATGTTCTTGCTTCCATGGTGTGTAGGTGGACATTGTGTTTCTAACTCATGACAAAGAAGTATTAGATCACTAGCAACCAATACCTGAGAAGTGGCAGGATCATATCAAACCCAATTCTGGAGTATATTTGCCAGATCTACTAAAATCTAATAAGAAAGCCTATTAACTTTAAGTTTCAACATAATTATGATTTCATCAAATATCAAATTCTAATACTAGTTAGACTCATTAGTGAGACATTGACCATAAAAAAGAACACACAAAAAGAAGTAAACACATCGGAAGGAATTCAACTACTCACCAAGAACATGAGCCCTGCAACCGTGGCCTGAACCAGCTGCTGAAGCAAAACTCCCTTAATCACAGAGGGTAAAGGCACCACATTCTTCTGCTCCTGTTCTTTTCTAGTATGCAATCGGTACTGGTCCAGGGAAGGCAGGAGCTGATACAGTCCAGCGTACAGCCAATACACTACGACGGGGGCAAAGGTGCCCATCAACTCATCACTGATGTACCCTTCCCAGAAGACCATCTTTGACTCAATGGAGATCCGGAGAAAAAAAAAAGAACTCCTATTTCACCGAGGAATTCAGAAATCGGTATGAAGCGCGACAGATTGTGGTCACTGGAAGGGGAAAAGATGGATCTTTACAACGGCATCCGTTCCGGATCCAGCAATTTCTCACAGTGGTGCGAGAAAGATCAAACTTGGCGATGGCTACGAAAAATTGCAGTTACCTCGAAATGGCAGATCCGACGCCCGAAGGGATTCGAAGAGTTGGAGTTCCGATCAGGAGGAGAAAATGCAAACGGCGCTTTCCCCCTCGGCCCTCTCTATCGGAATTTCAGGAATCAGAAAAGCGTCGTCGGTGGAACCATTTTCGTTTCGTGTTTTCTCCCGCTGCATTTCTCCCAAGAAAACAAGTGGCAAATTGGTTGGATCGTGCGGTCATCGTGAGATCATAGTTTACCGTTCCGCAACTTCTGGAAAATAGTTTAATTGAACTTTTAAAATTTTATCAATTTTATTTTTTAATATGTTCATCAAATTTATACTAAAATTTGATAGGGGAAGGATTTAAGGAGAAGACGGGAATTGAAATTTAAAAAAATAATAAAAAGAGAAAGAGAAATTTAAAAAATAAATAAAAAGAAATTCATAAGTTTTACTAAATTTTATTAAGAATGATATGTAGTTGTTTCTACATGGTAAACCAAATCGATAATATATGAATATGCATAGCTTTTTCGTCACCACTCTAGTCTAATTTTAGACATTAATTTTTGTTATCTATATGGTAAAAGAGGATTCGTTTAGCCTAATACTTATATCAATTCATCAGTAGATTAATACAGAAAAATAAATTATATATGACTACTAGCAATTAGTATAGATGACCAATGATCTTATTCGAAAGTCGATGGGATAGATGCTAGGGATGTGACGCTCCCACTGACTTCCTGTGCACTTTGCACTAACCTCCAATACAAGTGGCGTCAGTGCCAAACAAGGGAGAGTCCCCGGTGATAGTCCTCCGACGTTTAAGTTAGTGTTCGACGAAGAAGAAGAAGCAAATAGCGAAGCAACAAGAAGACTGTAGCGCAACAGTAAATATCGCATACCTCCACTGATACTCGGATCCTCTTTTATATAGGGTTTCAGTAGTGCACGTGCACGTTTTCCAAGGTGAGCATGCATCTCAAAGTTTTTCCTGAAAAGACGTGTTCCGGACATAGTACCTTAACAGGCTGAAGTGACAGTGAAAGTTTCCGCCGTACGATCCTCTATCTGACCATGCCGTCTGTCAGCGATACTAACTCTCAAAAGGATATCAAAAGATAGCCTACTGTGTCTATTACTTGGCCGAGTGGAATAGCCGATCGGTCGAAATTCTACTATCCACGTGCTGTCTGCAGTCGGATCAAGCGGGATAGTCGCTCGACTGGAAGTCCACTGTCCAAGTGTTATCTGTTGTCGGGCCGAGCGAGATAGCCGCTCGGCCGGAAGTTCGCTGTCTGCGTGCTCGGCTGATGTCAAGTTTGCTGCTAGGCCGAGCGGCTCTTTGTCGTCCTTTTAGTTGAGCGTCGGGTGCTCGGCTTATGGTTGAGTCAAAGGTGATCTCGGATTGAGACTTTTCTCTTCCCGATCGGGATATACTTGTCTGATCGATAAATGACTTCTAAGCGTTGATGATCTTAATTTTAACCTCCTTTAATTTTTATTGTAAAAGTAAGATAGGGTCTTTCATCATTACCGTATCAGCCAAGATATAGAAAAATATGTGTTGAGATGTGTTGAATTTTGACGTATAAAATTTATAGGATAATATTTCATGTTCCAATCACCATACCCATGCTGCACCGCCCCGTCAGAGGAGACTTAGGGGGTGTTTGGTTCGTTCCTAGGAATAGGAATCGGAATGGGAATCATAGTATTGTGGAATGGGAATGGGTATGGGTATGGATATCACTTTTAAAAGTAATGTTTGGTTAGTTGAATATTTTCTATCGGAATCAATCAAAATTTCCTTTTTTACCCTTAAAGAAAAATAACAGAAAAAATTAGATGTGAGAGAAAGTTGAATGTGAGAGAAAAATATGTTAAGAGAGAATGATGAGAGAGAAAGTATACTAGGAAAGAATGAAGAGAGAGAAAGTTCGATGTGAGAAAATGAGGAAAGAGAGTATGATGAGAGAGTGTGATAATAGAAGATGAGAGAGAAAATATGATGAGAGTGGATGAAGAGAGAGAAAGTGTAATGAGAAAAATTGAGGAGAGAGTATGTGATGAGAGAGATTGAGGAGAGAGAAAGTATGATGAGAGAGAAAGTGTGATGAGAGAAAAATAGGAAATCGAATGTGACGAGAGATATTGAGGAGAGAGAAAGCATGATGAGAGAGAAAGTGTATTGAGAAAAAAGGGAAAGAACGTGATGGGAGAGATTGAGGAGAGAGAAAGTGTGATGAGATAGAAAATATGATGAGAGAGAAAGTATGATGGGAGAGAAAGTATGATGAGAAAAAAGAAAAAAAAGAGTGTGATGTGAGAGATTGAGGAGGGAGAAAGTATGATGAGAGAGAAAGTATGATGAGAGAGAAAGTGTGATGAGAAAAAAGAGAGAAGAGAGTGTGATGAAAGAGATTAAGGAGAGAGAAAGTGTGATGAGAGAGAAAGTGTGATGAGAAAAAAAAGAGAAAGGAAAGTGTGACGAGAGAGATTAAGGAGAGAGAAAGTGGATGATAAAATGAGGAGAGAGAAAATATGATGAGAGAGAATAAGGAGAGAGAAAGTGACATGAAAGAAAAATTAAATAAATATATTTTGATATTTGATATTAAGGGGAAAAACTTTAGTTTTTGGTCAAGGGTATTTTTGGAATAAGGGAATATTTTGATTGTTGAAAATAGGGTAATGACTCATTGAAGGGGGGAGACATGGGAATGAGCCATTACCCAATTATAAGGATTCATTCCCTTATTTGCATTCCCATTCCTATAATCCAAACATCAACAATGACAATCAATGATTGCTATTCCCATTCCCCACTCTGATTCCCCTAAACCAAACGCCCCCTTAATTTTTATTGTCTGTGATCTGTATTATTGATTCATTGATCTATATTTGAACTTTATTATCTTATCCAGTTTGTTGTACGTGCTACAGTGAGCAGTTTCCTTAGCTGTGATAGATTCCACTAACTAACCTCTACTCTCAGGTTGCAGTTCAGTTCAAGTGGAGAAAAAGTCTTTATGTACAATTTATACTTTTGAAATTTATATAAATTTTAGTATAAATTTGGTAAATTTATTATCTATGTTAAAATAAAATTGAAAAAATTTTAAAAGTTAAATTAAACTATTTTCTGAAGTTACGGAACGGCAAACTATTATCTCGCGACGACGGCACGATCCAACGCATTTACCACTTGTTGTACGTGCCTATTATTTTATTGATTTATCCTTGGGATTAGGATATCGCGGTAAGATATTTAAGTTATCATCTAAGTACTCACGATTCGAATTCCAGCTATAACGTATTTATAAAAAATTTTCCTCCAAATAAGAGGCATAATCAAAAGATACTGAACTTCTAGGCTAACCGTCGCGTCGCTACGTGCGCTTCCCGATTTATCTTGATGATCGATGGAAAATTTTCATGGAATCAGACCGGCCACGTAGAGATAATCAATAAGATTAATTGAGATTATTAATTTTTTCTATTATTTTATTGATTCCCATTGTCTAATTTATTGTATGTTGGCTTAGGTTTTAGTCAATTTTGTTTTGCTTAATCAAGTTACTTTAATTTCGACGGCATACTCCTGTTTTGGTTTACATGTTTTTATTATTTATCCATCGTAATTTATAGCTGAGATTAAATCCTACAATATGGCATTTCAAATTTCATTAAGTGATCATCTCGTTCGATTTTGAGATGAATTTAATTGATGATTGCATATACCATAAGTGGAGCAAGAATACTTTCCTAGTCTTATATGTCCATGGTATTTGCTTGCCAACAACAATATAAGCTTATTACATGAAATTAAGCTATTTCTAACTTAGGAATTTTGAGATGAAATATTTTGAGGACACCTCATCTTTTTGTTAGATATACAAATACATTGAGATTGTCCATAGGATACTTTGTTATTATCACAAAAGAGCTCTATCAAAAAGGTCCTCAAAAAAATATGACATGTAAAATTGTAAATCAAGTGATAACATATGTCTAAGGGAGACAAATTTAGTCTCAAATAGTGCCCAAAAAATGACATTGAGGGACAAGAAATGCAAGAGATTCCTTATGCGTCAGTAGTAGAGAGTTTAATATATGCTTAGGTTTGTACATGTCTAGATGTTGCTTACATTACAAGGATATTAGGTAGATATTTGAGAAATTCACAGTTAAACGGGTCTTATGATATCTATTGAGAATATAAGATTACATGCTCACTTATTAGATGTTAGATTTGTTGACACAGGTAGACCAGCAAAAGGGGGTGAATTACCTATAACAAATAAGACTAACTCTATCTCGATCTTTCAACTCAGATTAGTAGCACAATTAAAACAACAATAATAAAAGAAATAGCAACTTAAAAATAGTAGGTAAAAGGTCAAAGTTTTACTTGGTTATAACCTAAGTGGTTGTTAATCCAAGGCGTTGAAGAAACACTAGAAGATCTCATTCGTTGAAGGCAGAGAAACCTTTTACACATGCCGACAACTCAAAAATGACTAAGAAAGTTAATACAAAAGTTGTTGAATATTTCTTAGGTCTATGGATCTTTTTATAGCCTCTGGAAAATGTTATATGCAGCTTGAAAGTGTCTCCAAAGAGATCCAAGGTGCCTTCTATCTGATAGAGTCTATCCGCCGAGTATACTCCACTAACGGCTAGCAAATGTGCCTTTCTCAAAGGCTGGTAGGCGCATTCACACTGTTCATTGAAGGTGCCTTCCAAGTCATGGAAGACGCCTTCCATAAGGCACAAGGCTGATCAACTCCCATAAGCTGATCTCTTCTTGTGTGGATGATAGTCTGGCTATCCGGACCTTCTCCTTGAGCAGGCTTCTTCCCCGACTTCTCGTTCCTCGGACATCGCACATATTCAAACGTCCACCGGTGTACTCTTTTGTAATACCTCGTCCCTCAGATGCACCGAGTCCGTCAGCTCCTTTCCCGTGTCATCTTTCTCGCTAGCTGCGTTTTTCGCTCGACTTCTTATGTTCCTAAGCTCCTGCACACTTAGACACAAGGATCAAACACACATATGACCTAACTGAACTTGGTTAACCACATCAAAACTACTTCGGAATATTTACAATATCTCTCTTTTAATGTTCATCAACTCAAGTTCAAGTTAGAGTTAAAAATGTAATAACATAACTAAAGTAGATAAAAAAATTTGCTTGCAAAATAATAAAAATTTTAAATTAAAAAAAAAATCCTAACTCTCCCTTAACTTGTACTTATTTCTTTCCCTCCAAACACATAAAAAAATAGGAAAAATATAATAAATAGTTAAACAAATTTGAAAAAATTTCTAGGGGTACTTTACAAACATTACTAGAAGACTAATATGTTTCAAAAATAATTTTCAAATATATGCTATTTTTAATAATTAAGTTTCTATTTTGATAAAAATAATTTAAAAATTACTTTTAAATTTCAAAAAATCTTGAAAATTTTTATTAAATTTAAGCCGAATAAGACAGACTAGTAAAAAACCTTTTCCAGAAAAATATTGTTTAATCTAACAAAAATAAATTATTTTACACAGCTAATTTTCAACAATAAATCTTTAAAAAAAATCAACTCTAAAAATTCTGTTAATTTTCTTGGATACGTAAAACATATTACTTAATTGCAGAAAAATAAAAGTTTCTAAATTTCTATTTTCTTAAATTTTTAATATTAAAAATTTGTTTTTCACAAAATAATTTATAATAATTTAGATAATATTAAAAAATAAATAAATATTTATTAAGATAGAGAATATCATGTTTTATCAAAAAAAATTTATCAGAAATAAGCCTAAAAATTATTTTTAATGTTTAAAATGCTATTTTCATTAATAAATACATAGTAAATAATTTATCAGTCAGAAAATTACAAAAATATTTCCTTTGACAAAAAATATTATAGTTAATAATAGAAAAATAAAATTTCAAAAAATTTCAAAAAAAATTCTGTTTGTATATCATATTTCCATTTTGCAAAAAAAAAAAGTTTTTAGCAAAAAACTAAGATCGAAAGATTAACGAAATAATTGATTTTAATTAAATGACTAAATTATGTAAATTAATGCATAGATAAGATTTTAAGAAAAGAAAAAAATATTCTTATTTTTTTAGCATAATTTTTTTATTCCAAAAAAATTATCTGAACAAATTTTAGAAGCCAATATAGGTTTCTGCCTATTGAATTTACTAAAAATTTAGGAGGTACATTATTTTTAGGAATTTTTCTAAATTACCCTTAGTGATTTCTAATGTATTCTACGATAATTTCTAAATTTTAGTTTTTTAAAATCATTTGAACATGCATAGTCATTTTTCAATTTTTTTGATTTGTACTTTTAATTTTTTTATTTTGTATCTTTAAATTATCAAATATATCTAAGGGCATGAATTTGCTAAGTTTAATTTTAACCTAGAATTATATCTTTCTAATTGTACTATATTCTTAGATAACATTTGGATAAATTCAAAAGATTACTTGAGAGATAGTGCATGTACCTCACTTAACTCGTGTTATGATGCTCCCCTTTCATTGCTGCTTTCTTCAAAGGATCCTTCCCCTTCGTCGATGCTCATTTATGAGGAACTTTCAACATCCCTCTGGTGGTCTAAAATTAGGGCTAGTCCGACGTAGGCGTCGATCTCAAACTCAGAGGACAACGATTCATCCTATGTTGCCTTCAGATTCTTATGCTTCGATCTTGTTGGTCTTTTGCCCTTGTCCTTCTCATTCTTCTTCAGTTCGGGGCAGTTATCCTTGATGTGACTTTTTCCTTGACAGTTGTAGCATCGTACCTTCCTTTTATTCTGAAAATACTTTTTCGCCTACGACTTATTAAATTTATTAAATTCAATAAACTTACTAAATGTTCTTACCAATAACGTTGTTTTATCTTCGTCGATTGATGCTTCAAAGTCTGGATCGTCTGTTCTTGCCTTTAGGAAAATTGTCTGACTTGGCTCCTTTGATTCTGCAAATCTAGATTTGTGAAGTTTTAAAGTGGAAAATAAACTTTCTAATGTGCTTACCTCTAGATCTTTTGAAATATAATAGGAGTTGACAATTGAGGACTATTCGGGTGTCCTTGGAAAAGTATTTAATGTGTACCTTAGAGAATCTTAGTTTGTTATATTTTCTTCGAGATTCGTGAGTTCGGTGATTAACTCTTTCAGTTTGACGTGTAGTTGCACTACTGATTCTCCTTTTAGATGAAGGTTTATCATTTGGTTCCGGAGAAGATCTCGTCTAGCGAGCTTTGTTTCATACGTTCCTTCGTGTAGCTCTAGAAATTTTTTCTAAAGTTTCTTTGTTGATGCGTAGGCACCGATCATGCTGATTTCTTGAGGTGGCAGTACACTTAGTAGGTAGAATTTGGCTCATCCATTCACCACAAAGGATACTTGCTCTTTCTTTGTCCAAAGGTACTCTTCTTTTTGTTAATCTTTTTGATTATTTGGAACTTCAAAATCATATTTAATTATTATAAAACTTCAAAGTCAGTTTTAAAAAATACCTCCATGCGTTTTTTCCATAATGCAAATTATTCCATTATTCCTCAAATTTCGACGGATAGATGCTCGATCCGGCTATCGTCTCGATGCTTCATTCGACGGTTAATCCTTCTGAGGTGTTCTGGATCTGACACCACTTGTTCGCGCAGGTAAGCAAGAGGGGGGGGGGGGGGGTGAATTGCCTTTAAAAAATAAGACTAAACCTATCTCGATCTTTTAACTCAGATTAGTAGCATAATTAAAACAACAATAATAAAAGAAATAACATCTTAAAAAGAATAGGTAAAAGGCCAAAGTTTTACTTGGTTACAACCTAAGTGATTATTAATCCAAGGCGTTGAAGAAGCACTAGAAGATCTCTTTCATTGAAGAAGGAGAAACTTTTTACACACGCTGATAGCTCAGAAATGACTAAGAAAGTTAATACAGAAGTCGTTGAATATTTGCTAGGTCTAAGGGTTTTTTTATAGCCCCTGGAAAATGTTATCCGCAGCTTGAAGGTGCATCCAAAGGGTCCAAGGTGCCTTCCATCTGATAGAGTTTATCCACCGAGGATAAAAATTTATCCTCAGCTAACGGCTAGCGAAGGCACCTTTAAAGGCCGGAAGGTGCCTTTGCACTGTTCATCAAAGGCACTTTCCAAGCTATTGAAGACACCTTCCATTAGGCAGAAGGCAGATCAACTCCCAAAAGCTGATCTCTTCTTGTGCGGGTGATGGTCCGGCTACTCGAAGTTGAGCTTATTCGAACCCAATTCTGATCTTCTCCTTGAGTAGACATCCTCCCTGACTTCTCATCCCTTGGACGCTGCGCACGTCCTTCTCGTCTATCGGTGTACTCTTCCGTAGCACCTTGTCCCTCGAATGCACCGGTCATGCCCCTCCGGATGCCCGAGCAACCGTGTTATAAGTGAGTCTAGCTAGCCACGTCAAGTGTCAGAGACTACTGAGCCTCTCGTCCAGGTTTAAAATACGCCCCGACTCACGTGCTGAGCAGCCGTGTTATAAGCGAACGTCACTTTCACAATAAGTGTCAAACGCACTCGACTCGTTCGAGCATATAGCTAATCGTATGAACAAAGCAAGAAGGCTAAGTTTGTGACGCCAATGAGAAGGCTAAAACATTACTAAGTTTTGAAACAAAATACTCGGGAGCTCCGAACAAGAGCACGTTGATTCATACTTAAGAAATTCTTACATTAGATAGAGAACATAAGCTGAAGAAGGTATAAACGATGAAACGAACTAAGCTAAACAAGGTAATCATGCACATCGTCGGGGAGTGAGTTGGCGATCTGCTCCCTCTTTATAACAGTGCTTGGCAGATCAGGAGGGATGTGACCGCCATCCTTCAGTTGTTGGAGCATCCCTTCAACGTCGTATTTGAGAAGACGTAGAGTCCGATCGGTAAGTAATTCATTGAAGGTCGAGGAGCGAAGATATTCCACCTTGATAGATTCCTATTGACCGGGCTCCTCTCCTTAAAATAGGGGTCACTTACACCCGTCACCTTCAGGGTATGGAAGTCCACGAGCTCACCAGGTGGGAGAGTCGTTGCTCGGACCCTAGCATCTACCCAAGTCAAGGCCAGAAAGCCTTGGATCATGATCATGTAGTGAGGGGACCGTGGCTCAGCGCAGTCAGGATCGCACCAGGCATCAGTTGGTAGACTGATTATCGCAATCATGTGCCGATGGCCGCTCAGGTCAGAGTGTTTTGAAGTGGTCCCCCTCTTCGACTTGGACGCAGGGGGCAAAATGGATTATGGATAGTTTGGACCTGTCCCGTCCCACCGTAAAATCCACCATCTGATTTATCTTGAACAACGAATAGAAATCTTTCGGGCATGCCTTATAGAAGTGTTCATCTATCACTCCGGATTTGTGCTACACGAAGATATATGCTCTTAAACGAGATTAGTTTAGTTGGCACTCCATCTGGCTTATTTACAGGATAAATTACTCTCCATGCAAGTAAAATAATAAGGCAACAAGTGATTATGAAAAATAACTAGAAGGAATCTACTTTACCATGTACTGGTTTACCGTGGGCTCAAAAAAAAAAAGGAAAGGCAAATGATTTACCGTGGGCTCAAAGTTCACTCTTTGGGAGAAAGAGATAGAGAAGAAAATTGATGAGCAAAAGCAATTTGTTTGGTTTAAATTTATTTAGATTTATCATCTTTGAATTTCAATCCAAATACTAATGCTTTAACTGATAACAAGAAGAAAATTATAATGAGAACGTACCATTAAGGGAAAAAAAAAATTAAGTGTCCAAAACATGATGAAGGATATGAATAAGGTAATGCAGATAGAAAGAAAATTAATTATGAAAACTAGGAATCAATGAATATGCTGATTTCTTTTTTGGTGTGACCTCAAGTCACCCATGTATAATTATAAGTTCCAGGTCATTACATCATTAAGGTTCTCTTTCTATCTCCAGCTTCATGTGGCATGGGAATTCACTGTCTATTCTTTGCTGAAACAACCACGGGTGGATTAGCATATTTTAATTGAAGGCAAACAAATTTCTTACACACTAATTATATTGGTTTACTTCTTTTCCCCTTCCACAAAAAGTTTGTATGATTTTTTTTTTTTATTCAAAGTTATGGAATAAAAGAATTGCATCTCAGATGTCTTCTAATAAGCAGCCATTGTGGCTTTTGCTCCTATTGCCTAAAAATATTTTGCTTGTATACAGAATTTTCAAATTCTGAACTCAGATGACCATACAAATTATTTGAAGAAGCAAAATCGCAACCCTGCTGATTATAAACCAGACATCGTTCACCGGATTAGTTGATTTGATTGCTAGATTTATTTTCCTGTTTTCAGATTTCTCGTTCATACTTTGCCATTAATATTCTTGTCTATCGTTTGACTGCTTTTCCCCACACGAATGTGCTTAAAACTATGTCAAATTATATTGGCGTTTTGTGGTTCATGAAATCTTTCAGAATTTGTGGACTCATCCAATCCTAAATAAAAAAACTCTAGCCATCTAGCAGTGAAGAAATAAATGCCTATTTTCCAATGTACCTGATAAATATGTGTCTATAATTTACATGCGAAGTTTTCCTTGAAGAGTTTTTGGTTGTACTTGAAAATTGACATGCAGACATACTCTTATTGAGGCCCTTCTTGCAATATTTGATAGTCCCTTACCTAAGGTCAGTAGGTTGCAAGTTGTCTATGTGAAAACAGAGAAAGGAGTTTTTTTTTAAAAAAAAAATTAAACCACATGTTGTTGCAAATCAAATAATTTGTAGCCAGAGATTTACAAAAAATTAACTGAATCTAAATATTCGAATTAAATTTAACTCATAGTTAAGATGACCTGAGCAAATAATCTCAGGCTGTCAGCAGGGGTTGGTTTTTTGACCTCAGAATCTGAGCAATAGACAGACAAAGCGGGAGACCGGTCGCACAGATCAGAAGGGCGAGTGGCCGACCCAGCAGATGAAGAGTCCAACCGAGCGGACAAACAGAGCAGCGGACCGAGGCCTGCGATCGACGCAGTTTCCTTGAAACAGATTCGTCCTACCAGCTGTGTTTTGAGGTTTTCTCGGATCGTCTGTTTCCCATAATACAACGGCAAAACCACGAACGCAACCAAGCACTGGTTGTTCGTGATGAACTGAGAATGCACCTGAGTGCTATCACAAGTAGTTTAGCCGAGCGGATGCACGACTGAGAGAAAAGAATCGGGGAACGAAGATGGAGAAATTCTCTTGCTTTTGCTTCGCTTTCGCTTTGCTCAAGATCCAGCCTCCTTATATAGGAGCTCTCATCTTGCCTACAATAAATGATCAAATTATGATCATTTAATGCTGAGTTTAATTTCGTCATTAATGAAGTTACGGAATCAGTATTAATGAGATTAATGTCTTCATTAATACTGAGACGTTATGAAATCACCATTAATGAATTTAATATCACCATTAATGTCGAGACGTTACGGAATCAGCATTAATTTCACATTAATACTTCCATTACACCTTTGAGCAAGATTCAAGTGGCAATATGTTGATTCATTCTTTTGGGTAAATTTTACCTCAACCGGTCCGGCATTCGACATGCGCAAGTCGTACTCGCGCACGAGTCAACCTTGGTTCAGTACAATCCGAGCCTTGGATTTGCACTCATCCCTGCACACTCACGCGTGAGAGAGTCTCTCCCCATGCATATGTTTACAATGCATGTGTCGTAATTTAAACCAACAATAAAGCCAAGAGACTTCTAATGTGGGACTAAATCCATGCACAATAGAGTCTCTTCGTCTCTACCTCTTTATTCCATTCACATTTCCAACACATGTTGAATTAAAGATGATCAATTAAGATTTTGGATATTTGTGATTTAATCTTTTATGTGTACGTAGAAACTTAAAGGGTAATGATTGTGTGAAGCAGTGGGAAAAGGATATCATTCTGGTAAAGATGAGCTCATTTATAATGATACAAGGTCATCTGAAACAAGCATCAACTATTTAGTCTACACTTAGGTTTCTCTTTGGCATCAATTGTTTAGTCTGTCCTTTGTTTTCATAATGCTTGTGAAAACAATGTTAGCTACTGTCGTTGTATGGTTGTTCTTGATAACGCTTTCTGAATTGTCCTTAAATAATCCCTCGTAGAGTATAAATCATATCTACATACTACAGTTATATAATATAAATTTGCTGAATTCAATCTAGCTTGGACAAATTAACAAACAATAACTATAACCTATATGGATTGCTTGGATAGCTAGGTTACCATATAAATATTGATGCATGCTACTTAATTAGCTTATGCTATCTCGCATTCATTTTACAAGAGGTTATTTCTGTTATTCGAAATCTTAAAGTCATAAGATAACAATTTTACTGTCACACCCAGACTCTCCTTCTATTAAACGAACCAAAATACTAAGCTAAATTACCTTATTACTATTAGGTTTGAACACCGAGAAGAGAACATGAAAGATTGCCTTATCAGTCTGCTAGCGTTGATAAAAGAGGCAGAGACAGCTTGATGTTTTAAAATTACAATTAATATTAGTAAATTATTCATGAATAATTTATATATAAAAAATTATTTATTAATTTAAAATAAAAATTAATTATAATTTTTTTAATTTATAATGTTTTATTTATTTATTTTTAAATTTTACTTAAAAGATTGATAAAAATAGATGCAAACTAATTACATTAATTTTTTGGGGAATAAAATTTCTAAAATATAAGAAAATCTTCTAAATTTTACTTTTGATCTTAAAATAAAAATATCAAAATTCAAATAGATTGTACACATTTATGTCATTTTTAAATTTAGAAGAGTAAGAGTATCCTAATAAGAAAAATAAATTTTAATTTTAAAAAATAGTTATAGAGTTGCTTTTAGTACTTATTAATAATATAGGTATTAATTAAGTTAAATTGTTTATTGTTATTCTTTTTATCTGAATCTTAGGGAATATTATTAGTGCAATCAATTGGCTATATATATGCATGACTTTGAAGATAAAATTTCACTTTTTTAAAGAAAAATAAAAACTTTTAAAATTGATAATCAAGTCACATGGATTAGCTAAAATTATTTTTCATCTGCATTTTCCAACTAGAATAACAGAATTAAGAAGCCCGAAAATTTAATAAGAAATAACAGTTTTTTCCTTCATAAAACAATTAAAATGGCTGTGGCATGTGCCAAAATGACATGGAATGTGTCGCACCTTGAGGGAGCAGCGGCTTCACAGTTGCATTCTTTTTATCAAACTTTTGTGGCATAGTCATGTAGTAAATGAGTTTATCATCATCTGGCATCTCTACATGCTCGCCGGCAATGTAAACAAGATTAGGCATACCGCTGAATAACTGCAGGAAGGAATAAGGAGGTGAAGATATCCCATAAAAAAGTACAGAATTCCGGAAATTGATCTCAACAAACTTTACTGGTGGTTCACCAAAATTGTGTCCTCGAAATAGTTTATACACATTAACCGACCTGGTTTTGTAGAATGGAAGCTTCCTATCCTTAAATGATATATATCCCTCACAATCACTTACTCTCTGAAAGAGCAAAGGGCGTGCAGTGGACGTACATGTTAACTTCCAATCAGCTTTGTTGAGCTCCATTGAAGGAGAAGTAATGGTCCACACCTTATTAAGGTTGATGCCTGAGAAAATATAAACTTCTCCCAAACAGTTGACAGCATAAAAATATTTGAGGAAGAAGACGACGTCCTCGTACTTGCTCTCGTTGTTCATCAAGAGCCACGAAGAACCATCCGCCCCCATGCGAAGCGATACCAATGCCTTGCTAACGGCTGAGATGACTACGATGATGCATTCAGTTGTGGACAATGGATCAGAGGACATCGCCATCTGATGGATTAAGTATTGAATCTCGACATAATTCATCGTAGCCTCGGGATGAAGGGGGTCAAAGGGGATGTTATACTGAATCCTTCTGGTGAACAATTGCTTAGGGGCCTCGGGGAGATGAACATGTGCACCGGTGAGGGGGTTGAGGAGGGAGATGGCATATGAGTTCTCTTGTCCTTCTAGAACCAACCAACCCTGGCACGAGACGATCCCTAATTCAACGCTCTTGTTTTCCTTAAGGGCCGGTACAACGATGGAGTGCAATTTGTCATCAGTAAAAGAGATGTAGAAGAGTCGCCCATCAACGCGATCACATCCGGTGATTAGCCATGGAAGCAGACGTCGACTCTCATCTCAGGGATGATGGAGATAGATCGCCATGTTTTGCAAACAGCGCGAAAGCGAATATAATCCATAACATCTAACCTCTTGGCAATGAGTTCTAATATATTGTCATCGAGAAGACGCCAATTGACCAATAAATTGTCGTCGCTAAAACACGAATCCGCCATTGAGTTCTCTATGTCATACATTACAATCAAATAAATTTATAAGAAAAAATTTACTAACAAAGATATCTAACAAGATATTATGTTGAATTTTGAATATGAATTAAAAGATAAGTATTAAAAAGGTAATATTTAGTAATAATTATTTGTTAATTTATTTATTGATTTCTACATTTAATAATTCCTTTGTCATTTAATACATGTTCAAAATATTCCGAACCAATCAATTATTTCAAATTAATTACCTATTTAATGGAATAAAATCAATTTTCATGTTTTTTTCCTTCTTTTAACTTATATTTTAATTTAAATTATGATCTGTTGTTATTAAAATTTGGAAATATATATTTTATTGTTTTTTGTTTGTACTGTTTTATATATTTTACTCAAATGATATACTTTTTAAATTTCTACATCTATTTATTTACTTTTAAACCATATTTAATATCTTCATTCCAATCTAATTTATTTCTATGCATTTTTTTTTGAAACAATTAGTTTCTAACTTTTCCATCATATTTGTCTCTCTCTTTTATATTAATATACTGAAATTTTTTATTCAAATATACAACTAACTAGTGTTTGAAAAACTTAAATGTTTGATTAAATAGTTATTTAATAACGTTAAGTTATTAAAAATCAAATTTAACTAATTAACCATTTTATTTAAAATCAAATTAATTTATTTTTTTTATCTTATAAAATCTTTCACTTGTTTATAATGTCCCATAAATTATTAATGTTTATAATTATCCCCAACCCCGGTCACTTGTACAAGGGAGAGTATTCTTAATGCAACGGCGACATCGGCGGCGGCGGCGGCGGCAGCCTCCGGTTCAGCCTCCGCATAATCAGTGACGGCGATGACTCCACCCCTCGCCGACGACATTGGAAACTTTCGTGGAAACTTTCGTGGCTAAACCTGCCATTACAGAAACCTGAGGATTAATAATCTTCCAAAACCTCCTCAAGAAATCAATCAAAAAACAAGAAATTACAGAGATCTCATCCAAAACCGCCTCCTTTTCTTGCTTGAAAGAAATCAAGAAACAGTGAAGAGGTAGCCATTACACAGAAACCTCAACCAAAACCTCTCGAAAGAAATCAAGAAAAGCATAGAAAGATTAAAAGAGAAGAAATAAATGAAGGAAATTGGCTCGGATTTACACTGAACCATATTGATTTATGTGTGGATATGATCTATGCACGCCGAATGTCGAATCGGTCGGGATAAAATTTACTCAAATGGAACAATTAACCTTTTATTGTTGTATAGCGGATGCATTAAATCGAATTGAACTAATTTTTTCTGAACAAATCGAATCAATCAATTTTTTTTTTAAATGAATAAACTAAATCGATAAAATATTGGTTAATTTGATTAAAATCGGATTAACTAATTTTTTAAAAAATTTATTTTTTTAAAATAAAATCAGTTTTTAAAAATAAAATTCGATTTTGATATTAAAATAAGGTTTAAAATTTTGGTTTAAACTAAAAATTTGGTTAATTTAGTCTATTACGTTTAACCAAATAAAAAATTTTAAAATCGAAATCGAATTAAATTAACTAAGTTTTTAAGAAAAAATTAATAAATTTCTAAATAAATAAAACCAAAATTTAAAACTAGATTGATTTGTCCAGTTTGTTCAATTTAACTGAATTGGTGAAAAAAATAGAAAATTTACATTACATTGTTATATACAATATATTATTCGGAAATGGATGTAATCTTAACTAATGCAGCTTCTAAATCTCCAAGCTCCCTGAAAATACCAACATAGCCGTAGTTAGGAGAAGGAGTCGTCCATGCATTCTCGCGCCCGAGAAGCCACAATATAAGCAGTGAAAAAAAAGAAATATAAAATTAATTATTTTACTTTTTTACTTAGTGACATTGTATAAATAGGTGTTAAAATTAATTTTGTCTAATTCAAATTATATTTAGTTTGTGAATTAAAAGTCTCATACTTTTTAATGATATTTTTTCCTACTGTCCATTCATAAGTTTACCATTATAATAAATAAATAAATAAATAATTGTCAAACATTTATCTCCCTTATTTTCCCTAAATTACTACGGAGAAATTTAAATTCTTCTTATCGCTAATAGTAGGTTATGAACATGTAGTTCTATGGTAATAAAATAGAACTTCTCGTAGCAAAATTCGATTGACAAGGTGTTATTTAGCATTATATTTTTTTTATAAATTAAAAAATACTTGGATTACTATAATGGGATAAGGGACAATTCCCATTGAGCGGAGAAAAACTTTTCTCACCCTTAATCATTTATCTCGTGAATTATTTTTCTTCACATAATCTGAGAATGTACTGTGAGGGGTGCAAGATGAATATAATCATCTTTTTTTACTCCAATTTAAACTCATCGATGTGTGATTCAATTTTTTTCACCAACACCTCTCATTGTATGATATGCAAAGAGAGTGTGGCCTACAAGAGGTCGAGTGCTACCAAAAGAATGAATGCTGACCGAATACATGCTTGGTTTGAATCACCCGATGAATGATGATGGTCCATCCGTAGTTGAGAGTTTGCAGGCCTAAGAGCTTGTGTATGTTCCCAAACAAGACACCTACTACACAAGGTATTAAATAGAAAAAGAGTTGTGACAAAAAAAAATCCTTTTTCATTATCTTTTCAGTTATGCATTCTGACATAAAATCCACTTCAGTTGAAAATTAAATCTTATAAGTCAATTCTGGACAAACAAAAAAAACACACACAGCAAGATTTAATACAGTTGTGGAAATTAAAAAAAATCCAAGAAACATTGATTGCAAAATCTATAACAATTGCACTGTACTGTGTACAACTAATTTCATATATAGTGTGCTAACAAATCTCAAATTTATGGAGTTTGATTAGATAACCATTTACTCAAGCAATAAGATAATTTTCAATTTGGGGTCTAGTACATGATAGTATTATCATTATGAGATCAAATCCTAACTAGTAGTCAGGTGTTTATTCTCCTCTATACGCTATGTCTAAGGCTAATATATAGCTACTCGTGATTTATCTCTTCTGTGTTGACGACGAGTTAACAGAGACACTGGGACGAATGAATCACTTTGTTGCCACCAAGATATTTTCCAATTTCAAAGTGAGAATAAAAAATATATATTTAAATATGTTGATTCACAAAAATCAACTTTCGTTTTCCATCCAAAGCGACCTAAAATAATCATCCCCGATTATCCGTACATTACAAAGATAAATAGACAGATATACAACATCAAAGTGAATCATAATACATCATATATTAATGCTCCGTGTTGGTCCTGAGATGGATTGAGGAGGACACTAAAATGAACGTATTCACTTTTTGTCACCATAATAATACATCATATATTGCCTTTATGTTATCGGGTGCATGGACGGCAAAGTATTGTTAGAACTGAAAACAATCAACCATTACTATTTACTAATGCTAACAGATGGCTGGCCTAAGAAGCTGCCGATCCTGTCCGCCAAGTGGTCAGACCTCGACTTTGATGCATTTGCCGCAGTCTAAACACATCCTTTGGTTCAGTTGTACTCTCATCATCCTCTCGCCTTAGAAGAAATAGCATGTCAATAATAGGTATCATAGACTAGTGGTAAATAAAACTTAAGCAGACTTTTGCTCAAAATACACAAGATTTGTTCGCCAAACAAAAGAGTTTGCAACAACCACATAAAGCTTAGTCCAAGTTGAGGCATTATTGAGGATGAATGAGAATTTACATTCAACGCTTAAATTCTCGGAATACGATTGTATTTGAAATGAAACACCATGAATTATTCCAAACCACAGACTATCTTTCATCAATTTGTCACAAATTGCAGTATTGATTTAGTTAGAATTACAGCAAAGATATGCCTTTATCAACAAGAAGCTAGTTTTGAAACTCTACGTGCAGCTTTCTCAGTGTACTTCCTGCACTAGAAAAATAGCTTTGGGAAGATGTGCAATGAAAAGGAATGATCCTGTCCGGAATATGAGTCAGACGAAGATCGGTTGAGATATTATCGGTGTTGACAGAGAGACGACTTGGATACACCTAGCGTATATGCCTAGGAAAACGGACTCTCACGTGGGATTGAAGGACGGCGGTGACGAAACAGGCAGTACTTAGGCTCTGCGCACACTCAGACAAGCACACGGAACATTAGAGACCAGAAACTAAGGAAAAAGTTCCCGACGCAAGCCCTCCGACATTCAAGTCAGATAATTTTTCCCCAGAAGAACAATGTACGAAGAAAAAAAGAACGGTAGGAGCTAAGATGAATGCGCATGCGCATGTACCTGCTCAAGGGAGAGGACCTCCCTTTTTGTATGACACTGCGTACCTTTAGAGCCTAATCGATATCAGAGAATGTCGGGTGTCAGGGCCTGTCTGGTGATAGAGGGTACGTGGTGCTCTCTTATTGGTTGAAAGAATGTTGTATTCCTTAAGAATAGCCGACCACTGGAATATTTCCTGGCTGATGACAGTTATTCTCTGACAGACAGTTACGATTCTCTGACACTGTTGTCCTTTAGCGCTATCTATTCCTGCTCAGGTTCAGTTACAGCTTGCCCGGGAGACTATTCAACTAAGTTATCGTGCTGGGGCATTAAGTAAGAAAGATGAGCTGAATCATGTGAATTGAACCATGTAAAACCTGAGCGAGTAAGAATTGATCGATCAGTGACAAGCCAAGAACTATTCGATCTTGTGTCTCAGTTTTGGATACCCGACCTATCATTGACCGACCAAGAGTTATGCAACAGGTGAGGTGGAGCGGTCTAACAATCTTCCTTCCTTGACTTCTGACTACCATATTCTCTTAACTTCTGACTGCCACGTCCATGTGGAACCCTTACTTATCCGCTGTATCAGGGAACAAAGTATACCACAAACTATCTTTCAAAAAAACACAAGTTGAATCTCAGAGCGTTCAGGCCTTAACGAACTCTGGGAAATCCCTCACATAATTTTTAAAATTTTATTTATTTAAGGATAAAAAACTAGAATAAAAATAGATTTGCATTGATAAATTTTTTACAGTGCATATAGAGCAATCTGTAAGGAAAAAAAAAAATCCTGTCATTTGCTTTACTCTATTTTTGCCAAAATAAACTAAGAAAAAATATCCATGAAGAAATTTACCTTATTTCCTCCTCATAGGAACAGCACCATATCAAACATTTGTGAAATTAAACTTATAAATAATTGATCTGTAAGTTGCTAATTTGCAAACTCAAGCAGATATTGTATCTCATTTTGTTGATGACCAGACTGCTACACACACCAACAAGTATGAAGAAGTGATTGATTGTAGATTGACTCAACAAGAGCTCCGATGAACTAATTCACAAACAATGAGGTTATTTTCCCTCCCTGTTTATTCAAAATTATGACACCACCTTCCAGTACTCAAATCATAATTTTAAAGGTTGATTTTATTGATGCATGAATACACAAAGAAGAAACAGCAAAGCTTGGAGGAGATCAAAAAAATCGAATTTTGGAGAAGATAACATAAAACATGAAAAAAAAGCTTGTTCTGTGCTTCAATTGAGGATTGATAGCGGGTGTCAAGCAAAATCTTGGGTTTGTGTCATGGGTTGCACAATGTATAGGTTTAATAAATTATCTGATAATCAAAGAAGTGATGCAGGCTTATAACCGGTACTTTATATTTTATCTTTCCATTATTTTTTTGAGTTGATTTATTCTGCTTCTGATTTCTTGATAATCTCCTTGATCATGATATATCATGATTCATGAATAATTGAGTTGCAATTCCAGAAAATTCGATTCTATGGTAATAAAATCGAACTTCCCATAGCAAAATTCGATTGACAATGTGATCTTTAGCATTATATTCTCCGATAAATTAGAAAATACTTGGGCTTTCCTTGGACTATGAAAATTATAAATTTCATTACTCAT